>NC_061508.1:128388286-128611984 GCF_022539505.1 Lolium rigidum
TGAATCCAACACATGGAATACAAGTAGTACCTATGGAATATTCCTTCATATAAACTCAATGAAAACATTAGTCCATAGGGGTTGTCATTAATTACTAAAACCACACATAGGGGCAATGTACCCTTACAATCTCCCCCATTTTGGTAATTGATGACAATCACTATAAGAGGGTTTATATAATGAATATTAGAAACAAGTACGCAACTTATCCGAGAATAAGTTGTATACAAGAGGTTGTATTTGATATGGTCAAGTAACACAAAGCTACTAGCCCATATCAAAACCGGCTCTACTCACACAACTACAACAAATGAAAGGGATGTGAGTAGAACCAATATATATAGAGAAAACTCCCCCACAATGTATGCACGTGTGATGAACATGAATTCATTGCATATATTGTCAAGATTAACCTTTGGGATAGTTTCCACTATATATATACAACCATGCAAGACATATAAATATGGAACGCATGAGAGGCAAAACACTTAAGCACAAACCAAACTTAAGTATAAAACCATTCCCTTAAACCCTCTAAACTTCTCCCCCATTGGCATCCATATTGAATCCAACACATGGAATACAAGTAGTACCTATGGAATATTCCTTCATATAAACTCAATGAAACATTAGTCCATAGGGGTTGTCATTAATTACCAAAACCACACATAGGGGCAATGTACCCTTACAGTGACACTTGGTTGAAACATATGTAATGCAATGATAATCCATGGAAATCCGAGCTAATTAGGACAAGGTGCAGGCACTATTAGTATTCGATGCATGAGGCTTGCAACTTATAGGAAGTTTTATACATAACCCATATGAATTATTACTACCGTTGACACAATTGTTTCCATGTTTTCAAAATAAAAAGCTCTAGCACATGAGTATCCCTGCTTCCCTCTGCGAAGGGCCTTTCTTTTACTTTATGTTGAGTCAGTTTACCTACTTCTTTCCATCTTAGAAGCAAACACTTGTGTCAACTGTGTGCATTGATTCTTACATGCTTGCTTATTGCACTCATCATATTACTTTGTGTTGACAATTATCCATGAGATATACATGTTGAAAGTTGAAAGCAACTGCTGAAACTTAAATCTTCCTTTGTGTTGCTTCAAAACCTCTTATTAAGAATCTATTGCTTTATGAGTTAACTCTGATGCAAGACTTTTTGATGCTTGTCTTGAAAGTACTATTCATGAAAAGTCTTTGCTATATGATTCAGTTGTTTAGTCATTATCTATTTGTTAGTAAACTATAGACCATTGCTTTGAGTCACTTCATTCATCTCATATGCTTTACAATAGTATTGATCAATATTATGATAGTAGCATGTCACTTCAGAAATTATCCTTTTTATCATTTACCTACTCGAGGGCGAGTAGGAACTAAGCTTGGGGATGCTTGATACGTCTCAAACGTATCTATAATTTCTTATGTTCCATGTTAGTTTTATGACAATACTCACATGTTTTATATACACTTTATATCATTTTTATGCATTTTCCGGTACTAACCTATTAACAAGATGTCGAAGCGCCGGCTTCTGTTTTCTGCTTGTTTTTGGTTTCAGAAATCCTACACAGGAAATATTCTCGGAATTGGACGAAACAAAAGCCCACGGTCTTATTTTCCACGGAGCCTTCCGGAACACCGAAGAGGAGATGAAGAGGGGCCACGAGGCGGCCACACCATAGGGGGCGCGGCCCCACCCACGGCCGCGCCGCCATATGGGGTGGGCCTCTCGGGCGTCCCCGACTACGCCCTTCGCCTATATAATCCTTCTGTCGCGAAAACCCTATCACCGAAAGTCATATTCCACGAAGAGTTCCGTAGCCGCCGGCATCGCGAAGACAAGTTTCGGGGGACAGAATCTCTGTTCCGGCACGCCGCCGGGACGGGGAATTGCCCCCGGAGTCATCTCCATCGCCATCTTCATCGCCATTGCTGTCTCCCATGACGAGGAGGGAGTAGTTCTCCCCCGAGGCTGAGGGCTCTACCGGTAGCTATGTGATTCATCTCTCTCTCCCATGTGTGATCTTTATGTGATCATGACCTTTGTAATCTAGTTGAATATGTAGATGTTACTCTTGTCTATTATGCACTTTAGAGGTTACTTTAATATGAACTTCGGAGTTACTCTCCACAGTGTGATGGTGACAGTGTGCGCATCGTGTGTGATTCCTTTATGAAGTTGTGGAGCTTGTTTACTCCGGCTTGAGGTGTGCTTTTGCAGCCCTACACAATGAATGGTGTTTGTTATCCAACAAGAGAGTGTTTGAGAGTAGCATTTATTTATTCAATTATGTGATCATTGTTGAGAGTGTCCACTAGTGAAAGTATGATCCCTAGGTCTTGTTTCTAAGCATTGAAACACCGTTTCCAACAAGTTACTGCTACATGTTCGCTTGCTGCCATTTTTATTTCAGATTGCAATTACTACTTATAATCATCCATATTACTTGTATTTCACTATTTCTTCGCCGAACTAGTGCACCTATACACCTGACAAGTGTATTAGGTGTGTTGGG
The DNA here is from genome assembly GCF_022539505.1 of Lolium rigidum. Classification (NCBI taxonomy): domain Eukaryota; kingdom Viridiplantae; phylum Streptophyta; class Magnoliopsida; order Poales; family Poaceae; genus Lolium; species Lolium rigidum. Next base: position 128,390,821 of record NC_061508.1, read on the forward strand.
GACACAAGAGACTTCTTGTATCTTAATTGCAGGGTTGCTTGAGAGGGATATCTTTGACCTCTACCTCCCTGAGTTCGATAAACCTTGGGTGATTCACTTAAGGGAAACTTGCTGCTGTTCTACAAACCTTTGCTCTTGGAGGCCCAACACTGTCTACAGGAATATAAGCATGCGTAGACATCACTATGCATTACAAAAATTAAACATGCAAAGGGTTATTGTTGGTTTTCATGTTTTAAGCAAGCAAAGAGTTTTGTAAAACTTAAATTAAAACAATTAACACACAACTTAAAGGGTGTTTCTTGTGGATTTCAATGGCCCTACGTTCATGGGTTCACTTGATGTTTCTCTCTCAAACAATGGTGATGAAATTATTAGAAGTGAATCATACACTAGTCTTATGTAAAATTATTCATATGGGCATCATGTTCTAACATTAGGATGATGCAAAACATCTCATTAATACTCCCTTAGAAGGGAAAACTCCTCAACCAAGTTCAAGTTTTAACTGAGCATATATAGCCTTAGGTTTCATGACATGAAGTTGAGAAGCAAAGTACCCATAATGTAAACTAGCTGGTCCTAGTAACAAGTTCTTATACTCTTTTATTCCTACATTGTGTCTACCGAAGATATGCCAACCGTTGTTGCCACTTAGCCAACAATACCCCGGTTCCACTACTTCTAACACACGCCACATTCCCGTATTATATATTGCAGGGATTAAGCACATGAAATTACATAGAAGGAAACAAATTCATTGGGACAATCCATAAGTAGGTGCATCTGCATACACGAGCAATTACAACCCTAGTGATTTTCCCAAGTGCACGTTCATGAGCAATCAAGGGATTAATTAAGAAAAATTCCAACCAATGCATAAAGTTTTGAGGTCCCCTTACTTACCCTATAACATGCTTATGAAGAATTGGGACCCGTTTCTGTCAATCTCAGACCGCCCCGTATCTCTTTCCACAAGATATAGGGCAATGCTTTCATATATGCAAATATAGAAAGAGTAAAACATGCATCTATAATATCTTTACATAACAACAAGTTCATCTTTTCATAACCAAAGATCCACCATCAAGGTAATACATATGTGACCATAATTATGTAGGCAGCTCATGTGGCTCTAATTAGTGAAGTACATAGAGAGATATGGGATCAAGATACTACCACAAACCAAATTCCAGGGGGTGAACTACTTTTGTCTCATGGTGGAGAGCGACGTGGAGGCGTTGCTGAAGGAGGAGATGCCACCGGAGGAGATGCCGACAGCGGTTCCCCCTTGAATCTTTCACCGTTGGCGGACTACTAACTCTCCATTTTCGATCTCCGCCTTCGTACATCATGAGAAATAAAATACTAGGGTATATATATATATGGTTTATGTCAAAGCACGCCTCCCCGTGAAATATTAGGGAGAAATAGAGTCTGGAAGGCCGAAAGAGGCATGGTGACATGACCTGGGTAGGAGGTCGTGCCATGGGTCCTCATTTGCACCATGTTGGCCTGATGATGCTCTACTTTGGCTTGTTGTATCGCTCTCTAAAATTAAACGTTCTATCTGACCTTGCCCCTTAGCTCCTCAAAAATCAAAAGCATTGAAAATGTTTTTTCTGGCTCCTAGAGTTGAATAACAAATAAGTGAGAACTTACTGGAAAATCCCTGAAATTAATGTAAAATATGTTGGAAGCATCATATATCAAGAAAATATTATATAATATCATATCATAATCACCAAACTTCATAGATGCATTTTACATGTGTATCAGCAACCAACAGTGTGAGGATATCTACAACCCGATGTTCACATGCAATAGAGCAAAGCAGGTTTGGCGAGCTCTAGGTCGGGGTGATGTAATGAAGGGATCAATAACACTTGACAAATCAAACTCGGTTGTTTTGGAGGACATATTAAGGAGTCCAAGGCAGGAGTCTCCTGTGTTTGGCCAACTTGGTTTTCAAGAGACAGTAGCTGCACCAGATTTTGGTTTATTTGGTGGCAAAGGTGAGAAGCAGTTAAAAGTGAGCACGTGCCATCTCCAGCAAGCATTGCTTTTTCAATCCAAGCCTTGACACTGAATTTCGGTTCAGTATCAGCAAAATCGTTAGCACAGGAAGTTATGTGGAGTATGCCTCCTCCTTATCGGTACAAATTAAATGTTAATGCAGCATATTTTCCATGTGGCAGTAGTGCATCTGCGGCCATAATTCGCAATTCTAGGGAAGAAGCCGTTGTTGGGTGTGTTCGACCAATGGAGAACCTATTTGATGCAGCAACACCTGAAGCTTTGGCTTTGAGACGTGAGCTTGATCTTTTGAAAAATGTTGGCTGCACTCTCGTGATCGTTGAATCGGATAACCTAGAACTTACCAAAACCACCGAATATCACCTTCTACCCCTGTATCGACGGCCCCTCCTTCACCAGCTGGGTCTCCGCCGCGCTCGGCTACTCCATCGTCGGTCTCCACCTTGCAGCAGACTCCACCCACGCTCCCTCCTCCGGTCGTTCAGCCGATGGTGAGGTGGAGTGGGAGGTACGCTCTTGCGGAGGATGGGGCGGGGGCGACGGATGAGGACGTCATGCAGAGAGCCATGCGGCGCAAGGCAGAGTTGAACCTCGACACGGCAGGTACTAAACAACCGTCCAAGTCTTTTGTTTCTTTTTTCAGATACTCGTATCTCTTCTAATTTGAGTAGTTTAGGGGTTTCCTTGGGTAGTCGGTCTGAGGAGATTTCTGTTTCGGCCAATATGTTGAGACAAACGGAGCTTGACCGTTTAACGGTTGTTCCGAATGTCTCCACTGGACCCGAAACGACAATACTAGACGATGATGAATAGGATGACATCCTAGATGGTCAGCTTCTCTCGGCTATTATTAGCAATATTTCAGAAGTTGATTTAGAACACGCGGAGCTTAGTTCTGATCTACAAGCGTCCGAACGTGGTTCTCGATCGTCTGCTGAAAAGAAATCTCGTAGGTATGGCAAGAACACTAAATCTAAAATAGTTTCTCGATGAATGGCATGTTCCGGAATAGCAGAGGTCTTCGTGACTTGGCTAAGCATTCTCACATTACCGATGGTTGTAGAGATTATGATTTAGATTTTATTGCTATATCGGAGACGGGTAGGCGAAATTTCTCACAAAGTTTTCTCGACCGACTGTCAGGCGGGATTAACTTTCAGTGGTTTTCTCGCCCGCGCCCCGTGGTAGATCGGGGGGCATTTTACTTGGCGTCCGCATAGACACCATGACTGTCTTGGCTAGTTCTGATGGAGAGTATCACATTAAGCTCGACATTCAGAATAAAGCAGAATGGTTTCATGTGGAGTCTGGTTGCTTTGTATGGTGCCGCTCAAGACGCTTTTAAGGCTGACTTTTTACGCGAGTTGGTAAATCTTACAAAAGATAATCCTTATCCGATTTTAATTGGAGGAGATTTTAATTTGTTGAGATTTCCTCACGAGAAAAGTAAAGGTTGCTTTGATGGACATTGGCCTTTCTTGTTCAACGCTGTCATTGATAGCCTTGATTTAAGAGAGGTGTTTATGTCCGGTCGACAGTTTACTTGGGCCAACAGCTTGCCTGAACCCACATACGAGAAACGAGATCGTGTGTTGATGGATACCAAATGGGAAAATAAATACCCTATGGTGTCATTCCGTGCACTAGAACGTATAGAAAAACTGTTTGACCATGCTCCCATCCTCCTAACCACTGGGAATCCCCGACCCGTTTGTAAACGACCGTTCAAATTTGAACTTGGCTGGCTACATCGAGAGGTATTTCATGATATGGTTAAAAAGGTTTGGGAGAGACCGGTCGGGGGTAGCACGCCTATTTTGAGATGGAATAATAAGATGCGGATAATGCGCAAACATCTCTCTGGTTGGGCTGCCCATACGGCTGGTATCCTTAAAAAAGAGAAGACTCGCTTATCAAATGTGATTGATGAGCTTGAGGCTGTTGCGGAGGTTATACCATTGTCTACGCATGAGATTGAACTTAAAAACCAATCCAATGCGCAGATGGCGAGTCTTCTTCGCGAGGAGGAACTCAAATGGTATCAACGTTCCAAAGCTCAATTCATATTGGAGGGAGATTCAAATACGCGGTATTTCCATGGCTTCGCCAATGGGAGACATCGGAAAAAACGTATTCACTCTCTTATTCAAGATGAAGGGTTGATTGAAGGCCACGAGCAACTCAAATCATACATTACTAATTATTATAAAGGTTTGTTTGGTCCTCCGGATGAAAGTACTTTTTCTCTTAACGAGGATTTAACGGCTGATATACCCCAAGTTTCTATGGAAGAAAATGGCCTGCTAACCGCACCTTATACTGAGGAAGAGGTTCAGAAGGCAATTTTCCAAATGGAATGCAACAAAGCACCGGGTCCAGATGGTTTTCCAGCAGAGTTTTATCAAACCTTCTGGGACACGATTAAATCTGACCTTCTAGATTTGTTCAGTGCCTTACACATTGGACAACTAGAATTATTTCGTCTAAATTTTGGTGAAGTTTTCTCGAACACATGCCAAAGCATGCGTCATTATATATTAGAAGAAGCCGTCAAGAAGACGGGAGCAAACCAAATGTACAAAAGGCAAGAGCCAAAAGACAAGAAGAAGGAGAAAGAAAGTAAAAAAGAACTATACGGGCTAACTTTGTTAACCTAGACCGGTAGCATCTCTTGGAGATGGTCAGGACGTCTAGCATGTAACGGCAAGCGGCGTAGCGCTGAAGCACCAGCTAACGACCAGGATTTGGCCTCCGCGCTGTCTGTTGGGCGCGACATTGTTGAAGACGGCGTCATTCCTAGCTTTCCAAAGTTTCCACATGGTGAGAATAATGATAGATTTAGCCCCTTTTTGCGTGTCGGGGCGTGCATCGGCCGTGGCTGTCGCGAACCATTCATAGAAGTCATCTGTTTGATTCGGCATGCAGGTTGGGAGATTGAGATTGGTAAAGATGTCAAACCAGATTTGCTGGGAGAAAGAGCATTGGACCATGAGGTGTGCAATGGACTTTGTACTTTGATCGCAAAGGGCACAGGTATCGTCGGTTGTGAGGCCATGTCTCCGTCACCACTGGTTAGTCCAACATCTGTCCAGAGACGCCAGCCACGCAAAAATTCTGCACTTAAGGGGAGCACAAAGATTTCCAAATGGCATCGTGATGGGGTGAGGTCACCGTCCCTTCGAAGAGAGCCCTATAAGTAGATTTAGAGGAGTATTCCCCAGATTCTGTCAAGTGCCAAGTCAAACCATCAGGAGTGTCAGGAGAGAGTTGCACAGACTGAAGAATGTCGACCAAATTCAGAAACTGCATAATCTCGTCAGCAGAAAGGGCTGCAGCGATGTCCTGGATCCAAGCGTTTCCAGGTAAGGCAACAACCACCTTCCTGGATCTCTTGGCATGTGTTTTAACAGCGATCAAGACCTCAGGAGCAATGTCGGCAATGCATTGTTTGTAGATCCACCGGTTAGTCCAGAACAGAGCCGTCTCACCGTTGCCGAGGCTGACATAAGAAGCAACATGTACGAAAGAATTGATGTGCTTGTTGGTTTGGACAGGGAAATTGGCCCAGGGTTTTGTAGTATCAGATCGGCGAAGCCAAAGCCACCTGGCTTTGAGAGCCCAACTCATACGTTTCATGTCCAGAACACCCAAACCTCCGAGATCGGTTGGCCGGCAAATATCATTCCAAGCCACATCACAATTGCCTCCGCTGACATTACGACCCTTATCCCAGAAGAAAGTGCGCTGGCATTTTATGATTGCATCAGAGATCACCTTAGGCAGGTCAGTGGCAAGCATAATATGAATAGGTGTTGCAGCAAGGACAGATTTGATGAGCACAAGCATGTCGCCCTTGGAGAGAAGACTGGCGCGCCAGCCAGAGAGTTTGCTGTGCAGGTTGTCTATGAGCGGCTACAAGTCCAGGGCCCGTAGTTTCCAGATTGATAGAGGAACACCTAGATAAGGTATTGGGAAATCCTTGACCGGGCATAGGAGTTGTTGAGCAATGGTCTGTCGCTCCTCAGCGTTACAACGGATAGGCGTGGCAGAACTTTTGAGGAAGTTGGTGTGCAGCCCAGTTGCCGAGCCAAAGAGCTGCAAAAGGTCTCTGAAGGTTGCACAGTCAGAGCTGGTGGGCTTGATGTAACATCCATGTTTTGCTAAACATAATTAGGAGTTGTTTTGTGCATCATGAGCATCATGTAATGTGCATTAAGAAATATTTGCAAATAAATTAAAGTGGAAACCCTAATGTATGCAAACTTTTCTCTGTTTTAAATTCTCCCAAATGGTTTCAAATCTTGAAAACCAAAATTTGTGGAACCTCAAATACATTACGAAGGCCGTTAAATATTTTTCCCTAAAGTTTTGAGTTAATTTGGATCTCCAAAAGGTTGCAAAATGCCAAAATCTAATTGATTTAAACCCTATTTTAAATCTTCTAGAGATTCCCCAAAATGCTAGGGGGTTTTGGCCAAAATGGCCCTGTCTTCTTCGACAGGCAGACACAGAGCTGCCTGGCTCTCGTCCGGCCGCTCGATCGACGGCCTTGCCGTCAAGATCCTCGTCGCCGCCCTTGGGCTGGGATAAGGCCTCCACGACGCCCTCTCCCTCGACCCTATCCTCTCCATCTCTGTCCCGTGCCATGTCCTCTTCTCCTCTCTGGCCCGAAACCCTAGCTCCGGCCGTCGCGGCTCCTCGCCGTTCCAGGCCACCCCGTCCTCCTCCGAGCACGCCATCGGCTCCGCCTCGCCTCCTGAGACTTCCCGTCTAAGGAATCGACGGGGGAGGGCCGGAATCGACGCCATCGCCTCATTCTTCTCCGCGGCCGTCCGAGCTCGCCGTGGCCGCGGCGGTGCGTGCAGGCCTCCTCCGGCCTCGTTGAGCCCTCCGTCGCGCTCGTGGTGAGCCTCCGGTGCTCAGGCGCCCCTCCGTTCGCTCCCCCTCTCTCTGTAGCATGCCCGCGACGCGCGGCTCCATCCGCCGCTGTTCGGCCTCGTCGCCGGCCTTGCTCCGGCAGCCAATAAAGGGCGGCGCCACCACCAGGTGGTCGCCCGCGTCCGCGCGGTTCCAACGCGCGTGCCTGCGCTAGCCCTGTCGCCCTGCAACGTCGAGGCCGAGCCTGACCTGGCCGTCCATGGCCACTCCATGGCGTTCACAGTGAGCAGGCAATTCCCCCAAGCTCCTCTGTTCTCTCTTGCGTTCAGGTACAGCCGGTGGTGACCATGTTCAGAACCATTTTCATACGGAGGTTTTCTGTTGTTTGACTGCAGTTGTACAATCTTGATCCTTTTCTTCAGAACAAATAGCTCGCTGGTTTGCTGCGTGTGTGTATGCGTAGAAGCAAACATATGAATGTTTGTAAGCACACGACATGCTCCAGTTTGTTTTGTTGGTCAGAGGTAGAAAAGGGCCCAGTCTTGCATGATCCTGTTTTATCAATACGGATCAGTTTTGCCAATACGTATCAGGTTCAATGTGGTCATGACATCCAGTATAGGTGTTGTAGAAATTCATGCTAGCTACAAACTCTTTTCCTGGGAGGAGTTGTTCATGTCAATACCATCTGATAGTGCCATACTTTTAAGTGATGTTTAAAACAAGTTCAGTACTGAATATAAATCTCTAAACTAATGCAGTAATATATACTCTGTATTTTAGATCTAGTATAGCCTGTTCAGGGTTGTTGTTTAGTTTCAGTTACGTGTCCTGTAAGTGTATGTTGTTGCTAAGTTCAGCACAACCTGGACATGTGTAGTCAGTCCGGACTAAACCATATCACTCACAGATTTCGGAGATGAGAAGAGTACCTAGTTACCGCACTTCTTTGTAAATCGTTTTCCCTGTCCCAGAAATTTCAGGAAATGTGCAACTTTATAAAATTCGTAACTAATTCATACTTTATCCGAAAATTTCAAACCAAATATCAAAACGTTCAGAAAAACAAGATCAATATGTTTACATCAGTTTCATGCATTCTTAAGAAACTTGAACCCTGTCCTTAATAGAAGAACCAATGAACCATTTTCTTTAATATGCGGGGTTTATGGAATTGCAAAGTATTATGCATTCCAACCCTATTTAAATTGATGAGCATGTTATAGGATCACTTTCATTACTATTAACATGTCATATCATCATCCTTGTATGCGCATTACATCGATGCCATGTGTTGATTGTTGATCTACCTTTCCGGTATTTGCTTCTTCGCGATCGATAGAACATGTGCCCAAGACGATGAAGGACGACAACACCGAAGATCAATAATTGTCCACCGATGAATAAGTCAAGCATGCATCGAAGATCCACATTGGTTTGTCAGGGACAAAGGCAAGCCCTAGCCTGGTTCATATATGTTTTTGAAATGCTTTTACTTCTGGTTCCTACATATTGCACACGATTCAACCGTCTTTTATCGATAGGTAGAGTTATCCTATCTATTGCATGTTCCACCTTGTAGCCTCAAATACCTGATCCACTCGCTCCTAGCATAACTAGGTTGGGCATGTGTGCATCGCTAGAGCCTTTATCTCTTTATGCTTAGCCATGCTTAGTTTGTTACGCTACTACTCCGGTCTTCGGACTCGGAGCCATACAATGAAATGAAACTAGCATGACAAGTTGACGTGGTAAGTATAGAGATGTTGTTAAACATGATTAAAGGCTCGGACGAGAGGCCACATTGGGATGTGGTGGGTTGTTTCGTTCTCGCCGACCCTAGGAACCGAGTTCTCGCCTCTTGAACCAAGACTGAGCGTACAACCACACGAGGCCCTATTATGGTACCCTCTCGACTCACTAACTTGCCTAGTAGATTCCATGAGTCACATAGTTTGCGTGTTATCTGGACATATGCATCGAAAACGTTTGTGAAAAGTGCATAGCATACAGGTAGGTAAGCGTGGCCGTGGTGGCTGGGGTTAGAGTCCCTGGGGAAACCCACCTCGCCTCACATCGTTAAGGACCGACTTCGGGACTTGACCCGTTACGGCGGAACAATCCTTAGCGCGTGACTCATGGTCTCGGCGACAGCAAGGTAAAGGTCGTGGTCAACCACTCTCTGCCGGCTCTCCAAGGAAGAGAGCTAATGTTCTGGCACTAAGAATCGGTTGGCACGTGTGGGTAAAGTTGTGCACCCCTGCAGGGTTAAATCTTTTCGAAAAGCCGTGTCCACGGTTACGGACGACTTGGGAATGGATTCTGTGATCATAGACAACTTGAACCTAATCGTAAAACTTGGCAATCAATGTGTGTTTACGGATACCTTCTCCGGGTGTTGAGGGGTAATCCGAGGATAGTGGTTCGAGATGATGAAGTTTGGTGGATACAATATGATGATCAATAGAGATAGAGTTGTCGCTCTCTTTTCCCCTTTCAAAGGTTCTGAGTAGTCGAGCTTCTTCTCCCTCTTGTCTTGTTAAAGGAAAACTAGCTTTACGCAAAAGAAGCTCCACGGAAAGCCCGCATACCCGCTTTGCTAAAAGGTTGTACTAAGTCTTGCTGAGTCCCCGTACTCAGCTTTGCATGCTTTTGTTTCTGCACAAAGTCTCTCCAACGGAAGGTGGTTTCTAAGTCGACATCGACGAGTAGCTTGGGGTTCCCGTGTGGCAGCCTGGAATCTATGGGCCGGGACATCGCCGTTATGCTCCCGGCCTCTTAGGCCTTTTGCTATCTTGCTATGTCTAATAGCATAACTTCGCTTCCGTTGATTGATGTATGCCGTGTCGGTGACCTCTCGCTTGTATCGCTTTGGTTCTTTGCTCGTTATGAGCTTGTATTACCTCTTTGAGTCGTAGAGTCACTCGTTGTGTTACCGATTCTCTCACTGTAGTCTCTCGAGCTCTAGGTTAGGCTTATGTCAGACGAAGATCTGGTATTTGTCTAACCCTGATCCCGGGGGTGCCACAGGTTTTGGTATCAGAGCAGGACTGCCTGTAGGAAGCCCTTTCTATCGGTCGATGTTGAGTCTAGTATTTGTGAAAACTATTTGAAAGCTAAAAGTATTTGCGAAAATCTGATTAGGATTCTTTTTACTCCTTATCTGGTATCGCTCTAATTCTAAGGTGCCCTACCTTGTGTTGATTTGAAAGTTTTTCTATCTCTACTAGTATTCAAACTTAGGTGCCTCAAGGGCGGATCGTTTCAAAACCAGTTGACCTAGTGCAGAGTTCTCTAGAGTCGTGTGTGTTCTTTGCTTCCTCTTTGTTTTGTTTGTTTTGATAGAGAGATCTCCTTCCATCATGATCTTTCTATTTTGTGGGTTCCCCAAAAATTTTGTTCTAGGCTTCGAGGTTTCCTTTCACCTTGGAGGCATCCTTTTCCTTTTTCTTGGATACTTCTGAAGCTAGGTATGGCTTCTTGAAAGTTACCTTGTGATTACTACCTTGCAGTGTCCTCTATGTCACTCATCTAGTTGTTACTCCTTTCTCTCGGTTTTAACCCTTGGACTTGAACCTAAGGTCCCCGATTGTGCTAGATCCTATATACGAATCTTAGTACATGAAGCTGGCCTTTAACCCAAGATCCATGTCGTTGAACACTGGTGTTAATGTTCAAACATTACATCGGGATGGCTACTTTCAAACGAAGCTAGCCTTCAAGCTTGTGGTTATTGTTGTGTTGAACTGCGGCAATAAAGATCTTACCTTTCCACCAGCTATCGCAGAGGTTCTTTCACTGAACCAAATGGATCACGACACGAGTGCTCTTTGAGAGTCTCATATCTATGTCTGTGACTCTGCCACATCTCCCTTTTCAGCATGAATTTCCCAAGAGTGTTAACTTGTGCATCTACCTCTTAGGAATTCTGATCCTACTTGTGTTCCTCCTCTTTAGTTGCTTTCCGACCTTTGTTTGCTAGTTAGCATCCAAGCTGTAATTGTGCATTGGAGTCTTCCAGTGCATGTTACTCTTGTGGTGTTTCAAGACATTTCACTTTGGTATGTCAGGAGAAACAAACTCCAGTACCTTGTCCATTTCAAAGACTTGGTCAAAGTGTTGTAATCCGCAGATTAAGAGGCCTCGTTATCTTCTGTTCTGTTCTACCTTAGAGTATCACCCTCTTTTATATCATGAGGTCGTGCTGAGTCTCATGGCCTTATTGATGAAGTGATTCTCTTACATATCTTTACTCGCCTTTCCTCCGAGCTGTCCATGCTTGGGAATGTTGGGGTGTTTGTATTGATGTGGCCATCTGAGATTCTTAGTAATTCTCATTGCTTTGAAATCTAAGGATGTTTGTGTCATTCTTAGCATAATTGGTTCGCCAATTATTAAGCGAAGTTTGATTCTGCTGCCAAGTCCATTCGTTCAGGCGCACATCTTCGGTCAAAGAGTTAGGTTTATGCTGAAGCTCTCAAGACCATATTGTTTGCTTTGTAAAGCAAGTTCCCCTCTTGAATTCAGTGATATACCGGTGGTTCGTGATATTCTGGATGTCTTTCTAGGAGTATCACCATGTTGTTACATGACCGTGTTGTCGATTTCATGAGTACGTTGGTTCGTTCAACTACTCCTTCTCCAAGAACCGTGCTGGATAACCCTGGACTAGTTGGTTGAGCTTAATCAACAACTTGGAGAGTTGAAAGACAAAAGGTCTATCCAACTTTGTTCCTTCATAAAGGGATGTCTAGTGTTGTTTGTGTTAAAGTCAGAAGGTATCTCCTTTATGGATGTGCTATATTCCCCATATTTGATTTGAGTTGGGCTATCATCAAATCAAACTCAGTTCCAAGGACTATCATCATGGTGTCTATGCCATGATGTCTTGTCCGAGTATACCTTCATGTCCTTCGATCCGACCAATACTTATTCCTAGTCCATATAGAATATGAGTCCCTCATTGGAGTATTTTGATAAGTTTGTTATTGAACCCATCGATGGCATTCTTATTTCCTCCATGTTTAAACATGATTCATATTGGATATTTGGCATTAATGTTGGAAACTTTTAAGAACCATCTTTGTGTTGTCATGAAGTATGTGTTCTGGATGTTGGAAGTGACCTTCTCCGGTTCACGTGCACTTGTTGAAAGATGTCGCCGTGGATTCGAGTAGAGTTCCATGTTGTTTTCCTCGGAATCATCGTAAGTCGGTTAGGCATGTGCGAAGTATTCTTGAGATGGAAGGTTGTTGCCTCCATTCCTTGAAATGCTCCTCTATGCACCCTAAGCCACCGATCTGGTTTGTTCAAGAAAGAGAAGAGCTTCAATATCTTCTTTAATGCCCCCCAAGGACTCACTTGTGTTACATTGCAAGTTTGTGTGCACGCAATTGCCTTTGCAGTCGCAACCAAATGTATTACACAATCTAGCTCAATCCTTTGGAGCTTAGCATTGTGGTCCATATGTTGGGAATCTATCGACTTTACCTTGGTGGTAACTATTGCAAATTTCTATTCAGACATTCTCAGTCTGAAATATCTTTACACCTAACCTAAGTCGAATCTCAAGCGGCCATGATGGTTGGTGTTTCTCAAGGATTCATGACATAGGTCTCTTTGTAAATCCGGCAAGATTGATGTCGTGGTTAACACAATTAGTTGGAATACCTAATGCCAAGATTCTTGAAGTAACAAGAATAACCACTCTCCATAAGGATCTTGTGCAACTTATTCTAGGAGTTGCCCTTATGATGTCTTTCCAATTCCAAAGTCCGACCTTCACTTGATGACCTATTGAAGGCTCAGTCAATAGCCTAATATTGGTGTCTATGAACATCAAGGATAACCTTATAAGTAGTGTCTGCTAAATGTCTCCTGGTCAATCCCTCGAAATCATTTCTTCGGTGACAACAACTCCGTTAGGAGAATATATCACTCCCCGGTGATCCTACTACGTCGTTCGACTAGATGCTCCTCCCCTTCCAGTTGTTTGCACTTGAAGTTCTCTTTAATTCACACGTTGTGTGAATTCGTCAGTCATCTAGGCCCCGCCTTTTGTGTACACTTCAATCGTTTCATATATCCTACCCGAAGAGTGACCATGATTCTTAAATCCAAAGTTGCTCTGGTTGCGTAATCCTTTGTGCTTCTACTGAGCCACCCTCTTTTTGGGAGTGCCTCTTCATGGTACCAAAGGACGTTCAACTCCTCGCTATTTGCATGTCTTCTCGTATTCTTATCAAGCATGGAGAAATCACTTACCAGAATTTTGAAACTTCTTTCGTATCTTCCGTTACCTTGATGTGTTTCATGTTTGTCAGCTCAAAGAGTTGTTTCTCAACACTCCTTCCATGAGTTGACCATGAGATACTCGATCTTCTGTGAAGATCCATCGTCTCCTAGTCATTCCCTCTTTTCTTTAGGTAGTGAGCAACGACCTCAAGGCAGAAATGAAGCAGTTCATTCATGGTGTTGGGGATCAACTTCTTCATGGTGTCCTGGATCAACTTCTTCAACAAAGAAGACCATCGTGGCATCGACAAGCTTGTTGAAGGCCGGTGTAGTCCTTGTTACCTTCTCTTTTCCTACCTTAGGAATCTCGGGGACGAGATTCTTGTAAGGGGGTAGAGTTGTAACATCCCTGTTTTGCTAAACATAATTAGGAGTTGTTTTGTGCATCATGAGCATCATGTAATGTGCATTAAGAAAAATTTGCAAATAAATTAAAGTGGAAACCCTAATGTATGCAAACCTTTCTCTGTTTTAAATTCTCCCAAATGGTTTCAAATCTTGAAAACCAAAATTTGTGGAACCTCAAATACATTACGAAGGCCGTTAAATATTTTTCCCCTAAGTTTTGAGTTAATTTGGATCCCCAAAAGGTTGCAAAATGCCAAAATCTAATTGATTTAAACCCTATTTTAAATCTTCTAGAGATTCCCCAAAATGCTAGGGGGTTTTGGGCAAAATGGCCCTGTCTTCTTCGACACGCAGACACAGAGCTGCCTGGCTCTCGTCCGGCCGCTCGATCGACGGCCTTGCCGTCAAGATCCTCGTCGCCGCCCTTGGGCTGGGATAAGGCCTCCACGACGCCCTCTCCCTCGACCCTATCCTCTCCATCTCTGTCCCGTGCCATGTCCTCTTCTCCTCTCTGGCCCGAAACCCTAGCTCCGGCCGTCGCGGCTCCTCGCCGTTCCAGGCCACCCCGTCCTCCTCCGAGCACGCCATCGGCTCCGCCTCGCCTCCCTGAGACTTCCCGTCTAAGGAATCGACGGGGGAGGGCCGGAATCGACGCCATCGCCTCATTCTTCTCCGCGGCCGTCCGAGCTCGCCGTGGCCGCGGCGGCGCGTGCAGGCCTCCTCCGGCCTCGTTGAGCCCTCCGTCGCGCTCGTGGTGAGCCTCCGGTGCTCAGGCGCCCCTCCGTTTGCTCCCCCTCTCTCTGTAGCATGCCCGCGACGCGCGGCTCCATCCACCGCCGTTCGGCCTCGTCGCCGGCCTTGCTCCGGCGGCCAATAAAGGGCGGCGCCACCACCAGGTGGTCGCCCGCGTCCGCGCGGTTCCAACGCGCGTGCCTGCGCTAGCCCTGGCGCCCTGCAACGTCGAGGCCGAGCCCGACCTGGCCATCCATGGCCACTCCATGGCGTTCACAGTGAGCAGGCAATTCCCCCAAGCATCTCTGTTCTCTCTCGCGTTCAGGTACAGCCGGTGGTGACCATGTTCAGAACCATTTTCATACGGACGTTTTCTGTTGTTTGACTGCAGTTGTACAATCTTGATCCTTTTCTTCAGAACAAATAGCTCGCTGGTTTGCTGCGTGTGTGTATGCGTAGAAGCAAACATATGAATGTTTGTAAGCACCTAACATGCTCCAGTTTGTATTTTGGTCAGAGGAAGAAAAAGGTCCAGTCTTGCATGATCCTGTTTTGTCAATACGTATCAGTTTTGCCAATACGTATCAGGTTCAATGTGGTCATGATATCCAGTATAGGTGTTGTAGAAATTCATGCTAGCTACAAACTCTTTTCCTGGGAGCGAGCTGTTGCATGTCAATACCATCTGATAGCTGCCATACTATTTGAGTAATGTTTAAAACAAGTTTCAGAACTGAATATAAATCTCTAAACTAATGCAGTAATATATACTCTGTATTTTAGATCTAGTATAGCCTGTTCACGGTTGTGGTTTAGTTTCAGTTACGTGTCCTATGTTGTTGCTAAGTTCAGCACAACCTGGACATGTGTAGTCAGTCCGGACTAAACCATATCACTCACAAATTTCGGAGATAAGAAGAGTACCTAGTTACCGCACTTCTTTGTAAATCGTTTTCCCTGTTCCAGAAATTTCAGGAAATGTGCAACTTTATAAAATTCGTAAATAATTCATACTTTATCCGAAAATTACAAACCAAATATCAAAATGTTCAGAAAAACAAGATCAATATGTTTACATCAGTTTCATGCATTCTTAAGAAACTTGAACCCTGTCCTTAATAGAAGAACCAATGAACCATTTTCTTTAATTATGGGGTTTATGGAAATGCAATGCATTATGCATTCCAACCTCATTTAAATTGATGATCATTTCATAGGAATAATTTCAATACCTTTAAACATGTCATATCATCATTCTTGTTTGCGCATTGCATCGATGCCATGTATTGATTGTTATTTTACCTTTTCGGTGTTTGCTTCTTCGTGATCGATAGAGCACGAGTCCGAGACGATGGGGATCGACATCACCGAAGGTCAATATTTGTCCACCGACCAACAAGTCAAGTACAAGTTCATCGAACATCCACACATTGGTTTGTCAGGGACAAAGGCAAGCCCTAGCCTGGTTCATACAAGTTTTACAAATGCTTTTACTCTGGTTCCTACATATTGCATACGATTCAACTGTCTTTTATCGATAGGTAGAGTTATCCTATCTATTGCATGTTCCACCCTTGTAGCCTCAAATACCTGATCCACTCGCTCCTAGCATAACTAGGTTGGGCATGTGTGCATCGCTAGAGCCTTTATCTCTTTATGCTTAGCCATGCTTAGTTTGTTACGCTACTACTCCGGTCTTCGGACTGGAGCCATACAAAGAAATGAAACTAGCATGACAGAGTTGACGTGGTAAGTATAGAGATGTTGTTAAACATGATTAAAGGCTCGGACGAGAGGCCACATTGGGATGTGGTGGGTTGTTTCGTTTCCGCCGACCCTAGGAACCGAGTTCTCGCCTCTTGAACCAAGACCGAGCGTACAACCACACGAGGCCCTATTATGGTACCCTCTCGACTCACTAACTTGCCTAGTAGATTCCATGAGTCACATAGTTTGCGTGTTATTTGGACATATGCATCAAAAATGTTTGTGAAAAGGTGCATAGCATACAGGTAGGTAAGCGTGGCCGTGGTGGCTGGGGTTAGAGTCCCTGGGGAAACCCACCTCGCCTCACATCGTTAAGGACCGACTTCGGGACTTGACCCGTTACGGCGGAACAATCCTTAGCGCGTGACTCATGGTCTCGGCGACAGAGAAGGTAAAGGTCGTGGTCAACCACTCTCTGCCGGCTCTCCAAGGAAGAGAGCTAATGTTCTGGCACTAAGAATCGGTTGGCACGTGTGGGTAAAGTTGTGCACCCCTGCAGGGTTAAATCTTTTCGAAAAGCCGTGTCCACGGTTACGGACGACTTGGGAATGGATTCTGTGATCATAGACAACTTGAACCTGATCGTAAAACTTGGCAATCAATGTGTGCTTACGGATACCTTCTTCGGGTGTTGAGGGGTAATCCGAGGATAGTGGTTCGAGATGATGAAGTTTGGTGGATACAAGATGATGATCAATAGAGATAGAGTTGTCGCTCTCTTTTCCCCTTTCAAAGGTTCCGAGTAGTCGAGCTTCTTCTCCCTCTTGTCTGTATAAAGGAAAACTAGCTTTACGCAAAAGAAGCTCCACGGAAAGCCCGCATACCCGCTTTGCTAAAAGGTTGTACTAAGTCTTGCTGAGTCCCTGTACTCAGCTTTGCATGCTTTTGTTTCAGACAAAGTCTCTCCAACAGAAGGTGGTTTCTAAGTCGACATCGACGAGTAGCTTGGGGTTCCCAGGTGGCAGCCTGGAATCTATGGGCTGGGACGTCGCCGTTATGCTCCTGGCCTCTTAGGCCTTTTGCTATCTTGCTATGTCTAATAGCATAACTTCGCTTCCGTTGATTGATGTATGCCAGGTCAGTGACCTCTGCTTGTATCGCTTTGGTTCTTTGCTCGTTATGAGCTTGTATTACCTCTTTGAGTCGTAGAGTCACTGTTGTGTTACCGATTCTCTCACTGTAGTCTCTCGAGCTCTAGGTTAGGCTTATGTCAGACGAAGATCTGGTATTTGTCTAACCCTGATCCCGGGGGTGCCACACTTGATGAAGATGACCGTATCATCAGCATACAGGGAAGTACGACAGGCACCACGGCTGCCAGGAAGAGTAGATAGCAGCCCGAGACGAGCAGCGAAGTCGACAATCAGGTGGAAAATTTCCATAACCAGCACAAAGAGCATGCGGGATAAGGGGTCGCCCTGCCGAACCCCACGGTGGTGGAAAATCTCGTCTCCTGGCAGTCTGTTGACAAGAATCCGCGTGGAAGCCGTGGATAGCAAGAGGCAGACCAAATTAATCCAAATCTGTCCAAAGCCCCGGTGTTGCAGCAGCTCAATGATGAAAGGCCAAGATACAATATCAAAGGCCCGGGCAATATCGAGTTTGAGCAGGACTGTAGGTGATTTCGCGCGGTGGAATGATCTGGCCAGTTGCTGGACGAGCATGAAGTTGTCATGGATGGCACGACCCTTGATGAATGCAGATTGGTTCGTGGACACGAGTGTAGGCAGAATAGGTGCAAGACGACGCGACATGGTTTTGGCAATGAGCTTCGCCACGCAATGTACAAGACTAATTGGCCTGTAGTCGTTGATAGTGGATGCGTCTTGTTTCTTGGGGAGGAGCGTGATGAGGGCCCTGTTAAGCTTGGCGAAGCCGTGTGCACGACCAAGGCGAATGGCCCTGAAGACGTTCATGATGTCAGCTCTGATAGTGCCCCAGTAAGCTTTGAGGAACGCTCCAGTGAATCCATCAGGGCCGGGTGATCGGTCTCCAGGCATATCCTTGATGGCATCCCAAACCTCCTCATCGCTGAACTCATCATCTAGGAAGGAGAGGTCATGTGTAGGCACTCCAATGGCATGGAAGTTAATCGTGAAATCTCGGTCGGGAGGTGCACTGAATAGCTGCTCATAATAGTCAGCAAAGGCTTGCTCGATACTTGCATGTTCAAACAGGAGTTGGTTGTTGTGCATAATTTGACGAATGTAGTTCTTCCGTCGATGGTGGTTGGTGTGCAGATGAAAGAATTTTGTATTGGCTTCACCCTCTCTGAGCCAAAGGATGCAAGATCGCTGACGAGCAATAGTTCGCTGCAGAGAATAGAGCCCCAGATATTTCCTCTTCAGCTCCCGCCGAAACCAGGCCTCCAATGGGCTCAGTTGGCGGCTTTCCTGGGCCGTGTCGAAGCGCAGAATAAGCTCTATCGCCCACTCAATCTGCAATCTGATGTTGCCAACTTTCCTGTCGCTCCAGGACTTCAGCCGCCGACCAAGGTTGCGCAGTTTGTGATCAAGGATGGTGATGGGGTTGCCGTGCGCCGGTTTCTCCCAAGCCGCTCGGACAGTTTCTTGGAAGCCAGGGATTTTTGGCCAAAAGGACTCGAAGTGGAAGCGCCTGTGCTGCGGAGAGGAAAGCTCGGTGTGAAGGATCAGGGGGCAATGGTCGCTCATGAGCGTGGCTGTGCAAGTGAGGAAGCAGTTGGGGTGGCCAGCCTCCCAATCAACGGAGCAAAAGACTCGATCCAGGCGCTCGAGAGTTGGAGATTCGCGCTCATTGGACCAAGTGTAGCGACGACCATGGAGAGGAAGCTCCCGAAGCTCGAGATCATCAATGGCACGGCGAAAGCGTCCCATGACACTACGGGAGACATTGACATTGTTCTTATCACAGGCCTGGTAGATCATGTTAAAGTCGCCCATAACGACCCAGGCCCCAGCATGGGTAGCACGGATGTCACACAGCTCGTCAAGGAATTGAACCTGCTCGTCGTCTGTGTGAGGGCCATACACCGTGGTAAGCCACCAGGAGTTGGCTCCATTGGTGAAGCGGGAAGTAACAGAGTACGTGCGCACATCATGGTCAGAGCCAGAGACGTCGTCAGGTTTCCAAGCAAGGAGAATACCACCGCGAGTGCCAGAGGCCGGCAAGTAGACAAAGTCAAGGAATGCATTGCCCAAAGTTTGCATTACAATTGTAAGCGAGATGTGTGCGAGTTTAGTTTCCTGCAGACAAACAATGGATACCCTCGCGGACTGAACCATATTACGCACACCGGAGCAACGACCAAGGGCATTGAGGCCACGAGGGTTCCAGTTAACGACCATGATAGGTTGGGCTACCATTATATACGCGATCGACCAGAAACGACCAGGGTGTTATTCGCGGATGCAGCTTGAGCTGCGAGCTCGTCGTCCGACGGCAGATCCCAGCCATAAAGAGAGGCCAGAGCAGCAATCTGACTGCGTCCCATGATACGCCTGAACTGCTGCTCATACCGAGCCATGGCAGCCGGCGAAGGTGCGGCACGATCGTCATCCTCTACACAGATACCAAGTTTCAGAAGGATGGCCTTGGTGCAGCTGCGAGATGGCCCATCCGCTCGAGCTGCGCCACGGGCTTGGACTCTTTTGCTGCACCGTGGAATGAAATTCTCCGGGATGACCTTGCGCCTGGTTTTTTGGACAGTTGGTCGCGGAAGCAGGTGCCTTGCAGGTAGGGTAAACGTCTTGAGCTTGGTTGCGCGGGAGCGTTGCTCAGCAGAAGGAGTGGAAATGGATGGATCCGGTCGATAGGGGGCCCTGGGCTGGCGGCTGAAAACGGCCCATGATGGGCTGTCAAATTGCAGGTGGCGCCGAGCAACGGTTGGCGTTGGATCAGGCTCAGGCTCAGACACCGGGGTGAGTTTCTTGCTTTCAAGGGCCATTGGTGGGGCCATGGGTGGAGAGGGTGTCACAGATGGTGTGGCTTGGGTGACGACTAGGTCAGGAATCGGCACATGGGTAGGGGACGCCTCGGGGGAAGTGTCCCATCGAGGAAGCAGGGCTGGATCCGCAGCAGTTTCCAAGATGAGAGGGGGTGGGAAGCCGACAGCAGCAGAAAGCAGAACTGAACCGACCAAGAACTGGACAGGAGGCGAAGCAAAATGGGGATCGGAGCAGGAAAGAGCTGTAGTGTCCTGTAGTTGCAGAGGCGGTGGCATGTGATACGTCTCCGACGTATCGATAATTTCTTATGTTCTATGCCATATTATTGATGATACCTACATGTTTTATGCACACTTTATGTCATATTCGTGCATTTTACGGAACTAACCTATTAACAAGATGCCGAAGTGCCGGTTCTGTTTTCTGCTGTTTTTGGTTTCGAAATCCTAGTAACGAAATATTCTCGGAATCGGACGAAATCAAGACCCGAGTTCCTATTTTCACCGGAAGCATCCGGAACACCGGGAAGGACCGGAGGGGGGCACGGGCCCCCGGACCATAGGCCGGCGCGGCCCGGGCCACGGCCGCGCCGCCATATGGTGTGGCCACCCCTTCGACCCTCTGCGCCGCCTCTTCGCCTATATAAAGCCTCCGTCGCGAAAACCACGATGCGAAAAACCACGATACGGAAAACCTTCCGGAGCCGCCGCCATCTTGAAGCCAAGATGCGGGGGATAGGAGTCTCGTTCCGGCACCCTACCGGAGCGGGGAAGTGCCCCGGAAGGCTTCTCCATCGACACCGCTGCCATCTCCACCGCCATCTTCATCACCGCTGCTTGCTCCCATGAGGAGGGAGTAGTTCTCCATCGAGGCTCGGGGCTGTACCGGTAGCTATGTGGTTCATCTCTCTCCTATGTGCTTCAATACAATAATCTCATGAGCTGCCTTACATGATTGAGATTCATATGATGATGCTTGTAATCTAGATGTCACTATGTTAGTCAAGTGAGTTTTACTTATGTGATCTCCAGGAGACTCCTTGTCCCACGTGTGTAAAGGTGACAGTGTGTGCACCGTGTGGGTCTCTTAGGCTATATTTCACGAGAATACTTATTCACTTTGTTGAATGGCATAGTGAGGTGCTTATTTATATCTCTTTATGATTGCAATGTGTTTGTATCACAATTTATCTATGTGCTACTCTAGCAATGTTATTAAAGTAGTTTTATTCCTCCTGCACGTGTGCAAAGGTGACGAGTGTGTGCACCGTGTTAGTACTTGGTTTATGCTATGATCATGATCTCTTGTAGATTGCGAAGTTAACTATTGCTATGATAATATTGATGTGATCTATTCCTCCTACATATGCATGAAGGTGACGAGTGTGCATGCTATGTTAGTACTTGGTTTAGTCTTTTGATCTATCTTACACTAAAGGTTACTAAAATATGAGCATTATTGTGGAGCTTGTTAACTCCGGCATTGAGGGTTCGTGTAATCCTGCGCAATGTGTTCATCATCCAACAAGAGTGTAGAGTATGCATCTATCTGTTCTGTTATGTGATCAATGTTGAGAGTGTCCACTAGTGAAAGTCTAATCCCTAGGCCTTGTTCCTAAATACTGCTATCGCTGCTTGTTTCTTGTTTCTTTGCGTTACTACTACTTTGCGTTACTACTGTTGCGTTACTACTTCTTGTTTACTGTCCTGGGCAAAGCACTTTTCTGGTGCCGTTGCTACTACTTATTCATACCACCTGTATTTCACTATCTCTTCGCCGAACTAGTACACCTATTAGGTGTGTTGGGGACACAAGAGACTTCTTGCTTTGTGGTTGCGGGGTTGCATGAGAGGGATATCTTTGACCTCTTCCTCCACGAGATCGATAAACCTTGGGTAATCCACTTAAGGGAAACTTGCTGCTGTTCTACAAACCTCTGCTCTTGGAGGCCCAACACTGTCTACAAGAATAGAAGCTCCCGTAGACATCAAGCACTTTTACAGGCGCGCGTTGCGGGGAGGAAAGGTAAAAGGCACTCATACTCCGGTCTCGGGTAAAGTACTTTTACGGCGCCGTTGTGTGTGTGCTCGAAGCTATTTCCTTTAGATCCTGCAATTGCATCTTTTTGTTTCTTGTTTACACTAGTTTGGCATAATGGACAACAATGAGCTTCTTATTCTATTTCCTGATTTAAAACATGGATTGTTTGATGCGAAAATTAAAAAACCTATGGAATCTTATTTGCATGTTGGTAGTAATATTAGTATGAACGCTTTGAACACCATTGTTGATAATAATATAGAAAGTTCTAAGCTTGGGGAAGCTGGTTTTCATGATCTTTTTAGTCCCCCAAGCATTGAGGAGAAAATTTACTTTGATGATGCTATGCCTCCTATATTTGATGATGAGAATAATAATGATAGCTACTTTGTTGAATTTGCTCCCACTATTACTAATAAAATTGATTATGCTTATGTGGAGAGTAATAATTTTATGCATGAGACTCATGATAAGAATGCTTTATGTGATAGTTACATTGTTGAGTTTGCTCATGATGCTACTGAAAATTATTATGAGAGAGGAAAATATGGTTGTAGAAATTTTCATGTTACTAAAACACCTCTCTATGTGCTGAAATTTTTGAAGCTACACTTGTTTTATCTTCCTATGCTTGTCACTTTGCTCTTCATGAACTTGTTTATTTACAAGATTCCTATGCATAGGAAGCATGTTAGGCTTAAATGTGTTTTGAATTTGCCTCTTGATGCTTTTTTTTGCTTCAAATACTATTTCTTGCGAGTGCATCATTAAAACTGCTGAGCCCATCTTAATGGCTATAAAGAAAGAACTTCTTGGGAGACAACCCATGTTTTTACTACAGTATTTTTGTTTTATATTTGTGTCTTGGAAGTTGTTTACTACTGTAGCAACCTCTCCTTATCTTAGTTTTGAGTTTTGTTGTGCCAAGTAAAGTCTTTGATAGTAAAGTAAGTACTAGATTTGGATTACTGCGCAGTTCCAGATTTCTTTAATGTCACGAATCTGGATCTACCTCCCTGTAGGTAGCTCAGAAAATTAAGCCAATTTACGTGCATGATCCTCAGATATATACGCAACTTTCATTCAATTTGAGCATTTTCATTTGAGCAAGTCTGGTAGCCTAATAAAATCCATCTTTACGGACTGTTCTGTTTTGACAGATTCTGCCTTTTATTTCGCATTGCCTCTTTTGCTATGTTGGATAAATTTCTTTGATCCATTAATATCCAGTAGCTTTATGCAATGTCCAGAAGTGTTAAGAATGATTGTGTCACCTCTGAACATGTGAATTTTTATTGTGCACTAACCCTCTAATGAGTTGTTTCGAGTTTGGTGTGGAGGAAGTTTTCAAGGGTCAAGAGAGGAGGATGATATACTATGATCAAGGAGAGTGAAAACTCTAAGCTTGGGGATGCCCCGGTGGTTCACCCCTGCATATTGTAAGAAGACTCAAGCGTCTAAGCTTGGGGATGCCCAAGGCATCCCCTTCTTCATCGACAACATTATCAGATTCCTCCCCTGAAACTATATTTTTATTCCGTCACATCTTATGCACTTTGCTTGGAGCGTCGGTTTGTTTTTGTTTTTGTTTTGTTTGAATAAAATGGATCCTAGCATTCACTTTGTGGGAGAGAGACACGCTCCTCTGTAGCATATGGACAAATATGTCCTTAGGCTCTACTCATAGTATTCATGGCGAAGTTTCTTCTTCGTTAAATTGTTATATGGTTGGAATTGGAAAATACTACATGTAGTAATTCTAAAATGTTTTGGATAATTTGATACTTGGAAATTGTTGTGCTCATATTTAAGCTCTTGCATCATATACTTTGCACCCATTAATGAAGAAACACTTAGAGCTTGCTAATTTGGTTTGCATATTTAGTTTCTCTAGAGTCTAGATAACATCTAGTATTGAGTTTTGAACAACAAGGAAGACGGTATGGAGTCTTATAATGTTTACAATATGTCTTTTATGTGAGTTTTTGTGTACCGTTCATCCTTGTGTTTGTTTCAAATAACCTTGCTAGCCTAAACCTTGTATCGAGAGGGAATACTTCTCATGCATCCAAAATCCTTGAGCCAACCACTATGCCAATTGTGTCCACCATACCTACCTACTACATGGTATTTATCCGCCATTCCAAAGTAAATTGCTTGAGTGCTACCTTTAAAATTCCATCATTCACCTTTGCAATATATAGCTCATGGGACAAATAGCTTAAAAACTATTGTGGTATTGAATATGTACTTATGCACTTTATCTCTTATTAAGTTGCTTGTTGTGCGATAACCATGTTTACGGGGACGCCATCAACTATTCTTTGTTGGATATCATGTGAGTTGCTATGCATGTCCGTCTTGTCTGAAGTAAGAGAGATCTACCACCTTTATGGTTTGGAGCATGCATATTGTTAGAGAAGAACTTTGGGCCGCTAATTAACTAAAGCCATGAATCATGGTGGAAGTTTCAGTTTTGGACGCATATCCTCAATCTCATATGAGAATAATAATTGTTGCCACATGCTTATGCATTAAAGAGGAGTCCATTATCTGTTGTCCATGTTGTCCCGGTATGGATGTCTAAGTTGAGAATAATCAAAAGCGAGAAATCCAAAATGCGAGCTTTCTCCTTAGACCTTTGTACGAGCGGCATGGAGGTACCCCATTGTGACACTTGGTTAAAACATGTGCATTGCAAAGATCCGGTAGTCCAAGCTAATTAGGACAAGGTGCGGGCACTATTAGTATACTATGCATGAGACTTGCAACTTGTAAGATATAATGTACATAACTCATATGCTTTATTACTACCGTTGACAAAATTGTTTCATGTTTTCAAAATAAAAGCTCTAGCACAAATATAGCAATCGATGCTTTCCTCTTTGAAGGACCATTCTCTTTACTTTTATGTTGAGTCAGTTCACCTATCTCTCTCCACCTCAAGAATCAAACACTTGTGTGAACTGTGCATTGATTCCTACATACTTGCATATTGTACTTGTTATATTACTCTATGTTGACAATTATCTATGAGATATACATGTTACAAGTTGAAAGCAACCGCTGAAACTTAATCTTCCTTTGTGTTGCTTCAATACCTTTACTTTGATTTATTGCTTTATGAGTTAACTCTTATGCAAGACTTATTAATACTTGTCTTGAAGTACTATTCATGAAAAGTCTTTGCTTTATGATTCACTTGTTTACTCATGTCATTACCATTGTTTTGATCGCTGCATCCACTACATATGTTTACAAATAGTATGATCAAGGTTATGATGGCATATCACTTCGAAATTATCTTTGTTATCGTTTTACCCGCTCGGGACGAAGCGAAACTAAGCTTGGGGATGCTTGATACGTCTCCGACGTATCGATAATTTCTTATGTTCTATGCCATATTATTGATGATACCTACATGTTTTATGCACACTTTATGTCATATTCGTGCATTTTCTGGAACTAACCTATTAACAAGATGCCGAAGTGCCAGTTCCTGTTTTCTGTTGTTTTTGGTTTCAGAAATCCTAGTAACGAAATATTCTCGGAATCGGACGAAATCAAGACCGAGGTTCCTATTTTCACCGGAAGCATCCAGAACACCCGGGAAGGACCAGAGAGGGGGGGCACTGGGCCCCCAGACCATAGGCCGGCGCGGCCCAGGCCCTGGCCGCGCCGCCATATGGTGTGGCCACCCCTTCGACCCTCCTGCGCCGCCTCTTCGCCTATATAAAGCCTCCGTCGCGAAAACCACGATGCGAAAAACCACGATACGGAAAACCTTCCGGAGCCGCCGCCATCGCGAAGCCAAGATCCGGGGGACAGGAGTCTCCGTTCCGGCACCCTGCCGGAGCGGGGAAGTGCCCCGGAAGGCTTCTCCATCGACACCGCTGCCATCTCCACCGCCATCTTCATCACCGCTGCTGCTCCCATGAGGAGGGAGTAGTTCTCCATCGAGGCTCGGGGCTGTACCGGTAGCTATGTGGTTCATCTCTCTCCTATGTGCTTCAATACAATAATCTCATGAGCTGCCTTACATGATTGAGATTCATATGATGATGCTTGTAATCTAGATGTCACTATGTTAGTCAAGTGAGTTTTACTTATGTGATCTCCGGAGACTCCTTGTCCCACGTGTGTAAAGGTGACGAGTGTGTGCACCGTGTGGGTCTCTTAGGCTATATTTCACAGAATACTTATTCACTGTTGAATGGCATAGTGAGGTGCTTATTTATATCTCTTTATGATTGCAATGTGTTTGTATCACAATTTATCTATGTGCTACTCTAGCAATGTTATTAAAGTAGTTTTATTCCTCCTGCACGTGTGCAAAGGTGACAGTGTGTGCACCGTGTTAGTACTTGGTTTATGCTATGATCATGATCTCTTGTAGATTGCGAAGTTAACTATTGCTATGATAATATTGATGTGATCTATTCCTCCTACATATGCATGAAGGTGACAGTGTGCATGCTATGTTAGTACTTGGTTTAGTCTTTTGATCTATCTTACACTAAAGGTTACTAAAATATGAGCATTATTGTGGAGCTTGTTAACTCCGGCATTGAGGGTTCGTGTAATCCTACGCAATGTGTTCATCATCCAACAAGAGTGTAGAGTATGCATTTATCTGTTCTGTTATGTGATCAATGTTGAGAGTGTCCACTAGTGAAAGTCTAATCCCTAGGCCTTGTTCCTAAATATCGCTATCGCTGCCTGTTTCTTGTTTCTTGCGTTACTACTGCTGCGTTACTACTACTGCGTTACTACTGCTTGTTTCTTGTCCTGGGCAAAGCACTTTTCCAGTGCCGTTGCTACTACTTATTCATACCACCTGTATTTCACTATCTCTTCGCCGAACTAGTACACCTATTAGGTGTGTTGGGGACACAAGAGACTTCTTGCTTTGTGGTTGCGGGGTTGCATGAGAGGGATATCTTTGACCTCTTCCTCCCTGAGATCGATAAACCTTGGGTAATCCACTTAAGGGAAACTTGCTGCTGTTCTACAAACCTCTGCTCTTGGAGGCCCAACACTGTCTACAAGAATAGAAGCTCCCGTAGACATCAGCATGCTTTGGTGATGGGTGGCAGACGGGGAGTGGTTGGTGGTGGGGGCAGGCGAAATGGTGGTGAGTTGGTTTTGCATGGGATATGCCTGTCCCGTGGTAGAGGGATCGACGTGGCTGGATGGTGGCGGTTCGTTTGAAACGGGTGTGGTTTCGCGCCCAACAACCGACGTCATGCCGGAACTTTTGACCACCCATTTTTGCAGAGGTTTGTCGGGCGCCTTATAGGTGGCCGTTGTCCTCATCCAGCCCCTGTCACCGCGGCGGCGCCGCCGCGTAGAGGGAGGCAAAGTGGGAGCAGAGGCAGCAGTAGAACTTGCCGTCGGCGACCTTGACGCGGAGCTTGAAGGAGACTCGGAGGATGCAGACGACGAGATGTCGATGACGTGACGGTGTCGAGGCTGGCCTTGATGACGAGCAGAGGATGCAGGTGCGCAGTTGTTGGGCCGGCGGGCGGTGCGACCATGATCGGGGAATTTCACTGAACGGTTGTGGCTGGAGTCGTCTTGGCGATGCGGGCCATGCCTAGAACCTTCGTCCTCGCGATCGCCAGAAGGCGGTGGCGGAGGGGGCGGAGGAGGCGCGGCGGAGACATGAACGACCTCGCGGACCTTGATGGAAATGTTGTAGGCCAGCATCCTGAGCTCGGTATCGTCGCCGACGGCGTTGCTGGTTGGCTCCTCCACGAAAAGGACGGAGGAGAAAGGGATCGTGGTGGGATCCAAGGTCCAAGCAGCCACACGAAACTTGGACCTGTCAGCACGCTCCGTGAGGATGCGCTCATACACTGAGCATGGTGCCAAGATGGAGCTGGCCGTGCCCAAGCACGAGGCGTTGGGGGCATGCCATAAATGTCGACGACCACCCTGTAGTGACAAGAGCAGGCCTGAGCGTGGGCAAGGCGAGTCCAAGGCTTGATGCTGCACTTGAACGTTGGCGCAGACAGGACGCCAGCGACGGCGAGGGTGCGGTTCCGGTCGTCATTGTTGGAGAAGTGGACGAGGAAGTCCTCGGGAGCGAAGTCGTAGATGTCGAAGGATCCCGGTGCGACATTGAATCTGGCGGAGATGAACTCAGCAAGCTGGGTTCGAGAGACAGCCGGCCGGGAGCCGACGATCATGACGGTCACCGCATCCTCCAAGGCGCTCTCCGCTTCCGAGATGGTAGGGGAGCAGCGGATGTAGCAGAGTGTGCGTTCAGGCCGATGCTGCATGAGCTCATCAAGGCTCGGGGATGTGTGATGCGTGACAACTTCCGCGGCACGGGCTGGAGCAGAGACGACCTGGTTGTCCATGGCAGGAGCACGGGTATTGTCGTGGACCTGACGCGCGTGGATGATGGTTGCCGGCGACTGCCTGGGAGCCTGACGAGGTTGTGGGGGCGGAGATGGTGGAGGAGGCGAGCCCGCCCGCCGACGCTGCGTAGGCCTGGAATCCTCGACGGCGGGCGGGGAGCGTTGTCGCATGCAGAGCGCGACGTCGGCGGCGTGATGCCCTTCCTCGTGACACCGGAGGCATCTGCTGGGATACCAGCAATCGACAGCCTTGTGGCCTGGGCGGCAACAGTTGAAGCAGAGGCCCCAGAGATCTGCCGGTACCGGCCGAGCAGGGTGGGGCGGCGGCGGGGGTGATGGTGGCGAGGCAGAGCGTCGGTTTTGCCGGCGGTAGAGACGACCATGGGGTTGCTCGAACCCGTCGGCATCCACACGAGAGGCGGAGCGAGAAGGAGCAGCAGCAGGAGCCGGAGCCGGAGCGGGACGACGAGTGGCTACACGCCTTGAGGATTCGGCGGCGGCAGCGTGGCCCGCGGGCCAGCGGCGCGGAGGAGGCGTCGGCTCGGGGAAGCGGACGGGGGAGGCGTTGAAGCGACGACCAGCTTGAGGCTGTGGTTGCGGTTGCGCCGAAGTCCTCACCGGCGGGGGCGGGGAAGCGGGCGGCGAGAGCGCCAGTTGCACGGCAGCGGCGAAGGAGTTGTTGGAGGAGAAGTCTGAGGATAACGGGCTGTCAAGGTCACCAAGCCAGCGCATTTCCTCAGTCCTCGCCGTCACCGGAGTGCCGGCAGGCGTGGCAGAGACGTGGGAGGGGGTGGGGGAGGCCATCGGAGGCTTACCGGAGGGAGGCGGCGGCGCTAGGTCAAGGGGCGGTAGGTGGGAGGTGGGAGCGGCCATTGGTCATGCAGTCTTCACAGAGGATTGAATAATAAATTTTCAATTTTGGTGAAGTTATCTTGTTACCGAAAGTTAATGAGGCAGAAAGGATTCAACAATATAGACCTATTTGCCTCTTAAATGTAAGTTTCAAGATTTTCACAAACGTGGTCACCATTAGACTTAATACGGTTGCGGATTATGTTGTTCAGCCATCGCAGACAGCCTTTATGCAAGGACGAAACATCCTTGATGGAGTGGCAGTTTCGCATGAGACGGTACATGAGATGCATTCTAAGAAATTAAATGGGGTTATTTTAAAACTAGATTTTGAAAAGGCGTATGATAAAGTCAAGTGGTCTTTCCTACAATAGACACTCAGGATGAAAGGTTTTTCTCCAGAGTGGCGTGCTCTAATATATGATTTTGTGTTTGGAGGTAGTGTAGCAATCCAGGTTAATGATGACACCGGAAACTATTTCCAAACACGAAAAGGGTTACGCCAAAGGGATCCGCTATCACCGATGCCGTTTAACATTGTAGCGGATATGTTGGCTATACTCATAGAGCGGGCCAAGTCTGACGGCCAGATTGAAGGGGTGATTCCACATCTGGTTGATGGTGGTTTATCTATCCTTCAATATGCTGATGATACAATTCTGTTTATGGATCACGATCTTGAAAAAGCTCAAAATCTGAAATTAATTTTGGCGGCTTTTGAGCAGTTGTCGGGATTGAAAATTAATTTCTATAAAAGTGAATTGTTCTGCTTCGGCGATGCTCAAAATGATGTGGCTCTGTATACAGAGTTATTTGGTTGTGGGCAAGGACAATTTCCTATTCGTTATTTCGGTATTCCGATTCATTATTGGAGACTTACAATTGCGGAAAGAAAATTAGTGGAAGAAAGATTACAAAAACACCTCAGTAGTTGGAAAGGTAAATTGTTGTCCCTGGGTGAAAGATTGGTACTCATTAATTCGGTACTAACAAACATGGTACTGTATATGTTATCATTCTTCATTCTGCCGAAAGGAATTCTGCATAAACTCGATTATTATCGATCCAGATTCTTTTGGCAAGGGGACAACGAGAAAAATAAATATCGACTGGTTAAATGGAGTATAGTTTGGAGTCTCAAAGATGAAGGAGGGCTTGGAGTTCATGACCTGGAGGTCAAGAATTCAGCTCTACTGGGTAAATGGCTTTTTAAGCTACTTACCGAGGATGGGATTTGGCAAACTATTCTTCGGAGAAAGTATATTGGCTCGAAGACATTATCCCAAGTGGTTTGGAAACCTGGGATTCACACTTATGGGCTGGTCTTATGGCGATAAAAATGTCTTTTTTCGACATGGGACTTTCTCGATCAGGAACGGAGCACAGATACGGTTCTGGGAAGATGCTTGGCTAGACAATGCACCCTTAAGTGAACAGTATCCCGCTTTGTATAGAATTTCTCGTCGCCAAGGTGATACCATTGCAACTGTAATGGCTGCTTCACCTCCGAATGTGACGTTCAAACGGGTTTTACTTGGACAAAGACTAGCGGCATGAAATACTCTAATTCAGCGGCTCGGAGATATTCATTTATCGCCAGAACCAGATGAATTCAGATGGAATCTTCATGTAGATGATACTTTTTCTGTAAAATCCTTATACAATGCGATCCTTCTTTCTGATTTACCAGTTGATAATAATAAGAAGATTTGGAATATGAAGATACCATTAAAAATCAAAAAAATTGGATGGTATCTTCGTCGTGGGGTTATTCTCACCAAAGACAATCTTGTTAAGCGAAATTAGCACAGAAGTACATGGTGTGTTTTTTGTCATCATGATGAAACCATCAAACATTTATTCTTCCAGTGTCAGTTTGCGAGATCTATATGGTCAAGTAGCGTCTACCATGTATCCTCCGACTAGTGTCGCCAATGTCTTTGGCAATTGGCTTCATGGTATCGATTCAAGGTTTAAGTTGCTTCTTAGGGTGGGGGCGCTTGCAGTTATCTGGGCGCTTTGGCTATGTAGAAATGACAAGATCTTTAATGACAAAAATAGCTCTTTGTTGCAGGTCATCTACAGATGCACATGTATTCTCCGTTCGTGGTTACCTCTTCAGCGTGTGGAGAACCGAGACCTATTTACGGAGGTCTGTACACGGTTGGAGGATACGGCGAGAGATACTTTTTTCCTACATGGGTGACAGCATAGTCTACGGATAGTAGCTCCACATACACCTTTGGCGTCATATGATTCATTGTTCCGATATG
The DNA here is from genome assembly GCF_022539505.1 of Lolium rigidum. Taxonomy (NCBI): domain Eukaryota; kingdom Viridiplantae; phylum Streptophyta; class Magnoliopsida; order Poales; family Poaceae; genus Lolium; species Lolium rigidum. The sequence continues at coordinate 128,422,333 of NC_061508.1, forward strand.
TATCTCACCTAGTTTTCTTTATGTAACTTTTTTCACTTGAGACAACAAACGGCTGTGTGCATCCTGGTTATGCTGGTTATGCAGAGGCTGGATGTAATTGCTTCTTTAAGTAATAAAGCATCCTTTATCGGAAAAAAAATCAAAACCACCGAATTGGTAAATTCACGTTTCAAAATTGCCGGAGAGAGGCAAATAAAGCGGCACATAATTTAGCTAGACTTAATTTTGATTCAAATTCTACGTTTTATGGGATGGTGATCCACCTCCGTCTGTGCTAAGTGATGTAATTGGCGATGTATCTTTGCTGAACAATGAATAAAATGCGGGTCTTATGTTTTTAAAAAAATCCCAGGCCCCAACCATGCAATAAACGTATGCATGCGTATTTGATTTGGTCATCTTTTCACCTGTCAAGCTTTTTCACATCCCAACTGGACCGCATGAAATCCTCATCATTACCGGAAGCAAAGCGGTGAACAAAAGGGATTGTAGAAAGATTGCTCTGGAAAAAGAAAATTGCACACGGATCACTGAAGGGGCCGTGCAAATGTCAAGGAAAACAACCAAGCGTGGACAACAAAAGCGACCTCAACTTTCCCCGTTTCATGGCCTGCGGTGCAGGGTTGAATTGCATCCAAAGCAGAGCTAGAAAGCAGAAAGGCCAATGATACGAGTTCCCTCCTACAGAAATTAAGGACTAACAGTCTATATCGGTGTCAGTTTGTTTATTCAGCCACGATCGTTTTGTGCTCCATCAAGACAGCCTTTGCAGGCGCTAATAATTCCATCCACTGGATTCTGTCTCAAAAAAGCCTATATTGCTAGCTCTTCAGGTTATTGAGTGACACTTTTTTTGAACGAGGCAGAGATTTACCATTTTTATTAATTAAAGAGAAGAGAGTTGACCGATTAATTAGGGAGAAACTGGCTGAAAACCGATACAGACATTCTCGTAGAGTCATAGAACACGACCGCGTTGAAGGCACACACACAACCAAGCTGGTTACCAACACAACCGTGCACACACCACCGAAACGAGGACCATCATCGAGGCTGCCAACCGGTGTCATCGTCATCACTCCTCCTTGAGCCAGCGACTTCGACTTTTTCGAAGAACAACCACATAAAAAATCATCTTCGGAATGGCTTCGTGAAGCCCACTCCGGCCTATGGCAGACTGGTATCTCCGACTCCGGTGACGAGCTTCAAAGAAGAGATGGGCAAGACTCACGCCAATGAAGACCTTGGTGACCGGACCACCCGACGCAGGGTATCCTCGTCCCAGCGCGTACGTAGAATGTGAGAGTATTAATTTCTCCTTAGAGTTCTGGTATGTAAGTTCAAACTGAAGGAAGAACATATACTCGAAATTTGAAAAGATACACCACTCATTCAACAATCCCGTAAGAAACAGATCATGTAGCAATACGAGCAATACGAGTCGTATTTCCTTTCATGTAATTAATTCTAAAAAATCCCTTCTGATGGAAGCATGTAGAGGTATGGTGTATGTGATCATCGCGTGAGGTGGGCACAGGAGGACCCATCAGCAGACAAGCGGGAAGGATCCTGCCAACGAATTGTCCGATTCATGTCGCCTCCAGAGCATACAGTACAGTTGTTCGCATCGAAATTGTAGAAATAATGCAAATCCAGTTCGCATGGGCCATCTGTGCTTCATTGCCTGCATGAATCTTTCATTTTGTTAGGGATGGAAAGCGCCTCCGATCCACCAGCCTCTTAGTCAAAATCAGTTAGATTAGTTATAGCTTTTTAGCAAATTATTTCGTTTGAACTAAATAATACTTTTTGGACTTATACGTCAATTTCAACAAATTTGACCCTTTCCTGAAATTTTCTGCACAATCTAACCCTATTTCAAAAAAAAAGTTGAAAATCTAGCACTTTTTGGTAGCGCCTGCCTCTCTATCGCTACCCTTTTCTCTGTACCACCCTTCTAGGCGGCACTACCATGTCGCCATGGTGGTTGCATGGGACCTCTAGCTTGGCTAGTTAGCGCCCCGCTTAGTGGTGCTACCCTGTGTATATTAGCGCCCTGAAGCTCGGCGCTACCCTACCGATTAGCTTACCCTGCGTGAGCCCGTCGCAGCCACCCAGCTAGCTCATTTCCTTTCTCAACCAACCGGTATGTTCGTCCTCCTCTCTCCCCCCACCTCACGCCCCTCTCGAATCTCTCCTTGTTGGGTGGATTTAGCCGTGGATTTGGACTCCCCTTGACGCAAAAAAAGTACTGTCCCCCATCCTCCTTGCTTTTGTTCGATTAAATTTGAAAAAAAACTGGTTCCATTTTGTTGTATCTTGGTAACCCTAGAAATTGGATCTATGCCACCATTCTATGAGGTTTTGTTGTTGTATAGTCATGGAATATACATATAGTTGATGCATTTGAGTCATTGTAATATAGATGACGAGAATTGTGAGTGTTCACTATGTGGATAAAGACGCGTCCATGAAAGGCAATATCAAGTTAGACTTTGAGGAGATTGTGATGGTGTTTGAAAAAAGTCCCAACTATATTGAAGTTGTGGAAAAAGTGAGAATTGAGTTGGAATATATAGACCCAAATGATGACATAAATTTGGAGAGGAGGCATAATGTTTTGTTTGGTATGCACAACCCTTCAAAGACAATGAATTTGAACTATACAACAATACCTCATCGAAATCGGTGACTTATATAGGAGGTCCACTTGCAACCCTGTGCAGGAACATGATTTCCCCTTTCATTTTGAAAGTTCAATCAATCTAATCAATCTATGACATGGCAAATACACGGCGAAAATAGCACCACATGTTGCTGAACAAATAAACCATATAACGATATATACTATCCGAGAGAATACAAAAATAGACAATGTGTCATAAAAATAAACTTAAAAAGTTTCCAAATCTAGCAACTGAGTATCAGCAATCATAACCCACAAATCAAGTCCAAATCAAAGGAAAGAAAATGGTGCACCCGTCCCATGTAAAGCCAGGAGGTCACGTGCTTCCCAGCCGAGGGTCACGTGACGCTCTTCTTCTTTCCTTTAATTCTCCCGGCAACTCCTCCGCCTAATTCCCCGCCTCCCCGGTTCCCGTTAACCATTCCTCTTCCTCCGACAAACCCCTCGTGCTTTCCATCGGTGACAACCCAGCCCCCGAGCTAACTTCGTGCTTCCAAATATCACCTACGCGCTCGCGGCGAGCTTTTCCTTTTAAACACCCCGAAACAAAGCCGCCTTCCACGGACACGCCCCTCCTCTGCCGCCTCCACCTCCCCTGGCCGGAGCTAAACCCTAATGCCGCTGCAGTCGGAGGCCTGAGTGCACCGGAGATGGGTGGCGTGACGTCCTCGGTGGCCGCCAAGTTCGCATTCTTCCCGCCCGACCCGCCGTCGTACGGCGTGGTGGACGAGGAGGAGCCGCCGCCGTCGGGTGCGGCTCCGGCGGCGACGGTCACGGTGGTGTCGCAGAGCGATGCGGCCAAGATTTCTTCTAGGGTGGCGATGACGGGGGTCCCGTGGAGGGAAGGGGTGGAGGCGCGTCGGGTCCGGACGCGCCGGGGCTCGGAGATCATCGCCATGTACGTGCGGTGCCCCAAGGCGAGCCTCACCGTGCTCTACTCCCACGGCAACGCCGCCGACCTCGGGAAGATGTATGAGCTCTTCATCGAGTTCAGCGCTCGCCTCCACGTCAACGTCATGGGGTAAGTGTTCCTTTCATCACTTGCTCTGCTTTGATCGCTCAGTCAGCTGATAATGGGCGTATCTTCTGTGTTGAAATTGCTGATAGTGATGCCTTTGAAAAACATCAAAATAGAATGTCGGTTTGTAGGTTCTGATTTTTTTTAGTTTGCAGGATTTCTATATTTGAATTGTGAGTTATTGTTTTGCTATTTTTTCAGATCACTTATGAATTAATTATTTTGGCTATTATAAGTGGTATGCATTAAATTCCATTTTCTAGGATTATAACTTAAAATACAATAGTATGATAAGTTTATTTAGTATGTGAAATTAATACTATTTTTAGGATATTCATACCATATACTAATATATAAGATGTTGCTACTTGGAAAAGATCTTTCTTTACTCTATTGAAGCTGATTCCTCCTCAATGAGTGTAGTACCTACGGAATTGTTTATAGGACCCCAAGTTTGGCTTTCACCTAATTTTCCACTAAGTTTGCTTAATGCTGTTGCTTGCCTATCAACTTATCAAGGCAAACAGTGGTTTTAAGCTTGATCGTATGGATCTTTCTTGGTTATTATATATGCACTGGTTTTATTTAGAGACTCCTCAATAGTATGTACTATTTGCGTATATGCTAGCTCATGTTGGTGCTCTGTGTGTTTTAATCTGCTTTACCATTACGGCGTTACCTGCAACCAACCAGCTGAAATGATGATCAATGGTGTCAGCATGTTGCATGTCAGGACTAAACATGGGCCTCAAAATTAAAGTATGCTCATTTCAGCCGTATTTGGACTAATATCCTATTTCTTCCATCCAGCGCCAACTAGTCAGTAGAATTATATAGTAAGCCAGTTTCTGTTCTGTACAAATGAAGAATGCTTTCCCATGCCATGCTCCAAGATCCCTATTCTTTATCATGAGCTGTAAGAGAATTGGAGATAAAATAAATCCTGCCCTCCGAGTTATATTTAAGTAACCGGTTGATTGTGCGTGCACCTTCTAATAACTAGCCGCAGGTCCACTCTCCGTAAATTACCCAGGAATTTGTCTAGGAAAACGGGCAAATACAGTGAACATTAGTATCTACAGTATGTTTTTTGATTGGGGAGGGAAAATGCCGAATTTTATAATAGAACTTGGGTTGGTGAGGGGATATAGCTGCAGTTAGAGGCAAAAAAGTTTGATCAAACATTTAAGATTATGAGCATGCCTATGCACTCATCCCAAATTAAGACAGCCATAAGATCAATGCCAGAATTGATGAAAACCCAATAATTTTGGGCAGTGCCCACCTGTATTGCTTATGCAGATGCCGTCATAGATGGAATTATACTTGATAATTGACTTAAAATGATTTCAGTTACCAAACTTACCATCAGATCTTAATTAACAAGTACTTCACCTTTCCAGGTGGCCTACCCTCAGTTAACTGTTAACAATAGTTAAATAATTAGATGCCTAATTTAAGACAGACAGTTTGATGTGGGGCCTGTGAGGTTTATTCATGATTTCTGTCGGATTTTCATTTGTTCGAGGTGTGCAGTTTAGAAAAGACTACTGCTGGCTGCAGCCATTTTTAACAGACGTCTAAACTGTTGATCTTCTTTTGTCTTTTGTAGCATGCCTTGTTGACTAGTGAACTGGGTAGCCTTTGTGTGAATGGTTCTTTATCATTTAATGTCATATACATCTTGACTTGTGTAAAGACTGAATATTTCAAACATGTTAGATACTACATTTGAATAGTGATCCAATGTTAGCATTTGTTCTCGTTGATGCCTTAGCAAGTCTTGTTTACAACTTTTAATGACAAATTTTATCATTGATGTACTCCACACCTCATTTTACTTCCTTCATAATAATTTCCTCAATCACGCAGGTACGATTATTCTGGTTATGGACGGTCATCAGGCAAGGTTAATAATATTTTCTTCTCTTTCTTCCAATTAATGTTCTTTCCTTTTGCTCTGCTCTCGTTAGTCATCTTTAGGAATCATTTACTGGGTTGGTGTTTTTGATCTCACCATTTTATTGGAGAGGCCGCAAATCTGATTCCTACCTGAGTATTTTGGTTCAGGGATACCTTCTTGCATTGGGCTAATTCCAATTGTTTCTCTGACAAGCTTCCAATTGTTTATCTCAAGGTTAGAAATGTAAATTATTATGAAAGAATCTTTCTTTTCTATTTTCAGGCAAGTGAAGCTAATACCTTTGCTGACATTGAGGCAGCATACAAATGCCTTGTGGAGGTATATGGGACTAGGGGAGAAGACATTGTTCTTTATGGTCAGTCTGTTGGTAGTGGTCCCACTGTCGATTTAGCTGCTCATTTGCATCATATAAGAGCAGTTGTTCTGCATAGCCCCATACTGTCTGGCCTGCGTGTCATGTACTCTTCTGTGAAGAAAACATACTGGTTTGACATATATAAGGTATGCTTTACTGGCGGAACAATCAAGAGAAATACTGAAAAACTTTACATGCTTTGTCTACACTAACCAAACACTTGTTTCGCTGCAGAACATTGAGAAAATCCCCCGTGTCAAATGCCCGGTTTTGGTAATTCATGTAAGTTGGAAATGTGTATGCATCCACGCTTTGTAGTTATATGCATCTTGCATATCTTCAGGTAACTAAACTTGATGATCTTCTTCCTTTGCTTCTCAGGGCACAAATGATGATGTCGTCGATTGTTCCCATGGAAAGCGTCTATGGGAGCTTAGCCAACAGAAGTATGAACCTCTGTGGATTGAGGGCGGTGATCACTGTAACTTGGAGACCTTCCCAGTGTACATAAGGCATCTGAAGAAGTTTATGTCGGCTATAGAAAAGTTGCCTATAGGAAAAGAAGCACCAGCTAACACTGAGAAGTTGCCAGCTGAAAACGAAACACCTTCCGATAGAGCTCTTTCTGAGGCTCCTTGGACGACGTCGCAAAGGTTAGAGCCATCGAGGAAGAGCTCCAGGCATGAACAGCCTCCTGGTCCGAGCACTGAACATGTAGATAAACACCGGCGAAGCACAGGCGTCAGAGAAAAATCAAGATCCAGCACAGACAGGAGAGAGAGATCAAGGAGAAGAAGTGTCGACACATTTGAGAGGGCGACGATAGATGAAAACGAGCAGACAGACAAACCAAGGAAAAGCATTGACAGGTTGGTCCTCCCTCTGCTTTCTATCTTGTACCATCAGGCAGAATTACACTATTTACAATCATCCGATCTGCAGAAACTATATAACGATGATTCTTGAGGTCAAAAATTGTTTGAGGGGCAATTCACATTGCATTGTATTGACATTCGTGTGAATATTTGGCAGGCTTGGCGAGATGATTAGATCCATGGGGCTGTGCAATGTCGATTGCTTCAAAGACCCTCCTCGAAAGACCGAGCCTTCCATAGGTCAGTCCTAGATGTAGTTGTAGTAACTTTTGTTTTTTCCTTCCTGCGTCGGATATCAGTTAACAGTGGTTTGTGTGCTCTTGGTGACGGGGATCGTAAAAAAATCATGAACAGCAACAGAGAAATATAGTGCAGCTCTCTCAATTTGAGCTTTATTCTGTCTTGTATATACTAGTACCTCTGTTTTTTAGTTTTTAAACGAAGAATGGCACTTTTTCCTGCTTTCTTCCGGCTTGCAAGTATCAGGTGAGCATAGGTGCAACTCTCGAATGGAAACAGTGATTTTCTTGACAGACAGAAATGTGTCAAATCGACTGCTAGAATGCTTCTCTTCAGTATAGCAGACCGTCCAGATCCTGTCTTGGATGGCATCCATGTATGCGCACTGGTCAATCATGTGCTTCTTTGCAAAGGGCAGCATAATTAACAGTGTCCTCTGTGATATTGATCCAAGATCATTTCAGGCATGCAATCATGGGAAGATATCATTTGTGTTTGCCTGTTTGTGCCTATAGAGACAGGCCTGCGCGTAATCACCAATTGCGAGGCCAAGCCTTTTGTTGTCCCTGAGAGCATATCCTAGTGACATGTCATGTTGGGAACACATCAATTCGGTTTGGATTCGGGTAGTGCAAATGTGCAATGCTACTCCGTATGTCTTATAGATCACATCATGTTTAAACCAGTGTCTTTCTGGATCATATTATGTTTAAACCACATGAATTTGCAGCATTTGATTGCACGACACAATTTTTTCCAGCAAGTTACAGTCAATGACAGTTCTCCCCGCTGGCTCCATGGCCTCTCCTGCCGAGCTAACGCCCAATCTAGCAAGCTTACCCGAACAAAGCACTTAACTGAACTGCAGCATTGACAGCAGAGCGATGGATGTCAGGCTGCCAACGGATTTCCTGCCAGATTCAGCTTCGGGAATACACTTCTCTCTGGATCAGGTTGCAGAATATTCAGTTGTCTGAGGGGGAGATAGGATTAAGTGGAGATGGACTGAACCAACTCAGTGCTCGGCGTCCTCTGCCTATAGATGTCGGTTGGAATCAGCTCAGAATAGAAGGCTAAGGTGGAGCCCAAGTGCAAAATCTTTCTCTGGCTTCGGTTAAGAGAACGCATCATAACGGACGACCTGCTTCAGATTAAGTGTCAGAGAACGCCTTGCACGATGCACCTGATCCTGGACTGCCCTTCCTCGCGTGTGGTCTGGCTGCGCGTGGCGGACTGGACAGGAGAAGAGCAGCTTCAAATTCATCCTCAACAGTTCTGTTGCCTAGGTCCAGAAACTCTCTGGTTGCTATTGCATCACAACTTACCCTCTTAAATAAATTAACTGAACTGAACAAATGCTATTTTGTCATCTGAATCCAAGAACTACAACACCACTAGCAAACATACATGCATAATGCACGTTCTGTCGAATACATGAAACCAAACATACTGCTTTCACATTTCTAAGACCCCCTTCCCCAAATTAACATTTTCCTAGGAAATTTGTGAAATGATATCATAAAATGAATACGATAACCCCAGAAATCCATAAAATACATCATAGGACCGAACTACATTGATCACCCCCTAGACCTAATAACAACAACCAAAAATCAAAAAGTATGAGGTACCTTGATAAGCTGCTATAAAGCAGAATTAACCTGCAAAATGATAATGTGGGCTACATACCAAGTGACCTGCATGGGAAAAATAAATAGATAGTGAAACAGTAGTATGCTGAAACTGATCAACGTACCGTCCTTGGTGGTTTTCCTATGTTGGAAGCCCTTCCTATCTATACTTCTTATAAAGCAAAACCACACTAACTGCAATTAATATTAGTCTATCTCTACATGCAAGCCATCCACATCATCTACTCCATTAACCAATCAAATATCCATGTCATCCCCACTAACATTCATTATTGATGTATCCTTACATGCATGCTATCTATGTCACCATTTTTTTGATTAAAATGTCCACATAGCTATTTTATAGCCATCAAATATAAAAAAATAATGTGAATTAAATTTAGCATCTCAACTATTTTGACCAATTGAATATTGCATACTTCTATAGACAATGAATATTGCATATGTATTATACCATTTCATTTAGACAATTTAATTTTTTAGAAGATTTCCGCTGCAACGCGCGGGGTATCCTTCTAGTTTGTAGTATTCCCTCCATCCCAAAAAGGATTATAGTTTTTTTTTCAAAGTCAAAGAAATTAAAGTTTGACTAACTGTATAGGAAAGCTGAACATAAACATCTACAATATCAAATGCACACAATATAAAAGTATCTTCCACGTTGGTTCTAACAATATTGCTTTGAGATTACAAACGTTGACATTTTTTCTATGTAGTTGGTCAAACTTGAAAGAGTTTGACTTTGACCAAAAACTTGAAAGAGTTCTCTTAGTGTGGCCCACCATCAAGTCACCGAGCCACATATTCGATAGCTTGTTCCGCAAATCTATTTTAATAGTACTACTTCTTGCCTAAAATATTCTCTCAACAGATTCATAACCACCGGAAGGATCAATATGAGCTCAACAAGTCGGCTTTCACCACATGTGGAACAATAACCACAAGTAGCCCCAAACCTCTCGCGTTCATATTTGAAGACTTGAGAACCAAACACTGGATTGGTGTCTTGAACTCACTGTGGTGAGCTCGCCCACCCGGGTTCGAGTCACAGGTGCGACTAAATTAAACGGGGTACTGACTACCGCGTATTAAACTGCCGCTGGAGAGGTCTCATCTTCTACCTAACAAAAGATAGCAAAGGGAGGGGCCCATCCCCCTTTGGCCAATGTTATAATTGAATTATATTGGAAATCCATGGAGGAAACATATTTCTTACATGCTGCATGTGAATGAATAGATGTGTAAATGCATGTTGTAGATACAAATATCTGAGACATAGTACAGAGAAATGGAAATAGAGAAAAAGATCAATGGATTCAATGCAAAAAAAACAAGATTATATTGCCATAGGTTATTGTATCAATACACACAATTATCGTCGTAATATTTAAAATTATTCAAAATTACTTGGACTTTGTGTGAGAGTGTTGATGTGGTTTGACATTGTTGGAATATGGTCTCTAGATCCAACTAGAAAAGACTTCTCCACCATATGACCCAAGGTGTTACAATGAGTGGAGCTCGTAACATTGAATGCTCTTTTTTTATAAGGAGAATATATAAATATTGCGAAGATATCAGTTACACCTAGCTCTGCACCAAGATATCAAAAGACATCAAGGATGTACACAACCAAGTAAAATAGAGATATAGAATATGAAACAAAGACCTCGACGTAGCGTTAAAACATTCGCAACATCAACACTCTAACCACCAGCAAAGACAACACCCGGACATCAAAAGAGGTTCTACAAAAACGACACATCCAAGAAGGAAACAATCCACAAGCATTGTCATGGCCCGATCGAAAATCTTGAGTTTTCACCCTAAAGAAAGGCCGAGTTTCCAAAACAATGTATTCAGCAAGCCCATTGACAGGTACAACCTATAAAAGGCCAGACCTTCAACTCTCACGCTAGACATCGAATGCTCTTTGGTCCAACGTCTTATCGTTTGAAATATACTCTCTTGTTCAAAAAAAAAACTTAAAATTCTAGGTTTGTTCTAAGTCAAACTTCTATAAGTTGATCAGATTTAACGAAAAATGTTTCAGTACAACATTGGATCTATATAGCATGGAAATATATTATATGATGAATCTAATAAAACTAAATTGGTACTATATAGATGTTAATATATTTTCCTATCAACACTATCAAACCTAAAATATTTTGACTTAGGACAAACCTAACATTTCAGTTTTTGTTTGTGGAACGTAGGGAGTAGTATTTTTTTGCTGGTGTACATGGTAAGAGTGCGACGCAAGTAGCCTCGTGAAATGTAGACGAGAGCGTGGTACTGAACGGTCAGATGGACCTCAGCGTAGCAAGGATACCCATCCGACGGCCAGAACGGAATGGTCGGTTTGGTCGCCTCCCCCGCACATGCTCGTCGCCCGCCAGATTCCTGCCACCGCTGGGAATCCCCTACATCCACACAGTCAGATCGTGTGGCGCTGTCCGACCCAGCACAATTCCATGCGGGGCCACGATAGATTCCGGCCCACTCTCAGCGTCATTACATTACACGATCGATCTTGCCATTATTGTTGGATAGTGGCAGGGTGATGGGTGGTCGAGTCGGGACGCAGCCATGCCGTACTGGTCGGTGGCTTTATTCTAACAAAATCACGCAAGTTGCTTGGAGATGGTCGACCGTTCTGCACGAGAAAACCTTGAAAACTATGCAGGTTGCTTGACATGTGCAAGAGAGATCGAGAGGGGAAGACTTGCAAGTTGCAGGTCAACAGAGCCTCTCACTCTCTCTATAAAAGGCGGCACGGCGATGGCTCCAATCCATCGTCCGGATCCGGATGCGATCGCGCCGCCTCTCTGCTCTAGAGAGTCAGTACCCTACCAGTTCTTTTCCATTATGTTGATCTCTTCATCTTCACTTTGATTTCCTCTCTATCAATCCTTGGAAGTTCAATCTTTTCTACAGTAGTTGAAAGTCCAGACCATCGTTGAGCAACTTGCTTTTGCAGAATTTCTTTCTTGCGTAGCGGTGCACGTATATTACTCCCTCCAAGATCAGAGATGGATAATGTTCTCGTCGACCGATCAGCAGGCGGGCAAAACATCCGTCGGAGGGCTGCGGGCGCAGGCTGCCGGAGGCTCGCGATGAGCTCGCCGGTGCTGCCTCCAAGCGCCTACAGTTTCTTTCCTTACTCCCCAGCTCCTCTTCCGGGTCCATTCATATACGCGCCGTATACCTTCTACTCTTCCAACTCACTCCCTGCACTTCCTTCCAACCACCCCGGCCTCCCGCCCCGCCCGCCCGTGACCATCCACAAGCAAGCCACGTTCCCTTACCGCACGTCGACTCTGCCTCCTCGTCCGGCCGCCATAAACCATATCACACCGGCCGGGATGGTCATGGATCAGGTGCCGAGGAGGACGGGTGAGTACAAGAGGAAGAAGCCGAGGACGCCTAGGTCCACGGAGGAGCCGCCGAGGGCTCAGCGAAGGAAGCCGCTGCAGAGGGCGGCGCCGCTTCCCGCGGCGACGGCGGTCACGGAGGCGCTGGACGACCTGGAGCGCCAGGTGACGCGGGGCTTCGTGGAGGACCTGCTGCACGCGCTCGCGCCGCCGCCCAGCAGCCTGCCCCTGCCCACCTTCTCCCTCGTGAGGGCGGCCGCCGCCAAGGCCCCGCCCCCGTGCACCGTGTAGCTGGTCATTGGCACCACCACCACCGACGAGGCGACGACTGCCTCTGCCGGGCGCCTACTTCGCATCCACATGCAAAGCCTTCGCCGGGTTCATGTTTATTTTGTTTCCTTTCTCCATGACTTTTTCTTTGGATGGAAGAAACGCTACGATAAAAGGGTTCGATCGTGTTTTAATTTTCGTCCCTCTTTTTTAATCTTTTTATTTATTACAGTTGTGAGGTAAAATGTAAACCTGAAGTAAGTCAAGGTTTACATAGTATTGGTAGTGTTGAGTTCTTGATGTATGGGTGTCGTTTTTTGTTGCCACGAATATGTCAAGATGAACACTTCTTTTCTTTGAATATGGACCAACATCCACATGTCTATGTATGCATGTTTTCGTATGAGCAAGAAATGGTTTATTTATAGGGATTTCTATTTTCGTGCCCCTGGCTCCTTAGTTGTACTCAGTTTTCTCCAACTCCTTAGTTTTTTCTCAGTTTTCCCCAAGCCCTTGTTTGAAACCCGCAGAAGCAGCTCAGACGGCAGGATTCCCGTTTAGTTGACCGTTCTGTCACGTGTGGGGCCGCGTCGTGTGGGGCCGCGTCGCGTGGGACAGGACGAGACCGTGTTTGGTTGCACGTGAGCAGGAGCTGGGTTCTGTCTCTCTCGGCCCCAAATTGGCATTATTAAGAGCACCTTTTTCCCCTTTTTCTCTCTGTCCTTTTCACCAAAATAGTATCAAATCTAGAGAAGTTTGCATTTCTTTATTTCTTCAATTATTTGTGTCTTTTGGCCCTCGTTGTTTGTCCAATATGGCAGCAAATCTAGTACTCCCTCTGGTCCATATGTATGTAGTTAAATCTAGAAGCAAATCTCCAGGGTAATGTACGATAAATTCACAGTCATAGTAAATAGAGAAAACAAAGACCAACAAAATATAGTAGAATAGGGATAGATAATAGGGATCCCTCCCTAGATAATAAGCTGCATACACAGCAGCCAACATAGTAACAAGTTCGAGGTTCTTGACAAAGCACCATCATATTAACAACATAACAACAAGGGATCCCTAGCTAACAACAAAGGGATCCCAACAACAAAATGGGAGGCAGCAGCACACGTCCAGGACTCCGCCTACCCCATCTGGCTCTCCCTCCACTTGTTGCTGCAGCTCCCCTTGGGAGCCTTGGGCTTGAGCGGAGGCATGCGCCCGGCGGAGATCTCCACCCGCTGCATGCTGCGGAGGTGCATGCCGAGCGCTCTGTGCTTGGCGCGGAAGGAGTAGACGTTCACCGTCGTGCCGACCTTGGGGAAGGTGTTGCCGATGTTCTCGGCATGCGTGACGAGGCGGTTGAAGTCCGTGGCGCCGAGTCTCCTCGGTGCGAAGGGGCACTCGTACACACCCTTGGCGAAGTAGGAGATGTATCGGCCGACCTGCAGCCTCCGCAGCACACTGGCGAGTCTTGACGTCCTCCTCCTCGTCGTCGCTGCCGACGTCGCTGCCGTACATCTGATCCATATCAACCAGAAACTATGAGTGAATGAGTTGCAACGATGATGAACGTGCATGATAACAAAGTTAGGAAAAACAGAGTCAGCCTCAGTTAGAGTGGGCATGATTATATATCTACAAGGAAGGTGTAAGCGAACCAAAGCTCATGCACAACAGATTTGTACATAGCAATGGTTCGCTGAACCCTCCCTGTAAAAATTTGTGCCCAACGATTCATCATAGGCAAAGAAACGTATTCCGGATCCGAACTTGAACACATTCCGGATTATTTGCAAAATTAAACGGTTGATATCTTTTGATTAGTGCATAAAATAACCGATTGAGATCCCATGATTACTTGCATAAATTAACCGATTGAGATCCAATTATTACTTGCATAAATTAACCGAACGGCCGAACCCCAAATCTTAAAGGAAATCAAGAAGTGATCAAAATAAAATGGAATAAAATCGGCGCAAATATTAGCCCAATACTCATCCATCTACAGATCCATCTACACCAGCAAAAATAGGGTTCAAAAAGGAATGGGGAAACAAAAAGGAAGCAAACCGTAGTTACCTCGTTCCATGGGTCCTCCAGGAAGGTGTCGTAGGGGTTCGGGGGCCGGACGTACGGCACCGGCTCATAGGGGTCAAATCCCGGCGGGATCTGACTGCCACCGGCGGCAGCAACCTCCGATGCACCGGCAGCGGCGACGGCGACGTCCGTTGAGGGGACGGCGTCGAAGAGGGAGGCGTCGCGCTTGGAGCCGACGGCGCCGTCGACGATGGGATTGGCATTCTCCTTGTCCATCTCGCCGGCAGAGGAGAGGGAGAGGGAGAGGGTTTTTTGCTTGGGAGCTTTGGAGAAGATGATGGGACGTGAGAGAGGCGTCGTTGCGTGGGCGAGTGAGAGTGACGAGAGATAGTGGGAGGAGGCGTCTATAAAGGCGAGGGTGGTTAATGCGACCCGCGTCCTACGCGTCCACCGCCGTACGTCCGCACGGCTTGGACTTCTCGCAATGCGACACGCGTCCACGATTGCACGTCTTCGACTTCTGCACCGCGACCCGCGTCTACGCGTCAACAATTGCACGTCTTCCATTTCCGCACCGCAACACGCGTCCTCGAGTCTAACCCCGGAAATTTAGATATACTCGAGATATAACCTCGAGTCATATACTAGCATTTTTTGTGTGCTCAGTTTTCCCCTTGAGTGCTAATACCGGCTAGTGCAATATGCTCAGTTTTACCCTCAAGTGGCTGGTCACATGTACAGTCAACAAATGGGATTAACTAGTTAAATGAGTCATTTAATGTGCAAAAAATTCCGAAAAATAGTGGCACATACTCATGGAGTCTTTACCATAAATTGCCAGTTCTCAAAACATAGATAAGTCATAGATAAATCAAGTTTACCACAAATTGCCACTTCTCAAAGGCCTTCTCAAATCACCTAGTAGCTATGAAGGTGCATGGTTTTCCACAATAAGCCCTTCCCAAAACAGCTTTCCCCAAAACATACTTTGTCTAAATGAGGCCACAATTCTCACACTCATGTATATTTGTATTGCAAATAGTTTGAGGTAGGCCAAGATGGGTTTCATTGTACAAAACACGCATTTTCCATTTCTTAAATCTCATATTTGAATCCCTTAGTCTGTTTATTATACGAGTGCCCTTGGTTTCTTGATACTACTCGGCTTTGCCCTCTCCCTCCACAAATTCTCGCAGACGTGCAACATTGCTCTGATTGGTCTAGCCCATGTCACGCGGATCGTGCCCGCCGACCGTTGATCGTATGATTTAACGGGCAGGATAACCCCTCTCTCTCTCTCTGTCGGCGGTTACCTTCCACTCTCTAAGTATGCTAAAGGGCGGTTTTCTGTATTCATTTTCACGCGCTAAAAATTATAAACTCTTTTAGGCATTACTTTTCATGAAAAAAATAATAAACCATCACCGATTTGTTGTAGCCATTAATTTTCACAAAAAAAATAATAAACCATCACCGATTTGTTGTAGCCATTAATTTTCACGCAAAAAATAATAAACCATCACCGATTTCACGCAAAAAATGATAAACCATCACCGATTTGTTGTAGCCATTAATTTTCACGAAAAAATGATAAACCATCACCGATTTGTTGTAGCCATTAATTTTCACGCAAAAAATGATAAACCATCACCGATTTGTTGTAGCCATTAATTTTCACGCAAAAAATGATAAACCATCACCGATTTGTTGTATCCATTACTTTTCACGCAAAAAAATCCCTTTTCGAAGGTCGAAAAAACCTAACTTGTTACAAAAGCTGGTTTCGAGTGAGACCTAACCAAATTGGGCATACATGATGCCATATCTATAACAACAAGGAATATCTAAAAGGGAAAGTTTCACAAAATTTCAAATTTAGGGCGAAAATGATGCCATACATTATGCCATAACTTGTTACCAAATCTGAAAATCAATTGGGGATTATAAAGGGAAATAAAAAGTTCGAAAAATGTAAAAACGAAACAATCTATCTATCTATGTATAGAAGATCAGCTGTATGAAATTTGAGGTCATTTAGAGAATGTTGAAAAAATCACCTTGTTAGAAAAGATGGTTTCAGTGAGACGAAACGGCATGCGTTTAAGCAAAGTGATTTTTTCGAACATCTCCAAATGACCCCAAATTTGCCATACATGATGCCATACGTGTAACAACAAGGAACCCTATCTAAAAAGTGTCAAAAAGTTTGCCCAACCGTATAGCTCTATCAAAAAGAACCTCACCATGGCGCTAGTATAATTTTGGGCTTAGTTACAAGGGTCCCTAGTTACAAACTTTCGTTACCTAACCTTCAACACGAAACTTGTTTCAAATCACTTTTGGCGTACAAGAAACAAATCTCACCTTGATTCGAGCACCACAGACCTCCAAACGATGCCGATGCCGATATCGGCATGGTCGTAACGACTATGCTCGCCGCCATCGCTAGGTCACCGTCGGGATGCACCGTCAATCCCGTCCCCTCATTCGATCACTGACACACCGGAGATACCGCCGAGGCCAATGCCGAACGTACATGCCGATGCCAATGCCGAACATGCATGCACGCCATCGTGGGCACGGCCACGCCGCCCGCTATGCTGGACGCCACAGACCACCGCGAGGTCTTTCCCTTCGCCACCACACTCTTCTAGCACCCATCTATACACGCCGGAAAGGAGAGACACTAGTTTTCTCTACATTGCTCGCGTTCGTGCTCGGATCACGGTCAGTCAAAGTTTTGAGGTAGTCGTCGATGTCGTCGACCATTTCTTCTCTTCTTTGCATGGTTAAACGCGTCTAGTTCATATCTATCTAATGCGTCCGGTCTCGCCTCATGCAGTTCTTTGTGGGCGTCGATCTCATCTCGGCACCCCGCGAGCCACCTCCTCCGTGCCATCGCTCGTAGAGCTCCGTTTAAAAATCTATTCCTACCCGTGTATTGCCCATTGTATCAGCGCCATGGCCCACTTGTCATTCGATATACCGAAGCCCCACTCGCGCGCGTTTTGGTCAGGGATACACCGATGCTTACGGTCAAACATAGATGGATGGTTTGACGTGTCTTTGCGGGCTCTACGTGGCCCCACTAGTCAGAAGATAACGGTCAACCGTCGGGCAACCGGCCGTTACATCACGTGTGATGGTTTCAGACAAAGGCTTGGGTAAAACTGAGGAAAAACTAAAGAGCTGGGGAAAACTGAGCACAACTAAGGACCCGAGGGCACGAAAATAGAAATCCCTTATTTATAAGTTCTGTGAATTTTACTCCCACGATGTCCAGCCTTCTCGTTCAGTGGCGGAGCCAGGACAACAAGGCTGTGTAGTCAGCTTGAAACTGTGTAGTCAAATACATATACTTATACAATTTTTTCATTATTTTTCGCATTCGTTCAGCCTATTTTGCCAAAAAAACAGTGTATTCAATTGACTACACTGCCTAAACGTGGCTCCGCC
Organism: Lolium rigidum; assembly: GCF_022539505.1. NCBI lineage: Eukaryota > Viridiplantae > Streptophyta > Magnoliopsida > Poales > Poaceae > Lolium > Lolium rigidum. Next base: position 128,440,217 of record NC_061508.1, read on the forward strand.
ACTGTTCTCGTTCACTTGGTGGCCAAATACATACATATACTCAATCCATACACGCATACCCTATACATATGAGTACCTTCGAGAGACTGAGTTTACGAAATTGATCCGGCGGGTTTTTTCAAATTTACGAAGGCACCACAGGTGTGTCGCTGTTGACGGGAACATCGCCTCTCACTACTGGATATTTCACTTTTTATGAGACACCAACGTGTCAAACATGAGGTTTGTACTCTGGTGAACTAGGGTGCCACTGTCTTCTAGCCATCCAACAACCTGTTGGTTCTCATGTCCATCTTTATGTATCTACATCCCTTGCCAAGACCGATTTATAGGTCATTTATGTTGTAGGCTAGCTATACCACGAGTTGGGTGGCTATTTATAAATAAAAATCGATGTTTTTCTAATTGATTGAGGTTACGGGCTGTAGAGAGATCCATTAACACGTGGTAGGCAATGGCCTCCGTAGCCCCATCTCATTTTGCCCCGACTCCTTCCTATCATCTCTCATGTTGTTGCGCTAAACCAAAGCCACTCTCTAGCAGTTACACGTTTCAAGAATGTATGTTAGGGTCACTACAACCACCACCTGGACAAGCTCCACCCTCTCATGTCTACCACCACGCGTGTCCAACAGACACCTCACACGAACACTACCACTTTGTATTGTCTAATGTGCACAGCATCGCACACTGGGTCACCCATCCCCATAGGTCGATACTGACCCACGACACATTCATGTGTGTGCAAGCCATAGTTGGCCTCACTGCACCCAAGTCGACAAAGCCCGAGCCAGGGCCGGTCCTAACATGTTAAAGGCCCTAATGCGAGATAACAACATGGATCCTTCTATGCAGGCCGTAGAGTAAACAAGTGCACTTGTCACACTTCAGGGACATAGCCAGAAAAATAATTTGGAAGGGGCCAAATGACTTTTGGTTAGTTGAAGGTGGTGCATAGGCATTTTTTTTAGCAAATTTAGGGACCAATATGCATATTTCATATGGGACTTTCTGGAAAAAAAACCAACATAGGGTGGGGGGGCATGGCCCCAGCTCGCCTCCGTAGCTCCGCCCATATCTTTAAGGCCAAGTAAAGAGAGCATAGCAAAATACTCACCTAATGACCGTACTATATTCAACACAGTAAAATACTCACGATAATATATACTCACCATGGTAAAATACTCACGACGACATTAATATAAAACAACCAATCCCACTCGGTCATATGAAATAACTAATGACTATATTCAACGTTACAGATCACACACTGCGTGTAGAAGTGCTTCACATGTTCCTTTATCCAACCAATGTGTAATAGGTGGTTTCATCGTAGCACCGCCACCCCTCTCCCATGGCGGCGAAGTCGTCGATATATGCAAGGCGAGAAAACATGTACCACAACTTACTCCAGCCCCTAGCGTGGGTAAGATGTAGTCGCTACCCCAACGCGCACCGTGCCCGACCCTCGCCTAGATTTAGAGGAATAGACAATGTACGAGATAGATCCGCACCACGAGCGCAAATGAGACACGCCTATGCATGGAATCATGGAGATTAAATTGGAGGAGGGTAAATTGAACATTAGGTTATTTGGAGGGACCATATAGGCAATTTCTAGAAAGTTTGGGGACAATTGTGCATACTTTTAGGGGGTCTTTCATGAAAGGCTCCTTTAGAGAGGGAGGGGGGGGGGATGGCCCCAACTCGCCTCCCCTAGCTCTGTAGCTCCATCCATGTGTCACTTGAAGCAACGATTCATACATGGGGCTCTTGTGCAAGGTAACAATGCGAGGTCCTTGTATGCAAAAAAGTGCACATATTAGTTGAAGAAAATTCTTCTATACTATTCCCTCCGATCCATTATAAATGTTAGGGATTATTTTAATTTTTAGCTAATCTGAACTAAATCCCAGACACTTAATATGGATAAGAGGTAGTAACATTTTTAGATGTAAATAATGGACAATTATTCCTATATACTCATAGCCTTCATCTCGTTGTACTTGTACACAAGATTCGGTTCTGTGAGAAGTGGTAGCAGAACTTGTATCTTGTATCTGTCCTTAAAAGTTGTGGAATCCACACCTTTGAAATTGTAGAACGCACTGTATTTGTTATTCACTCCCATTGAAATAGCACATCTTAGATGACATCTCGTAGCACACAAACACAACAAAATCATGGCATCAATCAAAGTGGAACAAGAACACCCGGAGGCTGGACAGAGTGAAGATGCAATTCAGTGGGCCTGGCCATACACTTCGGAAGGCCGGCGTATAAAACTATAAATCACTCGAGACCATGCGGCAGCAATATTGGCCCACAAAAGCCCACCTAAGCAAGGAAACTGTACGAGCCGCACAGACAAGTGGACCCACGTACCTTCAACTCACCCACACACCATCTCACCATCGGACGGTCCAAACCATCCCAGTCGCGTCCAGAAGCTTCCTGGTTGCGTCATCTCCTTCCTCCTAAACCCGTCCGCCCGCCCGCCTCTATTTCTTCCTTACAAAAACCCTAACCCCCCTTATCCTCTCCTCTCCGCTCCTCTCTTCTCCTACCCTCCCTCTCCCTCTCTCTAAGCCTGCGTCTCTCCCATGGAGCCGGCGCTCGCTACGACTCTGGGCGCGTCCTCGGTGGCGGCGCTGCGCCCGTGCGCGGCTAGAGCCTCCGCCCTCACCTCGGTCGCCCCGCGGGCGGTGAGGTGCGCCAGAGCGGTGAGGTGGGAGGCGGGGAGGAGCAGGGGCAGGCTGCTGCGCGTGAGCTGCGATGCCGCCGTCGCGGAGAAGCCCACCGAGGAGGAGGACGCGGCGGAGGAGAAGTTCGAGTACCAGGCTGAGGTGAGCGGCGGGGCCGCGAGTTCATTGGTTTTGGTTGTACTACTTGTATATGCTGTACTGTTTTGGTAGTACTTATGTATGCTGTACTGTTTTATAGCATTTCAACTGCTAGATTATGACACTTGGTTTGAGTTAGGTGAGCATGTTGAATTTTCCACATGATTGAAGCGTCGGCACATTTATGATTAGTTTCTTTCATGGGACTTTATTCAATATATATAATAGTAGGTTGTTGGAGTTAAGATAATCTGTAGTTAGTTAATGTGACAGAACCATGTACTGGTAGTATAGTTCTTCTGACAAAATAATTGATAAATCTGCAAGGAAGAGCTTAATTTTGTACTTGGGCTGTCTGATGAGACATGCTATGTGTGTTTGTGCCATGTAGGTGAGCCGCCTAATGGATTTGATCGTCCACAGCCTGTACAGCCACAAGGAAGTATTTCTTCGGGAGCTTGTAAGGTAAGCAACCCATTCCCGAGATATGCAGCTCGATATCTAAATCTGTTGTTTTGTAATTTGCTTATTTGATGTCATGACCGGCTATGTCATTTACCTGGTGTTTCTGTTTCTGCTCAGTAACGCGAGTGATGCATTGGATAAGCTGCGCTTTCTTGGTGTCACCGATTCAGCTTTGCTTGCTGATGGCGGTGACTTGGAAATAAGGATTAAATCGGACCCAGATGCTGGAACGATCACTGTCACGTAAGTTTGTGTTTCTAGTAAATGCGCTAGTTGTTATTATTTTCTGTTGGTGTGTCTAGTAACACTGGTTGCTGATGATTTTTTAGTGACACTGGCATTGGGATGACCAAAGATGAGCTCAAGGACTGCCTTGGTACAATTGCTCAGAGTGGCACCTCCAAGTTTTTAAAGGCTCTCAAGGTGGTGTATTGTTTCTTCCAGTTCCTTCCTAGATACATCTATCATCAAGTTGTATGCAATATGGCACTGTATGTGTTATTTAGCCATTTCTAATGCCAACTGAATCTTTGTGCAGGAGAACAAGGAAGTTGGGTCTGACAACAGTCTAATTGGTCAGTTTGGTGTTGGGTTTTATTCAGCATTTCTTGTAGCAGAGAAGGTATGAAATATCTCTTATATACTACTACCTCTGTTCGCCTTTAATTGACGCAGCCATCAGCTAATTACATACCTGTGTGCATGCCACTCCGTGTCAATTAAAGACGAACGGTGGGAGTATCTTTGTAAAACATATTTCATGGCATGTCTCCTTTAGTCCTTTTTTCACATGTACTCAATTGTTTTAAAATGTGTGTCCCAGGTTGTGGTGTCCACTAAGAGCCCCAAGACTGACAAACAGTTCGTATGGGAAGCTGATGCTGACAGTAGCTCTTACGTCATCAAGGAAGAGACTGATCCTGAGAAATTGATTACCCGTGGAACTCAGATCACTCTCTTTTTAAGAGTAAGTTAACCTGATTTGTTATAAAGTGGATAACATTTTGTGACAGAAAGCTTACTTGCTTTTTTACTTATGCAGCCTGATGATAAGTATGAGTTTGCTGACCCTACAAGGATTCAAGGCTTAGTCAAGAATTACTCCCAGTTTGTGTCATTCCCCATATATACATGGCAGGAGAAATCAAGGACTGTTGAGGTAGGGTCTTGATGGTGTTTCTTACTAATTCTGTACCATCGAGTTGACCTTGCATCACAATGTATCACCTTTTCGTTGTTTCACTTATGTGACCTTGCTCCACAGGTTGAAGAGGATGAAGAGCCAAAAGAAGGTGAAGAGGCAATTGAGGTTAGTTATCCTGAAAGATCTCTTCTTGTACCCGTAATTTTAGTAGTGACTTTACTTACTTCTGCAACTGCTACAACTTCCATGTACAGGGCGAGAAAGAGAAAAAGAAGAAGACCATTACTGAGAAATACTGGGACTGGGAACTGGCTAATGAAACAAAGCCTATATGGGTAATTCTTCAGCTACTTTCCTGGTCACTCCAACTTCTGTCATGCATGCTTTGATTTATAGCTATTCAATTCTTTTGTTCTCTTCAAACAAGGATTGATTTCTTATATGCCATGTAATAATTACGAAATCCGTCTGCTTCACTGGGTTCAGTCCCATGTGTGCGCAAGGCAGCCATCAGTGGTATATAAGGGATGTTGCAAACATTCCGTGCGGTAGATGGAATTCTGCCAAAACCAATTGCATGTGATATATGATTTCTTATAATGAAAGTAGATATTTGAATTTAGTTTCCTTCATGCAGATGAGAAGTCCAAAGGAAATCGAGAAAACCGAATACAATGAATTTTACAAGAAGACATTCAATGAGTTCCTGGATCCTCTTTCCTACACCCACTTCACGACAGAGGTGAGTGAATTCATCAAATAGCACATTGTTAACTGTTCTGGACATTGAATATTTTGTATAACACGATCTTTGTGTTACCAGGGTGAGGTGGAATTTAGGAGTGTTATTTACATTCCAGGAATGGCACCGCTTAGTAATGAGGAGATAATGAACCCCAAAACCAAAAATATCCGGTTATATGTCAAAAGAGTATTTATCTCCGATGACTTTGATGGTGAACTGGTACATGATCTTGCACCACTTAACATAGTACTTCCTGTTATTTCTACTATTCATTGATTTAGGTAAAACAGATTTCTTAGTTCAGCATGTATTTTGCAGTTTCCTCGATACCTGAGCTTTGTAAAAGGTGTAGTTGATTCAAATGACCTTCCCCTCAATGTTTCCCGGGAGATTCTTCAAGAAAGCCGAATTGTAAGTGATAGAAAATGCATCTTTTTCTACATCTATTACTGACATTGGCAGACGGCAGTAACTTATGTTTTATGTTTTTTAATATTCAGGTAAGAATTATGCGCAAGAGACTTGTCAGGAAGACATTTGATATGATTGAGGAAATCTCCGAAAAAGAGGACAAAGAGGTAGAACCGTGCCTTTTCCTTTTCATCCTTGTTTGTTCTTTTACTTGGTACTGAACCTATGTTATTTGTGCGCAGGACTACAAGAAGTTCTGGGAGAGCTTCGGAAAGTTCATCAAGCTTGGTTGCATTGAGGACACGGGAAATCACAAGCGCCTTGCCCCACTCCTACGCTTTCCCACTTCTAAAAATGAGGAAAATATGATTAGCCTTGATCAATATATAGAGAGCATGCCGGAGAATCAAAATGCAATCTATTACATTGCTACAGATAGTCTCCAGAGTGCAAAGACTGCGCCCTTCTTGGAAAAGCTGGTCCAAAAAGACATTGAGGTATGAACATTAAATAATGACATCTCAACAGTTGCTCATTGTTTCTTTGGTTGCTGTGACTCACGTTACTTTTTATTCTTCTTAGGTACTTTACCTAATCGAGCCAATTGATGAGGTTGCCATTCAGAACTTACAGACCTACAAAGAGAAGAAGTTTGTTGATATTAGCAAAGAGGACCTAGAATTGGGTGAGGGAATGGTTGATAGTTTCTCTCTTTGTTTTTACACCCTTATTTCCATCACATAATGTATATCTCTTCTTTTTCAGGTGATGAAGATGAGGACAGTAAAGAAACTAAGCAGGAATACACTCTTCTGTGTGACTGGGTAAAACAGCAGCTTGGTGACAAGGTGGCAAAGGTTCAAATATCAAAGCGTCTCAGCTCTTCACCATGTGTTCTTGTATCTGGCAAGTTTGGTTGGTCTGCTAACATGGAAAGGTAGGTTTTAGGGATTAATTCCTGCATCAACAGATAAATGTGTTGGAGAACACTATACTTATTTCTGATGCATGCTTCTGAAAATTGACAGACTTATGAAGGCACAAACACTTGGTGACACATCAAGCTTGGAGTTCATGAGGGGAAGAAGGATTTTCGAAATTAACCCAGACCACCCAATTGTCAAGGACTTGAATGTAAGATTCATTACACCTAGCACTTTAACAACTACAGATGTACCTCAGCTAGTCAGCTTTGTTATCAACAAGTATCATGAATATATATGACCATTGGCAGGCTGCCTGCAAAAATGAACCTGAGAGCACAGAAGCCAAGAGAGCTGTTGAGCTATTGTATGAGACTGCTCTGATTTCCAGTGGATATACTGTAAGTACAACAAATAGACTCCTGCATTTGGCCATCACTGCCAGAAAATGACTTCACCCTAATGGTTGAATTTTTTATTTACTTGGAATGTGCAGCCTGAAAGCCCTGCTGAGTTGGGTGGCAAGATATACGAGATGATGTCAATTGCCCTTGGCGGGCGATGGGGGAGGTCTGACACTGAAGCTGAAGTAACCAACACAGAGTCGGACTCATCTGAAGGCACGGTGACAGAGGTCATTGAGCCTTCTGAAGTGAGGCCTGAGAGTGACCCGTGGAGAGATTGATGTGTGAGTTCTCTCAGGTATCCTTGTTAGAACTTCAACTTAGTTGTTCCGGGGTAAAATCATAGGTTAGAGAACGTGGTTTGGCCATAAATCATTACAGGGTTCCTGATGCTGCCCTGCATTTTTGTAGCTGTAGACTCACTGGCCACTGCCATATTGGAGGGGGTGGTCTTATGAATAAAAAATATAATATGGTTGCGGTGCCTCAAAATCATCATCTGCCGCGTCTAAGAGCTTTTGTGGGCGTTAATTGCACACCAGTTACTGACAGGCTGCCTTTCGAAATTCTTAGATGACCTTAGCTCCAAGGAACAGTATTTTATGGCATGTGTATGCAAATCAAAACGTCAGATGAAACCAAAGAAATACTTCTCCATGACGGTGTTGATATTACATGTGTTAGCTGGGCCTGTCTGTACCATCCAAGATCCAGCTCATCGAATGATTTTATTTATTTATTTTTACTTACATTGCTAGTGTTCAGTGGGTGCGTTGGGTGTTTTTCAGTGTACTACACTTCAGGAATCATTCAGACATAAAAATGCGAACCTTAATATATGCAAAGGAAAAGATCAACCAAGCATTAGATACAAACCAAAAATGATCCGTGTTGGGTGCTTGTGGCTCTTTTCTATTTTGGTTGAACCGGGCTGCTTATGGGAGTTAAAAAGGTACTCCTATTAAAGCTTAGTCTGTTTCACATATGATCTGTAAGATCCGAGGAATGAAGGGGCCAAAACAAAAATGAATGCAGGAAAAGAAGATACATGAATTACATTAGTCTAAATGGACTTTGCCTTCATGATATATTTTGACCTATTTTTCTAACAGAAGTAGTTTCATGCTTTCTCCTGCTTTGGAGTAACTTGCATACTAGGCAAGTTAGCATGGAACCAACAGAAATCAGAGTTTCAATTGAGTTGCTCACATAACGAGAAAAATGCCCATTCCATCTAGTTTGGCCTTTCTTTTCAGCTTTCGGTAGCTGTTTCGCATCCCGCCATTTTTATCTCAGAGATTTGCTCTCACGGTTGCCTAAGTTCAGTTCGAACACAATTACACTCCCAACAAAAGTAGTAACTGAGGCAATTTCTTTGGCATACGGCTGCTGATTAGAGGAAACCTGTAGCATCGATTAAGCAGAACTTTCACATATGAAACCGATTCTGTTCTGGCCTGATACTTGGATCCTCTGAAGAATACACCATTTGCACCGCACCATCGAATGATCCACTCAGTGTGTGATGGACCTGTTCAAGAATCAGATCACTGCTTTAGTGATGAATGGTGAAACATGAACACTAGTAGGTAGTTACAGCCGGCTTATAGTTACTCCCTCCATATCACAAATAGATGAGATAACACTTTCAAAACATTGACTATAAATAATGTGTCTGAATATTTAGATTGAGAACTTATAAATCATATGCTAAGATTTCTTACGAAAAGCATATCCACAATATAGCTTTATTGTGTTTATACATACATATGTTATAATAAAAAATAGTTGTAACGTGAATTTTCAAGACCGGGCTAGTCCAAAGCGTCTATATTTGTGATATGTGAGGGTACAACATAAAGCATGCCAAGCTACAAACCTGGGTTGGCGGCTCCTGGGAGAATGACTGCATTAATGTTCTGAACATATCTGAATTGGCCATGCCATGAGCATCACCCTGGAGCAAGCCTGGTTGTGAAGCGAATGAGAGTCCCATGAGAGGAGTTGAAGGAGACCAGGGAAAGCGAAGAACCTGTCATAAGAAGCATCACCATGGTCAAGTGGCTGTTGCGAATGCAAATCCAGTTTGGAACGCAGGTACTTCGCAGGATTCATCCATATCTACAGGGGAAAACAGGGCCTGGAAACAAGAAGAGGGGTGCAAGAACTGTGGGTGATTGCTTACATCCTTAGCGACGAGTGATTCTAGGTTGACACCAAGCGTCGGGTTCACCGCCGAGAGCTTCATCGCTAGAAACTGCATAAACAAGAAGGAAGAACGGTAATGCATTTTCGCTCTATTTTCTGTTGCAGGACATCACCGTGAAAGAGAGATTAGCGTACGCACCTCCACCTGCCTTTGCAGGGACTGGACATAGTTGATGATCTCGTCCAGCATCACGGCCTTCCCTGTGACCTGGTAAAGCACAACCAAAGAAACGCAACCTCGTCGTTACTTTCTCCTCGCCAATCTTACAGATACAGAAAGTTCAGTTTGCCAGTATGCTTTTTCTTGTGCTAGTAGACTCACTTTGTTGCAGCCAGGAACAAGGTCCTGCAGAAGCTTCATCCTTTCGCTGATTTTCTCCCTTCTCAACTGTGCACAACATTTCAATAATCAGGTTAGGCGATGTTGGTGTGAAACGTGAGACCTTTTTCATGATTTCTATCGAGATCGAACTAGTTTTCATGTAATTTTGTCATCTCAAGCTAGCCCTAAATAAAATCTTAAGAAATATGTTGTGTTTGAAGTAGGGTGGGTACCTTCTCTGCGACGCTGTGCCTGTTAGTCGCCTGCCCGCTCCGGGCTCTGACATGGACGTACCCTTCCTTTGGCTCGTCGGCTTCTTTGGCTCCCTTCACATTGGACGTGCCTCCGGCCGCCGGCGCCGGGCCCGTCTCTTCACCATTGACGTCCTTGCCGCGCTCGGTCTCTGCAGAATCTGCGGACGCACTTGTCGTCTTCGCTTGATCCTTCAAATTCACAATGTAAGGACGCAAAGTCACATCTCACGACACTCAAGAACAACAAGAAACTCCAGAAAAGAAAGGAGGCAAATCACCTCGTATGATCTCTTCCTCTTCTTCGAGTCCGACCCGTCTGGTGGCCCTGCCTGCTCGAGCCCGCCGGAGTCGGCCGGAATATGCTCGTAGCAGGCAGACGCTGCCGGTGGGAAAAGACTTGAGCCGGTCATCGCCGTGCTCCGGGAGACGGACGCCCACGCGAAAGAATCCATGTCGCGTAGTGCCGGCGGGGCATATGAGCTGGCCGTCTGGCTGTGCCATGCCATTGGCAGCACGCCATGACCAGATGAAGCGTATCTCTCTACTCCAACCCCGTCGCCGTTGTCATCATTCATCATCCTGCTATCTGAAGAAGACGACGAAGAGAGAGAGACACACACAGAGGGAGAGAGAGAGAGATCAAATCAAATGGATGTTCTTGGTTTATAGGAGGGTTCAGATTTTACGGCCTGAGGGAAGCTGTTTTCGAGTCTCTCTGCCTTTAATCATGCTGTTTTAACCTTCCTCTGCCTTTTGTTTGCGTGCTAATTACTGCTAGTAAAGCTCGTGCCAATGGTTGCTCGCTTCTGACAGTGCCAACTATCATTAGCTATTTGTTTACTCTGCTGCCGTCTCAAACCTCGCTGTAAACTGTGTCCCTTGTCCTAATTTTTGTTGTTGTACAATTGCTAAGCTTTCTTCATGATCAACATTATGATTCACCCCACAAGAAAAAATTACTCGGTAGTTCTGTTTGACTAAACTTTGGTCAGCTCTTGTAAGGTATTGAGGCATGTTTTTTTTTTACCATCAGTAAGGAATTTTTCCTAAATGTTAAGCTTGATTTTTTCCCTACATGTTACCATCTGAGCAGAGATGGTCTTCCCTTCTAGTTCTGCTTACCTTATTCTACACTAAACTAAACTATCATTAGCCTCGGGGTTCCCGATGCTCCGAATCTAATCTTTTCAGTTAGCGAAGCAAAGCAGACCACCAAGACCAAACCCATGTAGTTTTTTTATCCGCCATACGACCCGGGATTTACAAGGTTCTTAGTGTACACCTTTTTACTGTTACCTGCTCCCTGAAGCTAAAACACTCCTCTCATTAGTTAGCTTATTCGTTTCATAATATAGCCCTCATAAATCAGGCTCAAGTCCTATTTCTTCTGCGAGTGGCCTAAATACCTAATATCTAAAGGTTTTGCCTGTGCTTATTCGGCAGGAATGGCCAAAGCTCATGCATAGTACCCTCGTCTCTCCTCTAGCTGTTTGTTGGTGTCCATTAATTCTTCTTTTGGCATTTAATTCTGTGTTTCTTCTAATTCGGTTCCTTCTTGCACCAATAGAGTAAACAAGCTTTCCACCATCTCTGTTTTGACCTAATGTTGCACGGCAGGCCCACCAGCAACGCCACACAAGTGGCTGATCTGCCCTCTGAGCAACTGCATAAATTTGGTGCAAACTGCAAATCATTGCATGCGAAGATAACCAAACATTAGAGAGTCTAAAAACAAAGTGATAGGAAAGCAGTTTGCCGTAACATTCGTTCAAACCAGTTCGATGCAACCACTCCTCAAATTTCAAACGGATTTCCGCCGTTCGCTGCAGCAATCGTTCAAAACCAGTTCGACAATTCAGCAATATTCGGATGTATAAAAGCAAGAACACTGGGGCACCTTTTGGGTGTAAAATTCCAACTGCTGCTCGCACAGTATAACGAACTGTAGGACTGGAGTGATCCATCGCAAGAAGTGACATACAAGCTACTTGCCGTACTGCAAATCATGGCTTTTCCCCGCTCTCTTTTACCTTTGTTTGTGAGATCTTGCCCTCAGGAACCTGCAACTTTCGGTTGGGTTGGTCCGTTGTTCTCCCCTTTCTTTTCCTTGAGGTGTCCTGCTTGACTTCCCTTAGGGGCAACCGACTAGAAACTGCCGGGCTCCAAAAGGGAAAGGGCATAGTTCAAGGACGGCAACGGAGCCGACCGGTTGTAGCTTTGCGAAAATGCATGCGAGCTGGAGATGAGAACGACGTGACTTCGGACTCCCCACCCCAAACTAAAATTTGGACCATCCGTGATCTGTGCAAGCTACTCCGTACATACTTAGACCACTAGATTATAGCTTTTGTTGATTCGGTTTGAGCGCGTTTGGTTGCTTTTATCAGTACCAACTAGATTATCAGATGCAACTTCCACATAAGAGTACTTGGTTTTTGTAAGAGCCTTCGAGTGAGCCCGCACGCTTCTTAAAGCAGCATTTAGCCACATCCATTTTTGCCGAATTGGCGGGCTTTGCTTACCCAACCCTCAATACTAACACTTCTACTCCGGTGCTCCCCCCGTTGGCAAATTTCAGGCTGTGTCATAAACAAGAATGGTTGAGATCTTCTAATACCCCTTCGTAAGCGGGGATATGCTCGTAAAATTTAAAAATCTGATATGTACGTACGATCCTCTAGAGGCCCGTATGGTCCGCGTTATCTTGTACGATTATTTTATGTAAGTATAGTGTACTACTACGATGATGTGCGTGCACCGAATAGGCAGGACATATAAAAAAGGGTCGTAGACGTCTCCGCGTACGTCACCCCACCAATTTCCCCACCATATCAGGAACGGAAATACCGTATGTATACAGACGGACAAACATGGGCTGGATATGGGTCAACAGGCCTAAGGTTGGAAAAAAAAAGAATATAACCTTTTAACTTGTGTTAGGGGGGAGCACCGGAGTAAAGCGTTGCACGGCAATAGTTCTCCACAGTTGGGAGTGATGTTTTGACACATGGGAGCGTATGCTCCCTTTATTTTGAAATACATGTTAGACACATTTTAAAATGTCAAAAAAATTGAAACAAAAATTTCGCACGTACATCTTCATGTGCTACGCGCTCACAAAGTTGTTTCATGAAAAATCGACATGTCATGTGGCGTGTGTAAAAAAGATAAAATTCGGTGCTAAAACAAAGACTTGTCACAAGATAAATTTTCTCTTTTTCGCTTAGACTACAAAAAATATCATTTTTTCATGAAACTTGACAAATACACATATATTATGGAGATGTACATGTAAATTTTTTGTCAATTTTTTTTAACACTTGGAAATATGTTTTTATGGTAGAGGGATCATACGCACCCGGGAGCCGAATTGAGTTTCTGTCCACACTTTCGCATATCTCTCCCAGCCGACTCTTCTCTGATTCTCTTTAAAGGCTTTGGTTCATATATAATGGCCTCTACAAAAAAAGAAGTTGGCATTTGTGAGGTGGTAACACAACATCGACCGATCCAAGTTTTATCAACCATAACTCTTCAACTTCGTGTTTTCATCTAGGGATTGTCGAGATCGATTGTTAGGGTGACCGTCAGTGCGGGTGACCACCAATTAGCCCAGCCTATTGTTAGGCAATGCTTAATATATAAGTGACCTTCACGCCAACAAGTAGAGAGGTCACTCACCACTTAGCTAGACAGACACGGAGAACTCTTCAAACTTGAATTTGGGTGCATAAACATAGTATTGATGTGCCACAGCAAAGCAAATCTAACTCTACACATCAAGAGTTCAGGTTTTCATTACACTAGACGCCATGTTGCGCCTTTAAGTCACCGGCTGGCAATTCTACCAAGATTCTGGGTAGCAGCGCTTGCGTTGGTCTAACCATGTGTATGAGTGTATCTAGTGTGTGATCATCCAGCCGGTGCCTTCAGATTCTTCAGTCAGAGGAATCGTTGGAAAAAAGAACATAGCAAATCATGATCTGCGGTAAGAAAGTTTGTGCAAGTAGTAGTGCACTAGCGAGCATCCATGCAATCCTTGAAATTGCGCGCCGAGAAGCAATGTACAGAGCTCGGTGATTGAGTCAGTACCGAGGGGAATGATTAGTCAAAATTATCTAGAGTTTCAGACAGTACAGGACACAGCACTAGCAGATCGAGGCTACACGACATGACAGTCAAAGTTCAGCGCTCCGCTCAGTGGCGTTTGTTAAAAGCAGCAAAAAGGATCAGCAGAGCTAACCTCGATTGCCTGAATTACCGAATCCACGGGTGCCAGCCATAATTTGCAGTCCTGCACGGCCTGAAGAAAAAGGAAGCCTGTGCGAGGTTGATATGCATCGAGGAGCAAGGGCAGGCTGCCGTTTTAGGTCGTTAGGACATCTCCAGCGCTGCGACAAAAATGGACGCTAAGCGACCGTTTTGGTTCGCCGTGACTGGAAATACGTCTGGGGCCTGCTCTAGCGGGTCACCTAAATTAACCGGGCCGTTCGCGGAGACACAAATCTGGTCCAAATATGCGCCAGGTTTGCGTCTCCGCGGACGCTACGCGGACGCGCCAAACACCCTCCATTTCTTACCCGGTCCCGCAAGTCAGGGAAAGCGAAATCGACCGCTTCGATTTGCTTCTTTTCCCCCTTCTTTGCTGCCCTAGTGCGCCGCCACCACCCCAGCCCCACCCGTCGCCGTCCCGCCGCAGCGCCGCCGTCGGCTCCGTTGTCGCCGCGCGGGAGAGCAGGATCGTACTCGGGCTTGGCTCCTTCGCCTACCTGCCGGCTGTTTTGGGGCCAAACGTTGCCGGTTGAGCCGTCCGGTCTCGCCGCCCACGACCTGTTCGGTCAATTGCGTCGGTAGGTTTCTTACTCGTGTTTTCGTCGCTATTGTGCGCGGCCATTGATCCGCAGTTCGTACCCACGCTGATGGACATGTGGCAGATGTTGGACAAGTTCCGCGCGGAGGTCGTTGACTCCTCTTCCGACGAGGAGTCTGATCAGTCGACGCAGACATTGGCAACTACTACGGCCTCCATGATCCACAAGTTCACCTCAAACCCGGGGCCGGAGCACCGGGGCTCTATGAAGGGGCGCTCCAAAAACCTACCGTGCAACAGAGTGGCAGGGCAGGTCCGCCTCCACAAGGACTACTTCCACCTCACCAATCCGGTGTTCCCGGAAAAACTCTTCCGGCGCCGGTACAGGATGTCAAGGAATTTATTCTTGGTCATTCTACGGGGCGTCAGAAACTATGACCCCTACTTCCAATGTAGGCCCGATGCAACAGGTGCGCTAGGCTTCACCTCATACCAAAAATGCTCCACGGCTATTCGCATGCTCTCATATGGAATGGCTGCGGATATATTCGATGAGTATCTTCGAATGGGTGAGAGCACCTGCCTTGAGACCATGTACAGGTTTTGCCGAGCCATGATTGCCGTGTTTGGAGAGTATTACTGTAGGGAGCCAACTGTTGAGGATACAAGGTGGCTCCTGTCTATCAATGAATCTAGAGGGTTCCCAGGAATGATTGGCAGCATAGATTGCATGCACTGGGAGTGGAAAACTGTCCATTTGGATGGCAGGGTGCGTATAGCAGGCATGAGGAGGGACGAACTGTCATTCTTGAAGTTGCCATATCTCAAGATTTATAGATTTGGCATTCATTCTTTGGCATGGCCGGTTCCAACAATGACAACAATGACATCTTTTTGTTGCACCGATCATCGGTTTTCAACCGGCTCATGCAAGGCAAAGCTCCCCGGGTGAGCTATGAGATCAATGGAAATGCATATGACAAGCCATATTATCTTGCTGATGGCATCTACCCTGACTAGGCCACATTGGTGAAGACTGTCCGTAATCCAAACTCCGAGAAAACGAGGAGGTTTGCCAAGATGCAAGAGGCTTGTAGGAAAGATGTGGAACGCGGATTTGGTGTGCTTCAAGCTCGGTGGGCAATTGTCCGTCACCCGGTAAGAACATGGTCGCTGAAGACCATGCATGAGGTGATGACATGCTGCGTGATCCTGCACAAGATGATTGTTGAGAACGAGCGTCCTGATGGCCGCAATGAAAACCACTGGGGATTCCAAGGTGAGCTGGTGACGCCACTTCCTGGAGCTTCATCTTGGCAGGACTATCTACATATCAATGTAGAAGTAACTAACGAGAACGTTTGCAAACAGCTGCAGACGGATCTGATTGAGCATCAGTGGACATTGGCTGACCATGAAGATCATGCCTAGAGAAATACTATCTTATTTTCATGTAGACTTTTAAGAATTTAAATGTAATAAGTATGAGCGAATTCCTTATTTTGTTGTTTGGAAACTTCATAATTGATGCAAACGCGGAAATGCGTCGGGCCGCTGGAGCCACCCCTAGGTGCAAACGGACGCGCGGACAAAAACGATCTGTCTCGCGTCGCCCCGCAACGCAAACGGATATTTCGGACGTCCGAAATTCATCTCGCCGCTGGAGATGCCCTTACACAAAACTCTGGCTTTTTTTTGGGAGCAGAAGATAGAGAACAAAAACTCTGCTGAACCAAGAAAAGAAAGATTGATCGATTGGGCACTGGGCTCTTGTTAGATCGATCGATTGGGCCCTGGAGCAAGAAAAAAAAGGTTAAAAGCCGACTGGCCTGCAAGGCTGCCTCCTGAACCAACACTTCCTTCCTCGTACAAGGAATTGAAAAACTCTGCCTCAAAAGAAAAAAATGAGTAGGAACATTGTACTCCACATCACAAACAGTTGATGAGTCCCTCCGCTCTAGAAAATAAATAAGAGCTGATGCGCCCTTCTCACCAGCTAATCTATTGGGATGCATCAACCGAAATTCCACTCGTGGCACATCACGTGTTAATTAACTGGAAAAGGAGGAAATTCGATAGAGAAACGTGACGTTATTTAAAGCTAAGTCTAATAATTTTAGGCAGGGCGCGCGACCACGCTACAGATTCTTCCACACCTCACACACACGTCAACACATTCGATTTATATATACATGACTATTACTTTCTTTTAAAACGCATGGCATAGAATTCCATGGTGTACGTATATGACTAGCAGACTAGGCCACCGCCTGACGCGAGGGATAATAATTTGACAAAGTATAAAGTCCGTACGTGCTAGCTGCTGATACAGAGCACGCCTAACTTGGGGACTTCGTTTTTTTTAAAAAAAAAATCCAGCAAATGCTAGCTTCCGATGTAGGGGAAAACAAACATACAACAGTGTGTACAACGAACAGATGTCGCCCCAGCGAAATTACATCCAGCATAGTAAAGGAAGAAGAAGGAAAAAACTCGGAGCGATTTACATGCACCCTCGTGGCACTGCATTGGCACCTCTAGAGCACAACCATAACTCGGTCATGTCTGCAACTCTTTTCGAGGCCGCTGTCTCGGCGCACAACCACCATCCAGGACTGCCGCCTCGATGTCCTTCAACCTTGCCGGTGAAGCCACGCTGCACAACAACCAAGACTTCCACAGAGCACAACGAACTTCAAGGCGGTGTCTTCAAGAAGATAGCGAGGTTGACGCCTCCACCGTGCACTCCGGCGGGGTTTGGGTTTTCAACCGAAGATACCTTGGCTTGTGTGGCGTGGCAGGGACTTCGGGTTTGTTGGTGTAAAGAAACATGTATTACGTCCTTTTCACACTTAGCAATTTTCGCATTACATACTTTGTAATAGTTATGATACATGATCGATGAAATAAAGCATATGGTTCGCTCTCTGAGTCTTTTACCTCCTTTAGTTGTTCATTTTTGAATCGTGTATGTTTTCCGACTAAAACCGTAGAGCTGGATGTTTCCGCCTAGGCGTGTATAAAAGTTGTGATGTTTTCAAAATCGTCCTTTAGGACGTGAGCTTAAGTTTTCTGGTAGATAGGTTTTTCCGTTGTGAACTTGTGGATTCATGGTAGTGATTTCCGGCATCTTTGCTAGGGGCTTGTTACCGCGGTTATTGATGGATCGCCATTGGGCTTCGTCGCCGTCGGTGAGCGTTTCCGGCTAAAGGTCTTCCGGATCATTTAAGGTCAAATAAGTAAGCCGGAAAAACTTAAAAACTAGCACTTGCTTTCCAAACGAACGAAACATGCATACATAAGTTAAAACGGATCGCAGGATAAGTTTTATTCCACCCACATGCATATGTTTCGTCCTAGTTACTTCAAATACTTAGTTTTATTACAAACTCACGAAGGGGCCAAAATGATGGGTCTCATTGTTTTTCAGGAATTACTCGGAAGATTCTGGGTCATCCTCCGAGACTTGATACGTGCCATCCTTGCCAGAACCGTCGCCTGAATCATCGTCGGATCGATGCGCGCTGGACCCGGAGCCTTCCTCGTCATCTTCCTCATCGTCAGAGAAACCGGCCGGAGGAGCATGCTTCTTGTACCACGCTGAGTGATTCACTCGCTGGGCAAAGAGCGTGTCAAAGCCTTCAGCCGCGAGAGCTTTCTTGATGTTGGTGCCCTTGGGGACTCCGCGTGCGATTGTCGCGAAATCCATGGCGCGTGTCGAGGGTACTCCCCGACAATGCCCTCCGTTTAGGGCTTAGGGTAGATGGAATCCTGTAGGCTGACACGAGACATCGGTTATCAAACAAGCGGGGAGAGCAATTTACCCAGGTTCAGGGCCCTGGATGAGGTAAAACCCTTACGTCATGCCTGTCTGATCCGGATTACTGAAAATATCGGATTACGTCACCCAACTCAGAATCAAGTCCCCGGGCATGATCCTGGATTTGCAAAAGTCTTTGAGTTCAAATTTTATCGGGTGCGCGTTCAGCGCTCCCGATGGGAATAGCCCCCGAGTCTAGGCACGGATGCTTGCAAGCGTGCGTAGTCTCAAACCATACCACTTGAGAGTTTCAATTTCCTTCGGATGCTTCATGTGGAGTCAATATCACTTATGACATCATTGATGATGTAACCACTGCTGCGGTCCGATTGATAGGACATGACCTGACGGTCCCACCCTACTTTTGCGCGGTCAGTTAGGAAATGACTAGTGCTTGTGCATTGACCAAGGTGCCTCCTCGATTTCCGCGCGTAGTGGGAGTAATGGGCCGCCGGTTTCATTTCTCTTACTTGGACACGTGTACGATTGGATCCTTGTCCATCTTCCCACGTTCTTCCGAGTTACGACAACGATTCCCCAGCACTCGTTGTTATAAATAAAGAACCCTTTTCCGTTCTCACTTTTTACGCCTCCCTACTGCTCATCTTCCTCCCTCCTTCCTTCTTCGCCATTGCTCCTGCTCTCAAGAACTTAGCCACCATGGGCAAGAAGAAGGGAACTGCTGGCTCAGGCGCTTCCGCAAGCGCGGCCAAGATCTGTCTCGACTGGACTGCCTCCACCATCTCCAACCGCAAGGAGAACAAGCTGAGGTCGCTCGGCCTCATCTCGTCTGCCGAATCTGACTTCCGTCATCCAGGTTCTTCTTCCCGCCCAAAGCCTCCAAAAGCTTTACTGTCATGTTTTCTGCTTTCTTGTTTCGTGGGCTTTCTCTCCCTGCCCATGAGTTCCTTCGATCTCTTCTATTCTTTTACGGGATTCAGCTTTGGCAGCTGACTCCTAATTCCATTCTCCATCTCTCCATTTTCATTACTCTGTGTGAGACCTTCCTCGGCATTGACCCCCACTGGGGCTTGTGAAGGAAGATTTTCTACGTCAAACGCCACAATGGCAATGACGGCCCTCCCGTCGTTGGTAGCGTCGACTTTGTCGTCAGAAGGAAGTTAATTACTTCGACTACCTGATGAAAGAGTCAGTTCAGGGCTGGCGTCAAAAGTGGTTCTATCTGCGAGACATCCCAGTACCAGGACGGCGTTGCAATCTGCCTCCGTTTGAAGATGTCCCTTCGGCTGTGCCGAAGAAATCCTGGCGAAATACTTTGACTGCCGAAGAAAGCGCTCTAGCTGACCAACTGTGTGAAAATGTCATGGACCTGAAGAATGTAGAAGGCCTGACGATGTGCGGCACTGAGGTGGTTTCAGTGTTTCTAAGGCGTCTGGTGCAACCACTAATGTCTCGTCCTCACCAATTGTGGATGTACACCGGCGAAAAGGATAAATCAAGGGTCAGCTTATCTGAATTTTCCGAAGAAGAACTTCGGGATGAGGTGCGGTGTCTGACCCGTCTCAGCCAAAGAGACAATATTATTTTGACTTCGGCTCGCCCTCCTCTCGACTTCAAGCATCTTCCCGCAAAGGTAATCTCTCATGTATCTGCATCAAACGTTATTTCCATTTCTGGATCCGAACTCGACAATTTCCTTCCCTGTCGATAGGCTTGTACTGTTGCTCAGTACTACCCTCCTACACCCGAAAGTGGGGTATTACCAGAGGATGACGATGTTTCGGAAGAGACTGAAGATGAGTAGCACACTCTCGAGGATAGTGACGTCCAAGGTGGCGAAGCCCCCGAGGATGATGCTCGTACTAAATCCATGCGATGCAGGATGATTAATGAAGACTTGATAGCGACTGCTGAATCAAGTCCTAGCGGACGAGAAGATGATGCTGACGCAACTGCTTCCCCTGCTTTTTTTCAAAGAATGTCGCCTCCTCCAGCTGCAAAGGGATCTACAGGCCTCTTCGCTGACGAAGATGACTTTGAGCTGTAAGTTTTTCCTCATTCTTTGTGTTTAACTCCCTTCATTTTTTTTGAAGTGTGTATTTATTTTCGAGCAGCTCCGCCGACGATGACGATGATGAAGTCCTTCTCGCGAAGAGGGCAAAAATACTTTCTGAAAGGACTGAATCAGCAAAAGAATCAAATCCTTCGACTGTTGAGCCTACTCCGCCGCCTAGAACAAGCGTGGCCAAGGTTCCTCTGTCAAAGGCTAACCCTTTTGTTGGTGCCTCCGCCCCTTCAATTTCTCGTGATCATGTAATTAAAATATGTGGCACGATATCTTTTTAACTTCTGAACCAATAGTTGATTCTCGGATCAAGCATAAGTTGAGATTCATCCATCACGCTTCTTGATTTAACTTTTTATCTTCTTGCTTGCAGCCAATTTTTGCCACAGTTGACGTTGTGGCAGATTTTGCTAATTTACTGGCCTGGAATCCGAAAACATTCAACTTCGTAAAGCCGTCAAGACTTCGACTGATCAGGTGCTGGAAGCCAATAAGCTTACAGCCGATGTTCAGAACGAGAACATACTCCTGAAAGATGAGCTGAAGAAGTTGAGGAAGAAAATGAAGGATGAGCAGGAAGTTAGACGCAATGCTTCCATCATAATCGACGAAAAGGAAGGCGCTCTTCGAGAGTCCATCATGAACTTGCTAAGTAAGTTTCCCTTTGTACTTTGCATGATATTTTTCAATAGCATCTTCTCAGCTACTTATTCGTAATCCTTGTAGGTACTGCCGATATGCCTATCGACCGTACGAGCAAGCTTCGAGAAGATTCCATGTCGGATGCCCTCTCGTTTGCTACCGATTCTAGCAACCAGGTTCAGGGTCTTTTGCAGAAAACCAAGGGGGCTTTGTCGAAGCTTTTTTCGATGATGTTCCCAAAGTTGAACCAAAACAAGACCCTTGGAGAAATGGCGGATGCCTTCTTCATCGATTCTTCCGAGGCTATAGAGGTATTGAAGCGGCGCTCCCGTCTTTACGGGTCGGTCCTTACTTTCCAGCTTTTAATGGGGCATGGACTGGGTTCTGAGTTGGAAAATCTATTCAAGTCGTTGCCAGTAGATGCCAATGAATGTCTAGTCAACCTTGAGCCTTTCAAGCAATTGGCAGTGCTGTGCGCCAATCGACTCCTCAAACTAGTTGACGAGGACAAGAACAAAGCTACATCTGAAGCTGCTCCTGATTCATCATCAGCTCGGCCTTGAAATAAACCTTGCTTCGTTGTTGTAATTTCAGATACAATTTAGTCTAGCCTTATTTCGTACTAGCTCTGTTGCTAGTATCAACAATCTTTTGGATGCAATATGCGCTCCCAATGGGAGTTTTTTCGCCTTTTATCGGCACTTCCCTGAATTGAAAATTGTGCTGCAGATTCCTTCAACTTCTTCCCGTGCCGAAACTTATTTGAGTCCTTCAACTGGCGATGAATCTGATCTTGTCCGTCGCTTACGTGATCAAATTTCTCGGTTGAACAAAGACATATCCAATCTTCATGCTATGGTAGCTGTGGTGAAAAGAAAAATCGAAATTGCCACTACTATTGAACAACATGCTTTGGATCGCCTCCGTGTTGCTACTGAGAGTTTAAGCTGTAAGCGGTCGACCACCCTTATTTTCTGTCGACTCATTCGTTAAATAATCTTTTGCTGATCTAATTTTTGACTTCAACAGTCGTAACCTTCGATGGATCAGAAAAGAGCAAGCGGATCCATGAGAAGATTGCAGCGATGACCGATGTTACTCACCCAAAGCATGAGCTGTGGTCCAATCGATCAAAGGCTGTAGCCATGGCTAAGTTTGAACATCGAGTCGAGAAGGTGCATTATTACTTTGAAAAATATCATGCTCATCTTT
This sequence comes from Lolium rigidum, assembly GCF_022539505.1. Lineage (NCBI taxonomy): Eukaryota > Viridiplantae > Streptophyta > Magnoliopsida > Poales > Poaceae > Lolium > Lolium rigidum. Next base: position 128,462,446 of record NC_061508.1, read on the forward strand.
CCATGGTGTGGAAAACTATGTTTCCATTGGATCATGCACCCGAGACTTTATCTGCATTATTTAATCGGTTCAAGACTCCGGAGAGGATTCAATTATTGGTGCGGAAGGAACTTCTTGCTGGAGCTGAACTTGCCCTTGCTTCAGTCTTAGCATGCCACCCGACCATAAATTTGGAGGCCATAGCAAATGATAATAAGAGATTATATCAGTATTATTCTATAGCCAAACATCCTGCATATACTATGATTTTCCGAATGGAAACATGAGTCGAAAAAGATTTGAAGGCCCGAGAAGATCAAGAAGCCTTGTCATGATGTTCTGTATAGTTTTTTTTATGATGAACTTGCGTTGCAAGGAGTAATCCTGTATGCACTTTGATGTGTTTTTTTTAACATCATTTGTTTTTGAACTTGTTAGTTCAATTAAAAGGCTTTGTCGAGGGCAACTGAGTGATCAAGTCAGCTTGCTCACTCGACGACTTTGTTGTAATTGCATTAATTGCAAAGTCAATTCATAAGTTCCATAAGAGCGACACCCATCGAGTAAACGGGGGATTTAGGCGCTTTATTTATTTGGCTTCGTAACACGGTGCACCGGTATGAGCCTTTTTGTAAGTAATATTGTTCCCATCAGCTGCAACACTCGTTTCTTGAGGCTTGGATGGTTTATTGTGTATCGATAACCATAGCTCCCGGTGGGAGTATTAATTAATTATCGATACTATAATAATTTCTTGCAGCCCCCGAGTATTATCGAGTTGACTGTGTAACACGCAGTTTTAGCCAAAGCTCCCGATGGGAGTAGTAGCCAATAGCAAGGGACCCGAACAACCGTTCGAGTGGCAAAATAATTAATAAAGGTGGAAGCTCAACCAAAAAATTTATTCATAATATGTGACAGGCTAAGAAGCCTTCATGTAGCGAATAAGGAATAGTTGGATTCTATGCATAGAATCGTCGCAAGTGTGCGACATCCCATGGATTTCCAACGTCTTTGCCCGAAGCAGGGTTCTTGAGTCGATAAGCTCCTCCTGGTATTACTTCCGTGACTATGAACGGTCCTTCCCATGGAGATTCGAGTTTCAAAGATCTTTCTTGCTTTAGTCGTAATACCATGTCATCAACGCTGAAGCCTTGGTTGCGAACTCATCGGCTGTGATAATTTCATATCGCCTGTTGATATACTGTCGTTCTGGCTAAGGAAATGTCTCGAGCTTCATCAAGGAGTTCTACAACATCTTGTAGTGCATGGATGGAATTTGTCTCTGTGTATGCGGTCACCCGAGGAGCTTCAAAACGAACATCGGCTGGTAAAACTGCTTCGGCTCCGTAAACAAGGAAAAATGGAGTATACTGGGTCGACCTATTTGGCGTAGTCCGCAGGCTCCAGAGCATGGATGGTAATTCTTCGACCTAGGCTCCAGTTGCGCCTGTGAGGCGTTTTTAATGCCATCACATATTAAGCCATTGATCCTTTCGACTTGAACATTGGTTTGAGGATGTGCAACTGAATCAAATTTGAGTATGATACCACCGTCATCACAGAATTTATGGAATTCCTTGGAATCAAAATTAGTTCCGTTGTCTATAATGATGCTATGAGGCATACCGAAATGACAAGTTATTCCTTTGAAGAATTTAACAGCAGTTTTAGCTGTTTGATCTCTGACTGATACGGCTTCATTCCATTTAGTGAACTTATCGACTGCAACCAATAGATGCGTGTGCCCACCAGGTGATGATCTCGGCAGTGGACGAACTTGATCGAGTCCCCATTGCGCAAAGGGCCAGACCAAGGGTATTGTCATTAGATCCGTTGCAGGCGCATGCGGCTTTGGTGCAAAACGTTGACAAGGGTCACACTTCCTCACCAAATCTCGAGCATCAGATGCTGTTGTTGGCCAATAAAACCCTGCTCTGAAAGCTTTGGCTACGAGAGCCCTACTACTTGCATGATGACCACAAGTTCCTTCGTGTATTTCTCGCAATAGAGCCTTTCCATCGGCAATGACGATACACCTTTGAAAGATGCCAGAGATGCTATGCTTATAAAGTTCACCATCCACTATAGTAAAGGCCTTAGACCTGCGTACGATACGCTTGGCTTCCGTCGGATCATCTGGTAATTTTTGCTCTATCAAATATGCTAGAAAAGGCTCAGTCCAAAGAGGTTCAAGGAGAAGGACTTGCTTTGCAGATTGTAGTGTGAAATCTTCGACACCTTCCTGGTGCACAGTTTCCGGGCCGGCAGTCGACACTTCTGGAGGTGCCGACGTTTTTTCCTTAATGGATCTCTGAGCGATTACTTCATAGAAGACTCCATCTGGAATAGGGGATCATGTGGATCCTATGTTTGCTAAAGTATCAGCTTCCTCATTGCTAGCCCTGCCGATGTGTTTTAGCTCGCATCCTTCAAATTTGGCTTCCATGGACTGGTATATTTTATGGTAAGCAATCATGTTGTCACTGACCGCATCACATAAATTCATCGACTGCTATACCACAAAATTTGAATCTCCATAAATTTCCAACCAAGTTGCTCCACATGCCTTAGCCATACGCATCCAGTGTAACAATGCTTCATACTCTACTTCATTATTTGTCGGCAATGAGAAGTTCATCCTTACAATATATCTCATTTTGTCTTCCTATGGTGAGATCAATACTACTCCGGCTCCTGCACCTGTACTCTGCTTCGATCCATCAAAATACATCTACCATGATCCAGACATATCGGGTGCTGCCAGAATTTGCGATTGAATCCAATCAGCCAAGAAATCTGGAAGAACCCGAGATTTAATTTTGTTCGATTGACATAAGTGATGTCATGTGGCGCTATCTCGATAGCCCATTGAGATACTCTGCCCGTAGCCTCCGGGTTGGTGAGTATATTCTTCAATGGTGCTTCAGTTACCACGATGATCGGATGCTCTGCAAAGTAATGTCGTAGCTTGCGCGATGTCCTCCACACGCCATATGCTAGCTTGTGGTGATGAGGATATTGCTGCTTCGCTAGTGTGAGTACCTCGCTGAGGTAGTAAACAGGTCGTTGTACACCATGAACTTTCCCTGCCTCTTCTCGCTCGACAACTAGAACCGTGCTAAAGACCTGCACCGTTGTAGCTATGTACATAAGCATTGGTTCTTTTTCCTGTGGAGTTACGAGTACTGGAGATGTTGACAAGATCTTCTTTATATTATCAAAAGATTCCTGTGCCTCGACTGTCCACAAGAACTTTTCTGACTTCTTCATCAGCTGGTAAAAGGGCAAAGCCTTTTCTCCCAATTTTGCAATGAATCTGCTAAGCGCTGCCAACCGTCCTGCCCACTGCTGCACCTGATGCAAATTCTTTGACGGTTCCATGTCGAGGATGGCTTTGATTTGTAAAGGGTTGGCTTCTATCCCTCTTGCTGAAAAAGTACCCAAGTACTTGGCCTCCTGGTAACCCAAAGAAGCATTTCTTCGGATTCAGCTTTATTTCGTACCTGTCGAGATTGTCGAAAGTTTCTCTCAGATCGTCGATGAGGGTAGCTGCGTTTTTGGTTTTAACCACGATGTCATCGAGGTAGACTTCAATATTTTGACCAATTTGATCTCCAAGGCAAGCTTGCATGCATCGCTGATAAGTTGCACCCGTATTTCTCAGTCCAAATGTCATAACGTTGTAACAGAAAACGCCATGCGGAGTTATGATTGTGGTTAACTCTTGGTATTCTTTTTTGAGCTAGATCTGATTATACCCTGAATAAGCATCGAGAAAGGAGTGACAATCGCAACCGGCTGTGGAGTCGACTATTTGATCGATGCGAGGTAACGGGAAATGATCCTTCGGACAATGCTTGTTGAGGCTTGTGTAATCGATACACATACGAAGAGCTGTCGTGTCTTTCTTTGGCACCATGACTGGGTTGGCTACCCACTCGGCTTCCTTGAGCTCCCGAATAAAACCGGCCTTGCGGAGCCGATTAACTTCTTCGCCGATAGCTTTTCTTTTTTGGTTCTGAAAAACAACGTAACGTCTGCTGTACGGGTTTGGCTTTAGGGTCAACACTGAGGGCGTGCTCAGCGAGTTCCCTGGGAATACCTGGCATGTCGGATGGTTCCCATGCAAATATTTCCAGCGCTCATGGAGGAACTCGATGAGCGCGCCTTCCTATGTGACAGCGAGATCTGCCGATGTATTGACTGTTTTCTTCGGGTCAGAGGGATGCACTTGTTGTTTCTTTGCTTCCTTTGCGACGTCGAATTCGTCGGATTTTACATTCCGATTATCGGCAGGAGGCTGTGTGTGATCTGTGACAACGTCGAGTGCATTTAACTCTTCCTTAACTCCAAACTTTGAAGCAATCTTCTGGAAATCCCTGTCGCAGTTATCAGAATGAGAAAAACTTCCATGAACGGTTATTGTTGTCCCGTTGTTGCCTGGCATCTTCAACTTCAAGTATGCATAGTGAGGTACCGCCATGAATTTGGCAAACGCTGGCCTACCGAGGATGGCGTGATACTGTGACTCCCAATCGACTACTTAAAATTCGCGTTTCTCCTTCCAGAAGTTGCTAGGTGTGCCGAAGACTACATCCAACGATATTTCGCCAAGGGGATAAGGGGGTCGGGTCGGGATGATGCCATGGAAGCCTGTATCAGATTCTTTTAGCATATAAACCGTTAAACCCATTGCCTTCATTGTGCTTGCAAATAGTAAGTTCAGGCCGCTTCCTCCATCCATGAATACCTTGCTCATATTGTATCCTCCAATCTGCGCCTCGAGAACTAAAGCAGCGTGAACATGCCTTGGAACAGCCGTCGGGTGATCCGCTTTGCTAAATAATATGCTTTGATCTGATCAATCGATATACTCAGGTACCTCTACCATAGCAACCTCTACGTACTTTACTTCCCGTGAGAACTTCTTAGCGTCCCTCTTAGAGAAGCTAGTTTTATGGATCATGTTGACCTGTCCCCGGGACGCTGGGTATACTTCGGTTGGTATGTACACATCTTGTTCTTCCGGCAGGTATTGCTGCTGCTGTGGGTGACTGCAAGCTGCCGCCCTTTTCTCTGCCGAATGAGATTTTGTCGCTGCCTCAGTCCTTAGGTCATCGCAAAACTGCTGGACTTCGAGGAACTGTCGACAATTTCTGAGCAGATGGGTAGCCTTCTCTAGGTTATCCTTTGGGTCAATGTAGGAGTGCTAGTAACACGGCGCTTCAAGCTGCTCCGTGGCTGATAAGTAAGGCGTACGAAGGCGGTTCTTGCTTGACTGCATATTTTAGCATCCCCGTTCGCACTATCGAAGACGGCTCACAGCTCTCTCCTCTTCTTCACAGTGTAGATCCCTTCGTCTCTTCCGTTTCTCCTCTCTACTACCGAAAGTGCTTCGACTGCTCTCACCTTTATCCCTAGGCGAGGCTGCCAAAGTTGCTGGTGAAGCGATATTATCTGGAGCCGAAGTTCTTAGGCTTGGCGCGTTTGAAATGGGAAGTCGAAGAAACCCTCTGGAGTCGATGATGAAGTGAATACCACCGAAAGTTGTATCCATGCTGCCGCGCAGCTCCGAAAGTTCGGATGCGAGGCCTCAGTACGCGGTGTGAACTCGAAGGATCCGCAACGAACCGAGTTTCTTGGACTTGGCGGCGTTGGCGATTCTAGCACGAACGCCGCAGACGTGACCAGGACTGCCGATGACATGCCTTGTACCGACAGGTTTCCCACAGATGGTGCCAATTATCGAGGGTACTAAATGCCCCCCGTTTGGGGCTTAGGGTAGATGGAATCCTGTAGGCTGACACGAGACATCGGTTATCAAATAAGCGGGGAGAGCGATTTACCCAGGTTCGGGGCCCTCGATGAGGTAAAACCCTTACGTCCTGCCTGTCTGATCTTGATTACTGAATATATCGGGTTACAATGGGGTGCCGAAGGTTTCGGCTATGGTCTCGTTGAGAGGCTAAGTTCTGCGATGACTGATACGTCTCCAACGTATCTATAATTTCTTATGTTCCATGCTAGTTTTATTACAGTACCTACATGATTTGCTCACACTTTATAACGATTTTATGCATTTTCCGGGACTAACCTATTAACGAGATGCCAAAGCGCCAGTTCCTGTTTTCTGCTGTTTTTGGTTCCGGAAAAGCTCGTTCGGGGAATATTCTCGAATTCGACGAAACAAAAGCCAAACCTCCTATTTTACCGAGACGGACCCAGACCACCGAAGGAGAGACGGAGAGGGGCTGAGGGGGCCCCACACCACCTGGCGGCGCGACCTAGGAGGGGGGCGCGCCCAGCTATGGGGTGGGCCCCTCGGGACCCCTCCGACGCCGCCCTTCCGCCTATATATTCCTCGCGACGTGAAAACCCTACAACACCCGACGATATTCCAGAAAGACTCCAGGGGCATCGCCGCCATCGCGCAACTCCGTTTCGGGGGATAGAATCTCTGTTCCGGCACGCCGCCGGAACGGGGAAGTGCCCCCGGAAGTCTTCTCCATCGACGCCACCGCCTCCATCATGCTCCGTGAGTAGTTCCCCCATGGACTACTGGTTCTAGCAGTAGCTAGTTGGTACTCTCTCTCCCATGTACTTCAATACAATGATTGCATGAGCTGCCTTACATGATTGAGATCCATCTGATGTAATCAGTGTTGTGTTTGTTGGGATCCGATGAATTGTTACATTATGATCAGTCTATCTATAATGTTTGTGAAGTTATTGTTGTTGCAATCTTGTTGTGTTTAATGCTTGCCACTAGTGCACGAGTGGCATGATCTTAGATTTAAGCTCTATAATTATTGCTTAGATTGTATCTACAAGTTGTTTGCACATGTCTATGTCCGGAACCCGAGGCCCCAGAGTGACAGCAACTGGGATAACTGGATGGGAAGGCTTAGATATGAGGATCACATGTTTTCACCAAGTGTTAATGCTTTGCTCCGGTGCTCTATTAAAAGGAGTACCTTAATTACCAATAGATTCCATTGAGGCCCGGCTGCCACCGGCTGGTAGGACAAAAGATGTTATGCAAGTTTCTCATTGCGAGCACGTATGACTATATATGGAAAACATGCCTACATGATTAATAGACTTGATGTTACTGTCTTAATGCTATTTCAATCCTATCAATTGCCCAAGCTGTAATTTGTTCACCCAACACTTGTCACTTGTTATTGGAGAGTTACCACTAGTGTAGATAGCTGGGAACCCCGGTCCATCTTTCATCATCAAATACTCACTCGGTCCTATATGTCATTAGAAGTAGTATCAACTATTTTCACGGTGCCATTGCCTACGTATTACTTGCTATCGCTGCTGTGTTACTGTTACTATTGCTCTCATATTACTGCTTCTTTCACATCACCCCTGCTACTAGTGCTTTTCCAGGTGCAGCTGAATTGACAACTTAGTTGTTAAGGCTTATAAGTATTCTTCGTCTCCCCTTGTGTCGAATCAATAAATTTGGGTTTTACTTCCCTCGAAGACTGTTGCGATCCCCTATACTTGTGGGTTATCAAGACTATTTTCTGGCACCGTTGCCGGGGAGGCATAGCTCTACTCATAAGTTCACCTGGGGAGTACACTCTACCTCTCTCTCTCTGTTTTTATTTTATTTTGTTTTGCTTAGTTTACTTTTGTCTAGTTTATTTGTGCTTAGTTTATTTCTTTCTAGTATTATTTTGCTTAGTCTACTTTCGTCTAGTTTGTTTTTGTCTAGTTTTATTTTTCTTATATACCCGAAAATCCATAAAAATTTGAAAAACCGAAAAATTAAAAACTGTTGTTAGGGAAGAACCCACAACCTATTTGGAGCTTATAGAATTATATATGAATTATAGAGAATCAAGAAAGGGTAAAGTCATGAGTGTTGTGATAGAAAAAATGAATACAATTGCTAAAATCTTGCTTAAACGCCATGATATAAACTTTTGCTCTAAACAGGATACTAAACATCTTAAATTCATGTGGCTTTAGTCAGGAAGTTTTAATTATGAACTATAATTGGAATAACTATATTCATCTTGGGTTCGAAGAAGTGGAACAATTTGTTTTGTTTATGGGAGCTTCTGAAATAGAATTCTTCATGTCTAAAAATTATGAAACCTGTGTTGCTTGTAAGGACCTTAAAAATTATGTCTCTTCTATCCTTCATTTTTTCATAGAACATTACAACAATAATCCTTATATCATTGATTATAAAGAGAGACTCATTCATGCACAAGAATGCACTCACAATTTGCAGAAACCTGTGAAAGAAGAAATTGATGAACCTGAAAGCTCATTCGATGAAAAAGAGGAGGAGAGTGATGAACAAAAGGAGAATGGATTAGCTACCCATGCCAACCTTCTAATGAGAGTAACTCTTTATCTCTTACACTATTTGATTGTCCTCCATGCTTACCAAAGGAGGATGAATGTTATGTTCCTGTGGATTCTCTTGAAATATTCCTTATGAGTAAAACTTGTGAGAATAATTATGCTACTGTTATCTATTATAATCCATGCTATTTTGATAAATTTTATGATAATGCTTTGTTTGTGCCTGATGTCGAAATGCATGGTACTAAAGAGTTTTGCTTGGCAAATGTTTATGATAAATCTCTAGATGATGGTCCTATGTTACTTGATAATGTTAATTTTACTACTAATGAAAATGAGATTGGAGAGGTCTTGACTTTATCTATGAGTCCCATATCTTTTGAGATTGATCAATCATCTTGTTATATTATTGATAAAAGTGGTTTTGAAAGTTTTGATCCTATTATTTTTGAGCTTGATAAAAATTATGTGTTTGTGGATCATGAAAAACATGCTTTATGTGATAGTTATATTGTTGAGTTTATTCATGAAGCTACTGAAAATTATTATGAGAGAGGCAAATATGGTTGTAGAAATTTGCATGGTACTAAAACACCTCTCTATATGCTGAAATTTTTGAAGTTACTCTTGTTTTATCTTCCTATGCTTGTCACTTTGTTCTTCATGAATTTATTTGTGTACAATATTCCTATGCATAGGAAGTGGGTTAGACTTAAATGTGTTTTGAATTTCCTTCTTGATGCTCCTTTTGCTTCATTTTCTATTTCTATGTGAGCATCATTAAAATCTACTGAGCCCATCTTAATGGCTATAAAGAAAGCACTTCTTGGGAGATAACCCATGTTTTTATTTTGCTACTATTTTGTTGTGTCTTGGAAGTTGTTACTATTGTAGCAACCTCTCCTTATCTTTATTTTATTGCATTGTTGTGCCAAGTAAAGTCTCTAATAGAAGGTTGATACTAGATTTGGATTTCTGCGCAGAAACAGATTTTTAGCTGTCACGAATTTGAGTAGATCTCTCTGTAGGAGACTCTAAAAATTCCGCAAAAATTCATGCGTGTTCCTCAGATATGTACGCAACTTTCATTAGTTTTGAGTTTTCTGATTTGAGCAACGGAAGTACCTCTAAAAAAATCGAGTTTACTGGCTGTTCTGTTTTGACAGATTCTGTCTCTGTTTTTTTTTTGCATTGTCTCTTGTGGACTTTAAGTAAGGCTTTCTAAACGTGGAGAGCTGTAGCTAATGTTTTATTCAGTTTTTGCAATGTGTCACTACAGAACTAAAGTGGATTAAAGTTTTTTTTGAGTACTAACCCCTCTAATGAAGTTTATGAGAAGTTTGGTGTGGCAGAAGTTTTCAAGGGTCAAGAGAGAAGGGTGATATAATGTGATCGAGAAGAGTGAAGAGCCTAAGCTTGGGGATGCCCCCGTGGTTCACCCAAGCATATTTCAATAAGACTCAAGCGTCTAAGCTTGGGGATGCCCAAGGCATCCCTTTCTTCATCAACAACTTATCAGGTCACCTCTAGTGAAACTATATTTTTATTCTGTCACATCTTATGTGCTTTACTTGGAGCGTCTGTGTGTTTTTATTTTTGTTTGTGTTTGAATAAATTCGGACCCTAGCAATCCTTGTGTGGGAGAGAGACACGCTCCGTTTTTTCATTTGAACACTTGTGTTCTTAATTTACTTTAATATTCATGGCGAAAGCTGAAAGCTGCAGCACTTATTGCTATTTGGTTGGAAACAGAAAATGCTTCATATTGTCTTGAATAATTTGATACTTGGCAATTGTTTTGAGCTCTCAAGTAGATCATGTTTAAGCTCTTGCATTATGTAGTTTAAACCTATTAGTGGAGAACTACCGTAGAGCTTGTTGAAATTTGGTTTGCATGATTGGTCTCTCTAAGGTCTAGATATTTTCTGGAAAAGTGTTTGAGCAACAAGGAAGACATTGTAGAGTTTTATAATTCTTGCAATATGTTCTTATGTAAGTTTTGCTGTACCGGTTCATACTTGTGTTTGCTTCAAACAACCTTGCTAGCCAAAGCCTTGTACTGAGAGGGAATGCTTCTCGTGCATCCAAAACCTTGAGCCAAAACCTATGCCATTTGTCTCCACCATAACTACCTACTATGTGGTATTTTTCTGCCATTCCAAGTAAATACTTCATGTGCTACCTTTAAACAATTCAAAACTTTATTACTCCTTATTTGTGTCAATGTTTTATAGCTCATGAGGAAGTATGTGGTGTTTTATCTTTCAACCTTGTCATTTACTCTTGACAGACTTTCACCAATGGACTAGTGGCTCATCCGCTTATCCAATAATTTTGCAAAAAGAGCTGGCAACGGGGTTCCCAGCCCCAATTAATTAACTTTCTCTAATAATTCTCTTCACATGTTTTGCCCTGATTCATCAGTAAGCAACTTAATTTTGCAAATAGACACTCCTTCATGGTATGTGAATGTTGGAAGGCACCCGAGGATTCGGTTAGCCATGGCATGTGAAAGCAAAAGGTTGGGAGGAGTGTCATCTATAAATAAAACTAAAATACATGTGTAAACAAAAGAGAAGAGGGATGATCTACATTGCTGGTAGAGATAACGTCCTTCATGGGAGCCGCTCTTTGAAAGACTGTTTGGCAAGGGGGTTAGAGTGCCCACTACCATTCGTTGACAACAACAAACACCTCTCAAAACTTTATTTGTATGCTCTCTATATGATTTCAAAACTTAAAAAGCTCTAGCACATGATTTAATCCCTGCTTCCCTCTGCGAAGGGCCTTTCTTTTACTGTTGAGTCAGTTTACCTACTCCTTTCTATCTTAGAAGCAAACACTTGTGTCAACTGTGCATTGATTCTTACATACTTGCTTATTTGCATTCATCATATTACTTTGTGTTGACAATTATCCATGAGATATGCATGTTCAAAGTTGAAAGCAATTGCTGAAACTTAATCATCCTTTGTGTTGCTTCAATGCCTTTTACTTTGAATTTATTGCTTTATGAGTTAACTCTTATGCAAGACTTTTTGATGCTTGTCTTGAAAGTACTATTCATGAAAAGTTTTGCTATATGTTATCTATTTGTTAGCAAACTATAGATCGTTGCCTTGAGTCACTTCATTCAGCTCATATGCTTTACAATAGTATGATCAAGATTATGTAAGTAGCATGTCACTGCAGAAATTATTCTTTTTATCGTTTACCTACTCGAGGGCGAGTAGGAACTAAGATTGGGGATGCTTGATACGTGTCCAACGTATCTATAATTTCTGATGTTCCATGCTAGTTTTATGACAATACCAACATGTTTTGCTCACACTTTATAATGATTTTATGCATTTTCCGGAACTAACCTATTAACAAGATGCCGAGGTGCCAGTTCCTGTTTTATGCTGTTTTTGGTTCCAGAAAAGCTGTTCGGGCAATATTCTTGGAATTTGACGAAACAAAAGCCAAACATCTTATTTCACCGAGACGGACCAGAACACCGAAGGGGAGCCGGAGAGGAGGCCCAGGGCCCCCAGACCACAGGCGGCGCGGCCTAGAGGGGGGGGGGGTGCGCCAGCCTATGGGGAGCCGCTCTTGAAAGTCTGGTTGATGAGGTAGTTAGAGTGCCCACTACCATTCGTTGACAACAACAAACACCTCTCAAAACTTTATTTGTATGCTCTCTATATGATTTCAAAACTTAAAAAGCTCTAGCACATGATTTAATCCCCGCTTCCCTCTGCGAAGGGCCTTTCTTTTACTTTATGTTGAGTCAGTTTACCTACTTCTTTCTATCTTAGAAGCAAACACTTGTGTCAACTGTGCATTGATTCTTACATGCTTGCTTATTGCACTTATTATATTATTTTGTGTTGACAATTATCCATGAGATATGCATGTTGAAAGTTGGAAGCAATTGCTGAAACTTAAATCTTCCTTTGTGTTGCTTCAAAACCTCTTATTAAGAATTTATTGCTTTACGAGTTAACTCTTATGCAAGACTTTTTTATGCTTGTCTTGAAAGTACTATTCATGAAAAGTTTTTGCTATATGTTATCTATTTGTTAGCAAACTATAGATCATTGCCTTGAGTCACTTCATTCATCTCATATGCTTTACAATAGTATGATTAAGATTATGTTGGTAGCATGTCACTTCAGAAATTATTCTTTTTATTGTTTATCTACTCGAGGGCGAGTAGGAACTAAGCTTGGGGATGCTTGATACGTCTCCAACGTATCTATAATTTCTGATGTTCCATGCTAGTTTTATGACAATACTTACATGATTTGCTCACACTTTATAACGATTTTATGCATTTTCCGGGACTAACCTATTAACGAGATGCCAAAGCGCCAGTTCCTGTTTTCTGCTGTTTTTGGTTCCAGAAAAGCTGTTCGGGCAATATTCTCGGAATTCGACGAAACAAAAGCCAAACCTCCTATTTTACCGAGACGGACCCAGACCACCGAAGGAGAGACGGAGAGGGGCTGAGGGGGCCCCACACCACCTGGCGGCGCGACCTAGGAGGGGGGCGCGCCCAGCTGTGGGGTGGGCCCTTCGGGACCCCTCCGACGCCGACCTTCCGCCTATATATTCCTCGCGACGCGAAAACCCTACAACACCCGACGATATTCCAGAAAGACTCCAGAGGCGCCGCCGCCATCGCGAAACTCCGTTTCAGGGGACAGAATCTCTGTTCCGGCACGCCGCCGGGATGGCGAAGTGCCCTCGGAAGTCTTCTCCATCGACGCCACCGCCTCCATCATCCTCCGTGAGTAGTTCCCCCATGGACTACGGGTTCTAGCAGTAGCTAGTTGGTACTCTCTCCCATGTACTTCAATACAATGATCTCATGAGCTGCCTTACATGATTGAGATCCATCTGATGTAATTGGTGTTGTGTTTGTTGGGATCCGATGAATTGTTACATTATGATCAGTCTATCTATAAAGTTTGTGAAGTTATTGTTGCTGCAATCTTGTTGTGTTTAATGCTTGTCACTAGTGCACGAGTGGCACAATCTTAGATTTAAGCTCTATAATTATTGCTTAGATTGTATCTACAAGTTGTTTGCACATGTCTATGTCCGGAACCCGAGGCCCCAGAGTGACATCAACTGGGATAGCTGGAGGGGAAGGCTTAGATATGAGGATCACATGTTTTCACCAAGTGTTAATGCTTTGCTCCGGTGCTCTATTAAAAGGAGTACCTTAATTACCAGTAGATTCCCTTGAGGCTCGGCTGCCACCGGCTGGTAGGACAAAAGATGTTATGCAAGTTTCTCATTGCGAGCACGTATGACTATATATGGAAAACATGCCTACATGATTAATAGACTTGACGTTCTGTCTTAATGCTATTTCAGTCCTATCAATTGCCCAGCTGTAATTTGTTCACCCAACACTTGTCACTTGTTATTGGAGAGTTACCACTAGTGTAGATAGCTGGGAACCCCGGTCCATCTTTCATCATCAAATACTCACTCGGTCCTATATGTCATTATAAGTAGTATCAACTATTTTACCGGTGCCATTGCCTACGTATTCACTGCTACTTGCTGCACGTATTCTTGTTACTATTGCTCTCATATTACTCTGCTGCTTTCACATCACCCCTGTTACTAGTGCTTTTCCAGGTGCAGCTGAATTGACAACTCAGTTGTTAAGGCTTATAAGTATTCTTCGTCTCCCCTTGTGTCGAATCAATAAATTTGAGTTTTACTTTCCTCGAAGACTGTTGCGATCCCCTATACTTGTGGGTTATCAATGACCTAGCTCTAGACTTACGGTGGTTATGGCTACTATGATTGTGTCCTTCGAGAGACCCTCTCCTGGCTCTTATATTGGGAGCCAGGTCTCGAGAGGCCTATTCGAGTACGACTAGGTTACAAAGAGTCCTATTTCTAATCTTTCTTTGTTCTCTTCGTCTTCTTTCCTTGCTTTCCAAGACTCCTTTCTTGGAATTAACGTATATGTATCAAGACATTGGTCGATGGATATCCTTCATGGGCCCCCTGGCTGGGCCGTAAGAGGTAGCACAAGACTAGTTACCCAAAGGGTAATGCCCACATCAGCGTGGAAGTACGATTTGCACATGGCAAGGCAATTGAGGCGGCTCCGCGAGCTGAAGACTCTTGCCAATCCATGATCAGATCCGGCACCAGCTTCATCAGCTTCGCCATCTTGTCGATGATCGTAGTGCGGGCTCTCTTCAGGGACAACGTCTCGGTGATGCCACGACAACCTTCGAAGAGATCGTCAATAGAGTTCCGGGCTTCTTCATAAGCTTCAGTCCTGGAAAGGCCGGAGTCCTCTGTCCATTCAAATCTGAGACATGCTGATATACACAAACAATCGCACGGTCAGTTTCTGAGATAGGACAAAAAGAATGCAATGGAGATGTCAGATATGTATCAATTCGTCAATATCTGACGCCTCCGCCTCGTAAGCCTTCGCCTTAGGCACCAGAGTCTTAACTCTCTGGTTGCTCGTCTTAAGCTTTTCGGCCATCTTCGACATAGCCTGCGCATGCTTCTCATCCAGTTCTTTCTTGGCCTTAGTCTCCTTTTTGGCTGATTCCATGAGGAAATTCTTAAGGGATGCATGCTCGGCTTTTAGCACTTCGAGCTCGGCAGAGATGGAGTCGATGGAGGGGCGCTTGGCAAGTTGTTCTGTAAGGCGAAAAGCAAGTTCGAAATAAAAAAGACATATTCAAATAACGAAGAGTGCGTTGAGGAACTTCAAGCAAGGCGGAACACATACGCTCGTTGGTTTTCAAACAAGTTTCAAGGAGTGCGATTGCCTGCTAGTCCTCTGCCTCCTTCTTGTTTAGCCTCTCGATCTCCGCCTTCTGCTCCAGCACCAGCGTCCGCAGATGTTCGTGCAGTTGAAGGGTGTTCTGTTAAGCAAATAGGAATGGTTAGCCGGAAGTTTAAAATCTGGGGGGTTGGACGCGAAGTTAAAACCTCTTCTTGTGCTAGGAAATTTCAAGTTTCCGCCAAGAACAATTCAAGATTTTACAGTTAAAGCATCGGCTTACAAATTTACCCGGAAATATCTAAACCAAAGCTTGGGGGCTAGTGTTACACGCGCACGACTTTGTGCTTGGCAAAGAAGACCCGAAGATTGTCTTTGGGGGTTGTTAGGTCTTGCTGCTCCGTCTCCGGCTTCCACCACACTTCATTCATTAAGCTTGTCATTTCCACATGATGTTGTGCGAGGGAAACTTTCTGAAGAACCGGAAAGAAATGCGGATGCGTTTTGGGCGTACCGTTAGCACCACTTAGCAGCAATTTCTTTGGGGCATCATTAGCCATAGCTTCAGCCGAGGCGGTTTCAGTTTCTTCAGGCGGAGGCTTGGATGAGGAGGCACCTTTGCCGGAATCTGCAGTTGGCTCCTCCGGAATATCATTGATATTGATGGCATCCTTTGGACCCTGAGCTGCAGACGAGGAGGCCTTAGGCGGAACCTCCACTTCCGGAGTAATAGGTGACATAGGCATCCCCAATGGGCCTGCCGATGGTACCCAGGGTTTACTGAAGGCCCACGACCCGACGGATAAGAAGAATCAGAAGCCCAAATTATTATTAAGAAAAGCTAGAGTTGTATTAGGAAGCAATACTTGTAATCTTGCGGGATGAGTTGGAAACCCTCCCGGACTCTGTAACTTGTGTATTATGAATCCATCGGCTCCGCCTCCTATATAAGGGGAGTCGAGGGACAAAGAAAGCATCGAATCATTGTCTCACAAAACCCTAGTTTTCATATCGTCGAGTACTTTTCGGCTGAAACCTTCGAGATCTACTTGCCCTCTACTTCCGACTAAAACACTAGTCTACAACTTGTAGCCATTGATAAGTTAATCCTTTGTCAATTGGTGCCGACCGTGGGGATTAGAGGTGTCAAGGATCTGATCTCGATGGCACGTTCAAGATCGTCGATTTCATCAACTGGAAGCAACGCAGTGGACAGAGGTAAACAAATCGAAACTGGTCTCGTTGATTTTATTCCTCACCTGCCCTCCCATTTGGATGCATATGCGTATCTGGAGGAGCCCATGGAGATGACGTTTGGAAAGTTCCACTTCCGCGTCGAGAAAGGAGGAGCATATCGTCTCGAAATTCCGATCTCGTCGGGATTATCGGCGGTCGATCCCGACTTTTCGAGCTCAGTATCATCAGTCGAGTCAGGCGATGAGGAGATTTTATCGCCACGCTTCATCAACACCAGGACGAGCGGAAAACTCGTCAAAAACTTCAGTGACATGTCCTTCGAGTCATCTGCGGACTCCTATATAAGCGATGACTCGAGCGACACCGACAGCCTCAACTTCATCGACAAATCCATCACCATTGGAAAGGTCTTCACCAATCTCTATGATGGTGTCACCAAACCCGACAAAGTCCAGCATCCAAAATATCATCAGATCTACGCAATTGGAGAACCAAGCCGGGCAGAACCAGCAACGTCAGAGGCTTTCGATGATGCAGGAAATCCGTATGTCGATCCCGCTGATCTTGCGCGAGGTTTGGGAACAAAATATATCGGGACAGGAACACGAGAGATGGTGCAATTTCCTCAGGCCGTGTGGGATCGAGTCGCAAGAGCTATCGATGGCACAGAACCAATGACTATTGCGGCAACACCTGAGGAGTCACAAGCATACCAATATAGGCTTGCCCGTATCAGGAGGGATCTCGAGAAACAGAAAATCGAGTTGGATAGAAGGCAAGAAGCAGCCTCTGCATCAAGCAGGCGAAGAGCGGAGCTAAGTCGACATTCAGGAACTTCGGGAGATAGTCACAAGGAAGCTCGAAGGAGAGCAAGATCTCGCCTGCAAAATATACACGAGCGAGAGAGAAAACCTAGTTCAAAACCTCGACATGTCTTTTATGTCAATCGACACGAGGGGGAACATTATTGCTAAGAAACCAGAAGCTGGGTACATGGCGATGCAAGCATTCATCCTTGCATCCAAGCCACCTCCCGGAGATCCACGAGAAGCATTGTACAATATGGCCATGGCAGGAGTCGGTGCCATGGGAACGGCATTTATAACAACACCTCCCGAAGGTTCAGCAAGGCAAAATAGTCCACGACCCGCTGCAACAGCGCCAGGTCCCGAGAGAACAAGTGGAGCACGAGACACAGCAGCGCAAGCACGAGTGGACAGAGCACGACAAAATAGAAGGGAACATCGACACTCCCCATAGTTCGATGACGAGGATATGTGTGGGTTGTCGTGCTTTACAAGGAGGGTTTGAAAAACTCGAGTTCCTTCGGGGTTTAAACTACCCGATAACTTCAAAAAATTCGACGGCCTGCAAGATCCAGAGGATTGGCTAGTTGATTATCTCGAGACGGTGAAGTTGATAGGAGGAACCAGAGCAACAGCCATGCGAGCATCCAAGTACATCCGAGTGGAGCCGCAAGATCATGGATAAAGAAGCTTCCCAGGCTCCATCGACAGCTGGGACAGTTTTGAGGACGTGTTTGTCAAGAACTTCCGATCAACCTGCAAAAAGCCTGCGACACTAGAGGAGTTGAGATCATGTCGACAAAAGCATGATGAATCAATGAGGAAGTACATCCAAAGGTGAAACATCATTAAAAACTCGGCAGAAAATATATCTGACGGGAGAGCGATAGATGCGTTCGTAGCAGGAGTTCGACGAGGAGATTTTGTGGAGGACTTGGGAAGAACCAACCCAAGGACAATATCAGCATTAATGGAAATAGCAAACGGATGGGCAGATGGTGAAGATGCTATACATAATAAACGACACATGTCACCAGAGGAGGACCGTAGTCGAAATTTTAAAAATAGACGACAATTTCCTCGACAATTTTCGAGCTATGATGCCCCTGGCCAAATATCGGCTGGGTTTCGGCGAAACAATGGAGGAAACAATAGAGACGATTATCAAAGGAGTAATCAGCAGCAAGGCGACAATAGAGATGACTCTCGGAATAACAGGCAAAATAGTGGATCAAGGTTTCAAAGACCTTTTGTATCTCCCGAAGATATGATGAATGGGCCATGTCAGATGCATTTTTATCTCGACAATAATGGGAAGAGGCAATCATGACATCTGCCGAAGGACTGTCGCAATTTCCAAGCAATGTTGAGGGTTGCAGGGTTCGCTAATGCTCAAGCAACAAATAAAAACCCCCAAGGGCCCAGGAGTGAGATCCATCTACCACCTCCTCCCGCGATTACGGACGAAAATCGACACCAACTCAGAATAGCGCGGCACCACGGCCACCTCCATATGTTGACCCTAACTCCAATGGCGCGGTTTTGATGATTCGGAAAGCTAGGCCTTCTAACGAGCGACGAGAAAGTAATCTCACGACAAGTGTTCATGGCAGAGAAGATGCCTCCACCGAAGAAAGAGTACCTAAATTGGTCGGGACAAGATATTGGTTTCACAATTGCGGATCACCCGCGGCAAGTTCCTCGACCAGGACAGTCAACACTTATTCTACCAGCGGTGATCGCGGGATTCGCTGTATCCCGAGTATTTATAGATGGAGGCAGCAGTTTAAACCTTATGTATGCTGATACATTAAGGAAGATGAACATATCCCTGGCAAATTTAAAACCCAGAGACACACGTTTCCATGGGATTACACCAGAGAAGCCGAATTTTCCATTGGGAAAGATCAATCTCGACGTTCAGTTTGGCACCCGAGAAAATTACAGGATAGAGAAGCTGGAGTTTGAAGTCGTGGATTTTCCGTCGCAATATCATGCTTTGTTGGGACGACCAGCATATGCCAGGTTTATGGCGGTACCACATTACACGTACCTGTTGTGGAGGTTACCTGGACCCAAAGGACCAATTACAGTCAAAGGCAGTTTCACGTTAGCTGATAAGTGCGACAAGGATTTTCACCAACTGTCAGAAACTTTCGGGATGCAAGCAGAATATATGGCGTCAAGGCTTACAAATGATTATGATGTGTTGCCAGACGCAGGAAGGCCACTCAGGGAACCAACTTTCAATACTACTAAAGACTCCAAGGAAGTGCAGATTCACCCGATAGATCCGAAGAAAACGACGTCCATCGCGACAGATATGGACCTCGCATAGGAAAGCGCGCTCGTCGAGTTCCTCCGTGAGCACTGGAAAATCTTTGCATGGTGTCCAGGTGACATGCCAGGAGTACCCAGGGAACTTGCCGAGCACCACCTAAACTTGGATCCAATAGCGAGACCAAGCAAACAACCTTTGCGACGTTTTTCGGAACCTAACCGCAAAGCTATGCTTTTAGAAATTGATCGACTCAGAGAAGCTGGCTTTATCAAAGAGCTACATACAGAGGCCACGTGGGTAGCTAACCCAGTGCTGGTCCCGAAGAAAAACACGAAAGTCCTTCGCATGTGTGTCAACTTTACGTGCCTCAATAAACACTGTCCAAAGGATCACTTTCCCCTCCCAAGGATCGATCAAATCATCGACTCTACGGCAGGATGTGAACGTCTTTCCTTCCTGGACGCTTATTCTGGTTATAACCAGATCAGATTAAAATAAGAAGATGAAGTCAAGACAGCGTTCATAACACCTTATGGCGTGTTTTGTTACAGAACAATGCCTTTTGGTCTGAAAAACGCGGGAGCAACATATCAGTGGATGATGCAGAAGTGCTTGGCAACACTGTTGACGTCAGAAACCCCCTGGCGGGCAGAGACGGTCAACACGGTAGAGCCGGGAACAACTAGGGCTGCGGCTGGCCCCAGTCCCTCTGAGCGACGGCTCGCAAAGCCTCCTGGTCACACGTCCGATGTTTATCACAAGGGCGTGCCACCTGACCTATACCCGGTCGGGAAGGTGTGGATGATGCCTCGCTTAGTTTCTGCAGGGCACACACGTAAACATTAAATACGAGCCTCGATCGGCTCTCAGGTTATCCTGTGAATCGGCTCAAAGAGCCGATCCACCCATGATTCAGATGGGGTGTCCGAATATATGGTGGTCCTGCTTGATCAAGATAAAGCTGATGAGATCTATGACGATTTAGGGTTTTCACCACATAATCGGATCATCCTACTCACGATTGGGCCTCGCGCTCGTGCACGGTGACCGTAAGCCGATCCTAGACAGGGCCTAAAAACCAACACGAGGTTGATCCCCGGAACATCCTTTCTAGGGCTAGCAAACGCCACCCTACACGCCGCTGGATCCTCCAACCCTTTGTAAGGCCTAACTATTGCGGATATTAAACTAATCCTTGATGAAACAAGGAGCAACCGTAATGGATCAGATCTACTAAACTATGATCAAGCGGGGTGCCGCCCTACACCTAAGATAGGTGTAAGGGCGGCTAGACATGCAAGGGTTGCACTACGAAAGCATGTAATTCGAAGAACAATGCTAACCCTAACATGTCTAAGATAACTACGTTGCTCGCCATCAAAAACGCTTCGGTACGAGCAACGCATGAACAACGTGGGCAGGCTTGTGCTGCCTAGATCGCAAGATGCGATCTAGGCAGCATGGTGCTTACCGGTAGAAACCCTCGAGACGAAGGAGTTGGCGATGCGCTGAGATTTGTTTGTGGTTGAACGTTGGTTGTTGTTTATTCCATAAACCCTAGGTACATATTTATAGTCCAGGGGACTTTCTAATGTGGGCGTGCACTAAACCGTGCACGGGTAAAATTCTAACTTCTAAACTAAGATGCGATCTAATATGTTACAGATACACGGGCGGTTTAGCCCAACTTGGTATAAAAGGCCGATTCACGTATTCCTTCTATGTATATTCTTCAAATCCATCTTGGTCGCGGCCCACCCCTAACTCGGTCAAATTCTGGTGATAACACATGCCCCCCTGGTTTTGGAAATGACATTTCCAAAATCATTACGCCTTTCTTTCGTCGGGTCATGTCGTGGCAGGATTTTTGCAGTATCCGTCATCATGATATCCTTGCCCCTTACATTTCTCCATGTGGCCGCAAAACTTTCCTGTTGGGCAACATCTCCTCGGAAACTGATGTGGCATTGAATCCCTCTCATATCCCCTTTATTTAACCGTTCTAAACAGTTTCGCGTCTCCTTCGTCCTCCTCGCATTAGCACCAAAAAACCCTCTGTGCCATGACGTCTTCTTCCTCCTCCTCCGAGCTCTCCTACGGGTCCGATTCCTCCCGCGAGACGCCGCCGGAAATCCGTGCCCCAGCAGAATGGGACGAGGAGAGCCACGCCTCCTCCCTTTGGTCCGAGGACGACAAGTCCTTGACCAGCGGGGATGAAGATCTTCGGTTCCTCGCCGACGGGGAACTGGAGTCAAACAGCGAGGACGACCAGCTCTCCTGGGACGGCTGCCCCACCTCTGAAGAAGAGGAAGAGGAAGACGACGGCGACGATGACTCCCTCGAGGGCTACCCGCCGGCGAAACGCCTCCGCATGTGGTGGGATGACGATAGCAGCGACGACGAAGACGGGGATGAAGCTCCCGCGGAGGGCTATGGGAGTAGCGACGAGGAGCCCATCGGCAGCAGTGCCGATGAGAGCTCCGAGGATGATGAGGGCAGTGATGGCCCGTAGATTAGGATCTACTAGCATAGGCCTTGTAGTAGTAGATTGGTCCATAGACCCTCCTTTTGCTCTTCCCTCTTTGATCAATCGGTTCTTCCTTTGTAAGAAATCCTCTTTATTAATGAAGAAGTTTCCCCAATTTGATTTGGTTGATTTCTTTTAAACCGATCCTCAACGAGCCGATGATAACACATCAGGCCTTCCTGAACTATCCTTCGTCCCTTTCGAATAATGGCTTTGGGTTCCACCGGATTACCCCTGACAAAAATCACGACTCAGGACCTAGCCGATGGCCATCTAATCGGCTTTCCAAACAGAGCATCTGCCAGGCCAGCTGCCCCCCGAGTCTCAGTCCAGGCGGCAAAGGTAGCAAATCAGTCAAACGTGCCGCCATTGTCCTCAGGCCATAACGCGGAGCCAGCCGATTTTATCAGGAATCGGCTTCCCAGAGCAGAGAGCCTTCAAGGTGAGCTGCCCCCCGAGCTTCTTCAGACCGCCTCTAGCGCCTTATTGACTAGATCGGCTCCCTTCCTTTGGTGGGTCCGAGGCAACCCAACCTTGACCTAATCTTCGTGGTCTGCTTACTGCCCCATTACGCCTCTTGAGTCGATGTCTGCTGCATCGGCTGTGCTCGAAAATTTTCGAATTTTTTGTATTTTTTACGGCCGATTTATGCATCGGCCCACCAAAGGATGAGACACTGCTATTGCCTATCCTCGTGTTTTATCCACCTGGGTGCCCCCCCGAGCCGATTCTGTCAAGAGAATTGATGGTATCGGCTCTGTTGGATAACATGTTGAACCCAGGCAGAACGGATGGTGAGGATAATTTTGGCCGATTGCTGGAATCGGCCTCCACATTGCTTTCTCGGTGAAGGTTTTGTAACGTCCCTTCATAAATCCTTTGGGGCCGATCACAAGGATCAGCCTCGCCGCGTTTGTTTATTGATTCGCTCCAACTACATGGTTGGGTCAGTGGATAAAACCAGCCCAATCTCTGACTTTATCATGTTGGAACGCTTGCTGTCGTCCACCTTGAGTGCATCGTGTAAACGTGGAGCACTAAGCTTCGTCGGAAGGACGAGTACCATGTTTGTGCCAGCCGATGCTTCATCATCGGCTTTCCTTTGCTTGGGGCGCCACTCCTTTCTCTGTGGACGACCCTCTTCATCCAGGGTTCGCTGAACCTTCGCAGCCAGATCAGGCCTTGCCTTCCTCAATGTATGCAAGTATAACCTCTCGGCTTCCTCCAGGCCGCGCAATCGCTGAACCCTGCGTTTCTGGGAACGGCTGAGTCCGTCAGGGCACCATCTTGGCCGATGGTACCTGTCTTCTTCTTCTTCTTGTCCCTCGTTTTCGGAATCCTCGAGATCTTCCCATCGAGGGGACTCAGCGCGTTTGCTTTGTGGTGGGAGAGGCCCTAAGCGCTCGAACACGGACACATTGGCTGCCTCCTTCTTCTTCCGGTTGCATTCTGGGCAATTGCCGATCGTTGGTAATCGGCTCATTCCTGAGTCCCAGCAGTGTCTGAAGAAAGGACAATCCCAGTGCCTGTCCTCGTCGTCTCGTTCCCTTGCCTTTCCCTTGGCACAACGCTCGTGCTCCTCCTCATCGCGATTATGCCGACGATGTCTTCTGGCTTCTCTAGCCAGACGATCTCTTTCATCATCATCGCTGGACCGTCGGCGTTGGTCATACTGACTCACATACTTGTTGAGGAGGTGATCAGAGAGAGGTCGCTGATATCTTATGTTCTTCACTTCTCCCTCTGTCACGTAGCGCTTGCCATCTTGGCGGAGCCGATCGCACGGAGCGGCTTCCTCAGTATCTTTGCTATGAGAGCAGCTGCCCTCATCTCCATCCTTGCCAGCGTGGTGTCCAGATCCTATCATGTTGATACTGAACGAAGACCCTGGCTGGCAACCTTCGTGGTAAGTATACTCCACCATGTTAACGGCGGGGAAGGGGTGTGTGTCGACCTTCATGGCGTACTGGTTAAAAATCAACCGCCCATTTTCATACGCCATCTGGATCTGCTGCCGCCACACCCTGCAGTCGTTGGTGTTGTGGGAGAACGTGTTATGCCATTTGCAGTATGGATTTCCGTTCAGCTCTTGCACCGTGGGGAACTTGTGGCCTTCGGGTACCTTTATATGCTTCTCCATGAGTAAAAGATCAAAAATCTGCTCCGTCTTGGTCACGTCGAAGTCGAACCCTTTTGGAGGGCCTTGTGGCTTCACCCATTTGCAGGTCACGGGGCCTGTCGCTCGAGTCCATTCAGCCACTGCTATCTCCCGATCCCCCGCAGCACCTTCATCCTCGTCTGCCTCAACCAGGGTCACCGCACGCTTGAATTTGTCCTGGTAAACATCTGGGTGACGCTGCTCATATGCTGACAGCTTCTGCACCATGTGCGCCAATGAAGGAGTAGTCCGCTTGGGAGGCCACGTCCTTAATCGATGATGAGAGACCCACCACCGCCAACTCGACTGCTTCTTTTTCATTTATATGAGCCGAAAAGCATCGGTTCCTAATGGTCCTGAAGCGCTGGGTGTATTCTGACACTGTTTCCCCGCGCTTCTGTCGTACTTGCGCTAGATCGGCAATGCCAACATCGGAAGCCTCTGAGTGATACTGCTCATGGAACTGTTCTTCCAACTGCTTCCAAGTCCGAATGGAATTTGGTGGCAGCGATGTGTACCACCCGAAAGCCGATCCTGTGAGGGACTGTGCAAAGAACCTCACGCGCAGCTCGTCTGACGCTGAGATCGTGCCCAGCTGTGCCAAATATCGGCTCACATGCTCGATGGAGCTGGAACCATCTGATCCACTAAACTTTGTGAAGTCCGGGAGCCGATATTTGGGTGGTAGCGGGATCAGTTCGTAGTCGTTGGGGTACGGCTTGGTGTAGCCGAACGTCTTCCTTTTCGGCATCATGCCAAACCGATCTTTCGAATTGCACAAATCTGATCCGCTGTGATGGCTGAAGGTGTCGAACCCTGGAGATTCGCCGGGGTGGCATACTTAACCAGCCATGCTTGCTTTTCCGGTTCTAAGCCAACTGCAGGAGCTGGGCTGTGGAGGTTTGTCGGAGTGGCGTACTTAGCTAGCCACGATTGCTTCTCAGGATCGGCTCCTGACGTTCCTCCTGCCGTTCCAGAGGCCCCTGATATTGCAGCCTGGTTCGAGAGTGCCCAGGCGCTGCAGTCTGGTACGTATGCGCACGCGTATCCGTGCGGGATCTCCTTGGGTGCCTCAGGTAGGAATTGGTAGTCACTAGAATCACCACCAATCTTGTAGACGACGTATGCCGATGAGTTCGGCAGTTCCGGTGCTGCCCATGCGAACGGCTGGGGCTGGAGCGGCATCTCTCCCTTGAAAGTCCCCAGAGCCGGTCCCGATGGAGAATACCGGTGGCTCATGATTTCCTTGACGACGCGCAGAGCGACACGCTCCAAGGTGTTCACCAGGCTCTCAGAGTGGCGGTGCAGCGAATGAGCCACCATGTAGTTGATCTCCTGCCGCAGTGACCTGGTGCGTTCTTCTGATGGTGCGGACAGGTCCACTCCATCGAGTGCGCCTTCAGGTGTGAAATCCTTCCACCTGACGCCATGGGAGCGGGTTCGGTGGAAGGAGCCGATGAGTTCGGCTTCGAGGGTCGCCTTGATCTCGTCATGCTTCTTCTTGAGCTCATCAGGCAGATCCTCGTACGTGACCGGAGTGACTTCCGCCATCTCGGATGTAGATGGCGATGTCGTGGATGTCGAAGGTCGTCCCACCGGGCGTGCCAGAATGTGTTGACGTCAGAAACCCCCTGGCGGGCAGAGACGGTCAACACGGTAGAGCCGGGAACAACTAGGGCTGCGGCTGGCCCCAGTCCCTCTGAGCGACGGCCCGCAAAGCCTCCTCGGTCACACGTCCGATGTTTATCACAAGGGCGTGCCACCCGAACTATACCCGGTCGGGAAGGTGTGGATGATGCCTCGCTTAGTTTCCTGCAGGGCACACACGTAAACATTAAATACGAGCCTCGATCGGCTCTCAGGTTATCCTGTGAATCGGCTCAAAGAGCCGATCCACCCATGATTCAGACGGGGTGTCCGAATATATGGTGGTCCTGCTTGATCAAGATAAAGCTGATGAGATCTACGATGATTTAGGGTTTTCACCACATAATCGGATCATCCTACTCACGATTGGGCCTCGCGCTCGCGCACGGTGACCGTAAGCCGATCCTAGACAGGGCCTAAAAACCAACACGAGGTTGATCCCGGAACATCCTTTCTAGGGCTAGCAAACGCCACCCTACACGCCACTGGATCCTCCAACCCTTTGTAAGGCCTAACTATTGCGGATATTAAACTAATCCTTGATGAAACAAGGAGCAACCGTAACGGATCAGATCTACTAAACTATGATCAAGCGGGGTGCCGCCCCCACTCCTAAGATAGGTGTAAGGGCGGCTAGACATGCAAGGGTTGCACTACGAAAGCATGTAATTCGAAGAACAATGCTAACCCTAACATGTCTAAGATAACTACGTTGCTCGCCATCAAAAACGCTTCAGTACGAGCAACGCATGAACAACGTGGGCAGGCTTGTGCTGCCTAGATCGCAAGATGCGATCTAGGCAGCATGGTGCTTACCGGTAGAAACCCTCGAGACGAAGGAGTTGGCGATGCGCCGAGATTTGTTTGTGGTTGAACGTTGGTTGTTGTTTATTCCATAAACCCTAGGTACATATTTATAGTCCGAGGGACTTTCTAATGTGGGCGTGCACTAAACCGTGCACGGGTAAAATTCTAACTTCTAAACTAAGATGCGATCTAATATGTTACAGATACACGGGCGGTTTAGCCCAACTTGGTATAAAAGGCCGATTCACGTATTCCTTCTATGTATATTCTTCAAATCCATCTTGGTCGCGGGCCACCCCTGACTCGGTCAAATTCTGGTGATAACAAACACAGATTGGTAAAAACGTACAAGTATACATTGACGATGTCGTCATAACATCAAAAAGGGGGCATCGTTAATCGAGGACTTGAATGAAACCTTTGACAACCTCGACAAGTTTTGTCTCAAGCTGAATCCGACGAAGTGTTCTTTCGGTGTCCCTGCAGGAGAACTTCTCGGGTTCCTAGTCTCAGCAAGAGGGATTGAAGCTAATCCCGAAAAAATCCAAGCTATCGTAACAATGAGGAAGCCAACAAAGTTGAAAGAAATACAACAGTTAACTGGGTGAGTCGCAGCTTTAAGCAGATTCATCGCCACATTAGGAGAAAAGGCGTTACCGTTCTACGCCCTAATCAAACAAGGAGAGAAGTTCCAGTGGAACGAAGAGGCAGATAGAGCTTTCGAGGATCTTAAACGCACAATTTCGACACCACCAATCTTGGTGGCGCCAAAAGAGAAGGAACCCCTCCTGCTATACATTGCGGCTACACCCCAGGTGGTCAGCACAGCGCTAGTTGTCGAAAGAGAAGAAGAAGGAAAACTCCATGGAGTGCAGATGCCAGTATATTTCATTAGTGAAGTATTATCGCCTTCAGAACAGAGGTACCCACAGTACCAGAAGCTAGCATATGGAGTGTTTACGACAGCAAGAAAATTGCGGCACTATTTTTCGGCGCATCCGATAATAGTGGTCAATGAGGCGCCTTTATCCAATATACTAAACAATCCAGAAGCTACGGGTCGTGTCTCCCTTTGGGGAATAGAGCTTTCCCCTCGGGACATCACGTATGAAAAAAGAAAAGCAATAAAGTCGCAAATTCTACCAGACTTCATCGCAGAGTGGATGGAGCTACAAAATACGAGACCACCGGATCTATCGAGAACCTAGACGATGAACTTCGACGGGTCCAAGAGATTAGAGGGAGCAGGAGCAGGCGTGGTACTAATATCACCTGAAGGAGACAAATTAAAATACGTCTTAAGGATGACGTTTCCAAACGCATCTAACAATGAGGCAGAGTACGAAGCCCTCATACACGAGATGAAGATGGTGAAAGCTTGCGGCGCAACTCGATTAAAAATCTTCGGCGACTCACAATTGGTGGCTCAGCAAGTCATGAATCAGTGCGATGCAGTCAACGATAGTATGGTCGCATACAAAGAAGTTTACAATGAGCTAGAGAAGCTGTTTGATGGCTACGAAGTAAATCATATCAGCAGGCTGAGTACTGATGAAGCCGATGTTCTCGCGAATATCGGGTCGCAGTGTCTCGCAATTCCACCAGGTGTGTTTTGGGAAGAGATAACCGAGAGATTTACAAAGCCGAAGAAAACACAAAAGAAGCAGAAGGATGAGAAAACCTCGGCACCTCCTAAAGAAGCACTAGAGGAAGAAGAGGAACAGGAGCTAGTAATGATGGTGCAGGTTCCATGGATGCAAGCTTACGTATCATACATCTTAAGGAAGGAGATACCTGACGACCCAGTTGAAGCAAGGCGAGTTATTAGACGATCCAAAGCTTTTACGGTGGTCAAAGGGGAGCTGTACAAACGAAGTATTTCGGGTGTGTTACAAAGGTGCGTTACACCCGAAGAAGGAAGGATAATCTTGAAGGACGTTCACGAAGGAATATGTGGTTATCATGCGAGCAGTCAAGCTATTGCAGCCAAGGTTTTCCGAGCTGAATTTTACTAGTTGACAGCAATCGAGGACGCAAAGGAGATAGTACGAACTTGTGACGCGTGCCAGAGATTTGCCGCACAACCTCATTCTCCGGCAGCAGAACTGATGCCAATACCGTTGACGTGGCCTTTCGCACAATGGGGCCTCGATATGGTGGGAAAACTACACAAAGCTTCGCCAGGAGGGTACGAGTATTTGCTCGTCGTTGTCGACAAATTTAGAAAGTGGATAGAAGCAAAGCCGAGAAATTCACCAGACGCAGCATTTGCAATCAAGTTCGTGAAAAGTATCGTCTTTAGGTTTGGAGTACCTCATAGCATCGTCACGGACAATGGAAGTAATTTTACATCCAAGGAATTCAAGGCATACTGCGCGGAAGTAGGAATCAAACTACACTTTGCATCAGTTGCGCACCCGCAAACTAACGGCCAAGTCGAGAAAGCCAATGGCATCATCTGCAATGGCATCAAGAAGCGTTTGTTGGGGCCATTGGAAAAAGCTCGACATACGTGGCAAGAAGAGTTGCCAAGTGTATTATGGAGTATTCGAACAACGCCAAATACAACGACGCAGGAGACTCCGTTCTTTCTGGTCCATGGAGCAGAGGCAGTACTGCCAATAGAAATAGAGCATGATTCACCAAGAGTGACGGAGTACGATGAAGAAACTTCCAGAAGAGCATTAGAGGACGATGTCGATGCACTGGACGAAGCTCGAGATGAAGTACTATCACGGGTCACCAAGTACCAGCAAGATCTGAATACCACAGTCGACGTTTCTGACCAAGATCCTTTCAGGTTGGAGATCTAGTTCTACGACTCAATCAACAGAGTACTGAAAAACTCGAGTCACCATGGCTTGGCCCTTACATTGTCACAGAAGTCATCGAAGGAGGAGCATACATGATCAAAGATAAGAAGACGGGGGTTCCCGAGAAAAACCCCTGGAACGTGGCGCAACTAAGGCGTTTCTATGCTTAGTGCCGAAATATAGTCCTCCTTGTAAAAATACAATGTACTGAAACGCCCGCGAGCTTTCAGACGCACTCTTTTCCTTTTTCGGGGCACCGAGTGGGGCCGGAAAAGGTTTTTAACGAGGCGGGCTCGCGGTGGTGCAATATAATAAAGATAGTGGAGATATATATCTTTTTCTTCGACGGGCTCGGGGGCTTATGCCCAAGAGTTACAATATATACTAACAAAACTATTTTGCTTTGGTGCAAAACACCTCGCAAAATAAATGAAGATACAAAATAGCGATCAGCACAAAAGGCTCGGGGGCTCGTACCCGTAAATATAGAACACTCAATACAATTTATCTTGCCTTGATGCAACCCCGTTTACACAATAAAGAAAATCGCCACCGAAACACTCGGGGGCTTGACAAAGAAAATAAAGGAATACATCTTTTGTGGTTTTACAATATACAAGGTACAAATCATTGAGGAAAATCGGCAAGAATAAAGGAAAAATTAATGGCCACCTAGAATGTTATCTATGGTTATTCGTTCATTATTGGAAGTGCGAGTGCTATGTTCAGCATAGCTACCCTTCACGAAGAATTCAGCATCCATCCGAATCAATTCATCCATCATATCTTCGGCTACAGGCTTGACCACATCATCAATCTTGTCAATATTCCTCTTCCTCTTCGTCATCTTGGCTAGGCACTTGGCAACAATACGACTCATGTCTAACTTCGGATAGCAGATTTGTATCATGAACATAGCAAATCTCGCGTCAGTAGACATTTGAGCCCGTACAAATCCATGGATTCGAGGGGCATCCCGGAATTTATCCAGCAGAGCAGGCAAAGTTTCTGGCATCTTGTTGCGCGGAAACAAGGCGCTATAAATCAAAGACAAGGTTTTTGCACAGAAATCAAGGAACTCACGAACCTCACAAGGGCGGTCTTGAAATCTAACAATTTGTTGGGTGCGTTCTGGAGTGGCCCAGAAGAGAGAACCATGATCAAGTGAAAGGTTAACCAGGAGATTTGTCCTTGTGTCTACCCTTTGGTCTTCGGCAGCAGTGTCTAGAAAAGAACCTATTTGGCGACAACACAAGAATTTCAAAGGAGGAAACAGTGACAAAACAGAAGAAGTTTTTGTTTGCAAAAGTATACCTGACATATCTACACTGGCTTCATTCATCAACTCGAGCATAAAATTCTCTCGGGTAGTAGCCTTCGCAGCTTCAGAAATGGCGGCCTCCTTGGCAGCTATGGCTTCCTGCGCCTGCTGTAGCGCAACTTTCTCTCTTTCGGATGCCTTCCGAGATTGTTCCATCATCACAAGTGTTTGATTCTTCGCATACTGAAGTTGTTGACGAAGTTCCTCCAAATCCTGTGCTGAACCCTTACTCGAGGAATCTTCACCAAATTCACTATCAATAGGTGTTCTCTTCGAACGAGAGGAAGCAGGAAAAACATCGGAGGGACGAGGAGTTGAAGTGTAGTTATCAAATATCAACTGAAAACAAAAAGGTTCGACATCAATCATCAAGAGAAATAGAATTCCATTGATTTTCAGAATATTTACAAGGCATTACAATGGAGGATGCTCTAACGAGCTAGTAGGGTAAGTATCGCCAAAAGCTACTTTGGCGACAGCATCAAAAGGAAGAAAGAAAAAGAAAAAAGTAAGAAAGACAGGGTGGTCTACTTGACCTCCGGCTTGGATGAGCTTGGTGCAGGAGTGGGTTTGCAACCGAGAAAGGCAAGGATCGGCTTTGAGGGTGGCTTGGCAGCTTTAATTAAAGACTGCCATTTCTTCGTCTCCTGCTCTTTTATGTCGCCAACTTTAGCCCAGTCGACGTTTTGCTGGCTGTCAGCAATCAGAGCGATTGTTCCTTCAACGCCAATCTTTAGGCCTTCTTGGCGAAGTTTGAGCCCAAGATCTTCCGTCACATTGAAGCATTTGGCGAGAGCACTGAAAGTGTTGGGCTCTTCTTTCTTCGGGAAGAAATAGGGGAAAAGCTTCGACAAACCTGCTTCGGCGTCAGCAAGGCCATCACGTGCTTCATCTCCATGTATTTCAAGGAGAGAAAGCGCGTCGATAAGCTCATCACCTTCGGGATTTTCCGAGTTCATATTCTTGGTGCGTTTTCCCTGGAAACAAGCAAAAGGAAGCTCATTAATAAGTGCGCTAGAAGCAACTCGAAGAAATGCACAAGGATTTGAGTACTCACTGATAAAACATCGACTCTGCGATTGCAAGCAACTGAGGATTTCCTTTTCACGAGCAGCTTGCTCGGTCATCTTATCGCTCAAAGCAGTTTCCGCCGCATGAAGTCTTTTCCGAAGATCTTCGACAGTGGAAGTCTCTGCCTTAGCTTTCTTGGCATCTGCTTCAGCCTTCTTACGAGCTTTTTCACTTTGCTCCAGATTACGAGCAAGTGCGTCAGCACGCTTGTTGGCTTCCACAAGATTTTCTGACAAAATAATCGGCAGCAATCAAAATCATGACAAGAAAGTTAAGAAAAAAGGTTATTTGCCAGACGCAGCAAAATAATACTGACAAGGGATTAACTTTTCAATGCCTATGGATTGCAGGCTAGGGTTTGGTTAGAAGTAGAGGGCAAGTAGATCTCGAAGGTTTCAGCCGAAAAGTACTCGACGATTATGAAAACTAGGGTTTGTGAACAATGATTCGATGATTTTCTCGACCCTCGACTCCCCCTTTATATACGAGGTGGAGCCGAGGGTTTCGTTTCGTACAAGTTACAGAGTCCGGGACGGTTTCTAACTCGTCCCGCCAAATTTACAAACAACACTTCCTATTACAATTCTACTTCCCTTAATATATCTTGGGCTCTCGAACCTTCTTATTCTTCGGGTAGTGGGCCTTCATTAAACCCCGGGTACTATCTTTGGCGAGGCCCATTTGGGATGCCTATGTCGATAGCCCCGAGATTTTGCTTGAATCGTAGAATCAAGGAAAATCTCCACTTGTTTATTTTTATTTGACAACTTTAAACTGTTCTATATTTCTTCATATAAATTTCTATATTGTACAGGGATTACGGTAGTTGGGGCTAGTTCATCCGACGGATCGGGTACTAGTTAAGCTGCTCTAGTGGCAATCCGCAAAAACCTACTTCAAGATCACGTCCCCGGACATGATCTCGGGATACTGGTGCAAACTCCGACAGGTGCCGCTTAAGGTCTTACCATTCTGTCGAGTCCCAGTTAAATTTATCGGGTACCTAACACGTCCGTTAGGATTTTTCTTCGTATACGGTGATACGGATAAAAGTAGCGGAGCGCGAGTCTTCGGCGATGCCACGCCCGGTGAGAATGAATCCGGGGTCTTACCTTCGCAATTTTGCGGCATTCAGAAATTGATCGCAACTTTGGCGTTACGAGAATATATTGTCGAGTGCTTTTCCGGCTGTTGGAATGGCACATTTTATCGAGTCAAATATGACTTGTATTATTCTCCCGATGGGAGTATATGTAGAGTTAATTATAACTCGAAATATACTCTCTTGCTTTTCTTTCCTTATTTCTTCTTCCTTTTTAAATTTCATCGGGCACGCGAACGGCGTTCCCGATGGGAGTAACCCGAGGCTACAGCCAAGAACTTGTGCTTGGTTGTAGGCTCAACATTTTAGTCTATCTTGTCGCTATATTGTTATTGCATCTGATATTCTTTCTCTTTTTCTTTCTCTCTCTCTTCTTTCTTTCTTTTTTTTATCTCTCGGGCGCGCGAACAGCGCTCCCGATGGGAGTAGCCCCCGAGGCTACAGCCAAGAACTTGTGCTTGGTTGTAGGCTCTACAATTTCTATATTTGCCATAGTCGAAATTTTTACTTTGATCGAAGTAGCCCCCGAGCATTTGGGCAAAAACTTGTTTCTGACCAAAGGCTCCCAAGTATTGAAATAACTCCTTCTGTCGCCATTCTCCTTTTATTTTCCTTGTCGACATATTATCCTTTGTCAAATTTTCTTCAATTCCCTGAATAGCCGAGATTTCTCTGCCTTGTGGGTCCATTATTCCTACCATGTTGACACGTCGTGCAGGTGGGGTACACACGTCCTCCGCTTTTCCTGGCGCACGTACAGTAACACCTGTTCCGTTCCGTCCTAGTAAAAATACCTATGTACCCTTCTTATCTTATTAGATCCTTTTCACCGCACGATCTCCTCATCCAACGGTTGATTACTTCTCCCGAAGCCTATATAAACCTTTCTTCAACCTCGGTCTACTCCCTCGCTTGCGCCGCACATCTGCTTCCTTCTGCAAAAACTCCCATGCGCCCAACTCTTTCTGATCTTCCACACGCACGAACACTACTTTTCCCGTGCTGTAGATGCCACCGCGTACGCGACTCACCCGCCACAGCACTCCTGAATCCAAGATGGCCGCTGAGGATCTTGAATGGGAGAGATCCAAAATCTCCAACCAAGATGTCAATGTGCTGAAGAAGCTCGGCCTGATGAAGAAGGAAGACGCCATCCGCTTCCCCAGTGAAGAAAGCTACCCCAATCCTCCAATGGAGTACCGGGTTAGTTTTGTTGATCATCTCATCCGCGGCCTTTCTACTCCAATCCACGATTTCCTCCACGGTCTTCTCTTTGTTTATGGGATTCAGCTGCACCAGCTGACCCCCAATTCCATCCTCCACATTTCTATTTTTATCACGCTTTGCGAATGCTTTCTTGGAGTCGCTCCTAATTGGGCTCTTTGGAAGCGCATTTTCTATCTTCGCCGCAACGACGCTCACAACGCCACCTACAACATAGGTGGTGTAGTTATCTGTGTCCGAACCGATGTCGATTATTTCGACGTCAAGTTTCCTGACTCCGTCCAAGGCTGGCGCAAAAGGTGGCTCTATATACACGAAGAAAGTGCCAATTCCGTGGAACACAACATAGTTCCTTTCGACGGACACGCAAAAATTCAACGCCGCTACTCCTGGGACGCTGAAGCTTCCGAAGAAGAGAAGAAGGCGACGGAAGCTCTTATGTCTCGAATTCATCAGCTCCAAAATACTCGAGGCAAAGAGTTATCTGGTGTCCAAATCACTGCCTACTTTCTTAGGATTAGAGTACAGCCTCTTCGGAGCTCGAAAAAATCCCCTTTGGACGTGATTCCGGTGTCAATGACGCCAATAGGCTCTCCACCGATCTTTCCGTGAAGGACTTGGAGAAGCTTATTCGAAGAATCACCTCGCTCGAGCAAGAAGGATCCTATTCCTTCCTCTTGTCGCATTGAGCCATACGGTTCCACCAATCCACTCCCCGAGGTATTTTGCCTTCTCGAGTTTTTATTTTGTTCTGAATTTTCTCTGCATCTCATTGTGTTGATATTCCGCTATTTTTCCCTTTGCCATTATTTTCCTGTAGGATCATCCTACTATGACTTCCCTTCCTCCTCTTCCTGAGGATGGAGAAGTCGAGGAAATGGGCATTATTACTGACGATAATCAAGAAGCTCCATCCTTTGTGAATGATCCCGTGGATTCTCGAAAATCTGCGGGATCTTCCGAGGACACTCGCGTCAGTCCAATCTCCTCCTCCCGCTGTTTCCCCTCAAAGGAAAAGGAAGAGGAACGATGTCGAAGATTCCGGCACATCCAAAGCCGAAGAAGTTGTTCCTTCTCATCCGAAGGCGACTTATGATCCTTATGTTGCATCCCTCGTCAGCTCGTAAGTTACCTTGGTTGTCTTTTTTCTGTAGTCGAAGTTTTCTTCTCTTGGACACTATGCTGATTTTCTTGGTGCTGCTCCCGAAGAAGACAGGATTACCCTTGACGATATATTGAACCATGACTAATTTTTCCTTTGGTAACTGATTCTTTCTTGTAAATTGTGATTGCAATTATATTGTGAAGTGAACATCATATTTCTATATTTGTCTAGCCCCCGAGTATTTTCGGTGACTGTTTGTTGTATTTATATAGTGCGAGGTTTGTAAACCAAGGCAAAATTATGTAATCTTTGGCAAGTATCAGCCCCCGAGCTTCTTTACTTAGTACTATTTCGTTCTTTTATTGACTCACGAGGTATTTGAGTACCAAGGCGAGGCTTTACTCTGTGCGAGGAACTATATTTTTATTGCGAGGTTCTTAGACCAAAGCGCTTAAGATTTTAACGAGGATGCTATATTTATGATTGCTGTCTTCCGATTTTTATATTTGGCGAGGTATTAATGTACCAAGGCGAAATATTTCAGTGAATCTATGTTGTATGTATTTTGAGACTTAGGCTTTGAGCCCCGAGCGTGTCGAAAAATAAGAAATATATCTCCACTATCTTTATTATATTGCAGCACCACGAGCCCGCCTCATTAAAAACCTTTCCCGGCCCCACTCGGTGCCCCGAAAAAGGAAAAGAGTGCGTCTGAAAACTCGTGGGCGTTTCAGTACATTGAAGTTTTACGGGGACTATATTTTAGCTCTAGGCGTAGAACCGCCCGAGTTGCGCCACGTTCCAGGGGTTTTGCTCCTCCACCCCTGTCTTCTTGTCCTTTATCCTGTATGCTCCTCCTCCAATTACTTCCGTGACGATATAAGGACCAAGCCATGGTGACTCGAGTTTTTCATGACTTTTTTGCGTGAGCCGAAGAACTAAGTCCCCCACTTGAAAGGATCTTGACCGTAAACGTCGACTGTGGTAATTCTTCAAGTCCTGTTGATATTTGGTGACCCTTGATAATACTTCGTCTCGAGCTTCGTCGAGTGCGTCTACATCGTCTTCCAATGCTGTCCTTGAAGCTTCTTCATCATATGCTGTGACTCTAGGGGAGTCATGCT
Organism: Lolium rigidum; assembly: GCF_022539505.1. NCBI lineage: Eukaryota > Viridiplantae > Streptophyta > Magnoliopsida > Poales > Poaceae > Lolium > Lolium rigidum. The sequence goes on from NC_061508.1 coordinate 128,498,699, forward strand.
CTATTTCTATTGGAAGTACTGCCTCCGCGCCATGGACCAGAAAGAACGGTGTTTCTTGTGTCGCTGTATTTGGTGTTGTTCGGATGCTCCACAACACACTTGGTAGTTCTTCAGGCCAGGTATGCCGAGCTTTTTCTAGTGGTCCCAACAGACGTTTCTTGATGCCATTGCAGATGATGCCATTGGCCTTCTCGACCTGCCCGTTGGTTTGAGGATGTGCGACTGACGCAAAGTGCAACTTGATACCTACTTCTTTGCAGTAATCTTTGAATTCGTTGGATGTAAAGTTACTGCCATTGTCCGTAACGATGCTATGAGGTACTCCAAATCTGAAGACGAGGCCTTTTATGAATTTTACTGCGGATGCTCCATCTGGCGAATTTATCGGCTTTGCTTCTATCCACTTTGTAAATTTGTCGACAGCTACTAGCATATACTCCTTTCCTCCTGGCCATGATTTGTGTAACTTGCCCACCATATCGAGTCCCCATTGTGCAAAGGGCCACGACAAAGGTATTGGTGCTAGTTCTGCTGCTGGAGAGTGAGGTTTTGCGGCAAACCTTTGACACGCATCGCAAGTCCTTACTATTTCTTTGGCGTACTCGATTGCTGTCAACCAGTAGAATCCTGCCCGAAAAACCTTGGCTGCAATGGCTCGACTACTTGCGTGATGGCCGCATATTCCTTCGTGCACATCCTTCAGAATTACTCTTCCTTCTTCGGGTGTTACACACCTTTGCAGAACACCTGAAATACTTCGCTTGTATAATTCTCCTTTGACCACCGTGAAAGCTTTAGACCTTCGAATTACTCGCCTAGCTTCGACTGGATCGTCGGGTATTTCTTTCCTAAGGATGTATGACACATATGCTTGCATCCAAGGAACCTGTACCATCATTACAAGCTCTGTTTCATCTTCATCCTCCGTGGTTTTCGCGGGGGTGTCGAAGTTTTTCTTTTTCTCGCACCTTTCTTTGTTTTGTAGACCTCTCCGATATTTCTTCCCAAAACACTCCTGGCGGGACTGGGAGGCACTGTGACCCGATGTTTGCGAGGACGTCGGCTTCATCGTTGCTCAACCTACTGATGTGGTTTACTTCGCACCCGTCAAATAGCTTCTCGAGTTCATTGTACACCTCCTTGTATGCAACCATGCTATCATTGACTGCATCACATTGATTCATAACTTGCTGGGCCACTAACTGCGAGTCACCAAAGATTTTTAGTCGAGTTGCGCCGCATGCCTTCGCCATCTTCATCCCATGTATGAGGGCTTCGTATTCTGCTTCATTGTTAGACGCGTTAGGGAACGTCATCCGAAGGATATACTTCAATTTGTCGCCTTCAGGTGATATAAGTATTACTCCTGCTCCAGCTCCTTCTACTCTTTTGGACCCGTCAAAATTCATGGTCCATGTTCTCGACAGGTCTGGGGGTCCTGTGTTTTGTAGCTCCATCCACTCTGCTATGAAGTCCGGAAGAACTTGCGACTTGATTGCTTTTCTTTTTTCATACGTGATGTCCCGAGGAGAAAGTTCTATTCCCCAAAGGGAGACACGACCCGTAGCTTCACGGGTTGTTCAGTATGTTTGACAAAGGAGCCTCATTGACCACTATGATCGGGTGTGCCGAAAAATAGTGACGCAATTTTCGTGCTGTTGTGAATACTCCATATGCTAGCTTTTGGTACTGAGGGTACCTTTGTTTTGATGGCGATAAAACTTCACTGACAAAGTATACTAGCCTCTGTACTCCGTGGAGTTTTCCTTCTTCTTCTCGTTCGACAACTAACACCGTGCTTACCACTTGAGGTGTGGCTGCGATATATAGCAGGAGGGGTTCCTTGTCCCTTGGCGCCACCAAAATTGGTGGTGTCGAGATTTTGCGCTTCAAATCCTCGAAGGCTCTGTCCGCTTCCTCGTTCCATCGGAATTTGTCTCCTTGTTTTATCGGAGCGTAAAATGGTAACGCTTTTTCTCCCGAGCTCGGCGACGAATCCGCTCAAAGCTGCGACTCGCCCGATTAAGCTGTTGTATCTCTTTCAACTTTGTTGGCTTTCTCATTGTTACGATAGCTTGTATTTTATCGGGATTTGCTTCAATCCCTCTCGCTGAGACTAGGAATCCCGGGAGTTCTCCTGTTTGGGACGCCAAAGGAACACTTTGTTGGGTTCAACTTCAGACAAAATTTGTTGAGATTGTCGAAAGTTTCCTTAAGATCCTCGATCAGTGTTGTCCCCTTTTTTGATGTTATGACGACATCGTCGATGTATACTTGCACATTTTTTCCAATCTGTGTCGCCAAACACTTCTGCATCATCCTCTGGTATGTTGCTCCCGCGTTTTTCAGACCAAAGGGCATTGTTCTATAGCAAAACACGCCGTAAGGTGTGATAAACGCGGTCTTTACTTCATCTTCTTCTTTCAGTCTGATCTGGTTATAACCAGAATATGCGTCCAGGAAGGAAAGACGTTCACATCCAGCCGTGGAGTCGATAATTTGGTCGATCCTCGGGAGGGGGAAGTGATCCTTTGGACAATGTTTATTGAGACACGTAAAGTCGACGCACATGCGAAGGACCTTAGTGTTTTTCTTCGGCACCATCACGGGATTTGCTACCCATGTGGCTTCGTGAATATCTCTTTGATAAAACCAGCTTCTTGTAGTCGATTGATTTTCGACAGCATAGCTTTGCGGTTCGGTTCCGAAAAACGCCGCAAAGGTTGTTTGATTGGTCTCGCTGATGGATCCAGATTTAGGTGGTGCTCGGCAAGTTCCCTGGGTATGCCTGGCATGTCAGCTGGGCACCATGCGAAGATTTCCCAGTTCTCACGGAGGAACTCGACGAGCGCGCTTTCCTATGCGATATCCATGTTGTTTGCAATGGATGTCGTCTTTTTCGGGTCTGTCGGGTGAATCTGTACCTCCTTAGAATTTTTCTCTGTATTGAAAGTTGATTCTTTATTTGGCCTTCCGACGTCTGGCAATACGTCGTAGTCAGTCATACTTTTCGACGCCAAATACTCAGCTTGCATCCCGAAAGTTTACGATAAACGATGGAAATCCTTGTCGCATTTATCCGCTAAGGCGAAGCTCCCCTTGACTGTGATTGGCCCCTTGGGTCCAGGCAATCTCCACAATAGATATGTATAGTGTGGTACTGCCATAAATCTAGCATATGCTGGTCGTCCCAACAAAGCGTGGTACTTGTGATGGAAAATCCACGACTTCAAACTCCGGTTTCTCGATTCCGTAATTTTCTCGGTTTCCAAAGCCGAACGTCAAGGTTGATCTTTCCCAATGGGTAACTTGGTTTCTCTGGTGTGATGCCGTGGAACCTTGTGTCTGTTGGTTTCAAGTTTGCCAGGGATATGTTCATCTTCCTCAATGTATCTGCATACATAAGGTTTAAGCTGCTGCCGCCATCTATGAATACTCGAGAAACATCGAATCCCGCAATAACCGCTGGCAGGATAAGTGCTGACTGCCCTGGTCGAGGAACTTGCTGCGGATGATCCGCTATGGTGAAGCCGATGTCTTGCCCAGACCAATTGAGGTACTCAACTGTTGGTGGAGGCATTTTCTCTGCCATGAACACCTGTCTCGAGATTACTTTTTGAGTTCTGTTGGACGGCCTTCCCTTCTGAATCATCGACACCGCTCCGTTTGAGTTAGGATCGACATAAGGTGGTGGTGGAGGTGCTGCCGCTATTCTGAGCTGATGCCGATTATCGTCTGTGATTGCGGGAGGTGGCGGTAGATGAACTTCGCTCCTAGGCTCCCGGGGGTTTCTCTGTGCTGCTCGAGCGTGAGCGTTTTCCGCCCACCTGAACATTGCCTGAAAATTTCGACAATCTTTCTGCAGATGACCTGACTGCCTTTTCCCGTTGTTGTCGAGGAAGAAGTGCATCTGGCATGGTCCGTTCAACATTTCTTCGGGTGATACGAAAGGTCTTGGAAACCTTGGCCCACTATTTTGTCTGTTGCGGGAATCGTCCCTATTATCGCTTCGCTGCTCGTTGCTTCTCTGATAATCATCTCTGTTGTTTCCTCCTGTGTTTGTTCGAAATCCTGCCGAAATTTGCCCTGGGGCGTCATAGTTCGAATACTGCCGAGGAAATCGTCGCCTCGATTGATAATTGCGACCACGGTCCTCCTCTGGCGACCTGTGTCGTTTATTGTGGACAGCGTCTTCTCCGTACTGCCCATCTATTTGCTATCTCCATCAATGCCGATCTTGTCTTTGGATTGGTCCTTCCCAAGTCCTCGACGAAATCTCCACGCCTAATTCCTGCGACAAACGCATCTATTGCTCTCTCGTCGGATATATTCTCTGCCGAGTTTTTATGATATTCCACCTTTGGATGTATTTTCTCATTGACTCATCTGGTTTTTGTCGACACGCTCTCAGCTCTTCTAGCGACGCAGGTTTTTTGCATGTGGACCTGAAGTTCTTGACGAATACGTCCTCGAAACTTTCCCAGCTATCGATAGATCCTGGCGGAAGCTTTTTGATCCAAGATCGTGCGGCTCCACTTAGGTGCACTTGAATACTTTGCATGGCTGTTGCCCTGGTTCCTCCAGTTAGCTTCACCGTCTCGAGGTAGTCAATTAGCCAATCCTCTGGATCTTGCAGGCCGTCGAATTTTTTGAAGTGATCAGGCAACTTAAATCCCGAAGGTACTCGAGTTTTTCGTACTCTTCTTGTGAAGCACGGCAAGCCGCACATATCCTCGTCATTAAGCTCCGGGGATTGCCGATGATCCCTTCTGCTTTGCCTTGCTCTATCAATCCTTGCTTGTGCTCCTGTGTCTCTTGCTCCGCTTGGTCCTTCAGGAGCTGCCGCCGTTGCTGCTGCGGGTCGTGGACTATTTTGCCTTGCCGCTCCTTCGGGAGGCGTTGATACAAACGCTGTTCCCATAGCTCCAACCCTCGCTAACGCCATATTATATAATGTTTCTCTTGGATCTCCTGGGGGTGGCCTAGATGCGAGGATGTAAGCACTGTGTCGCCATATACCCAGCTTACGGTGTCTTAGGAATAATATTTCCTCTTGTGTCTATCGACATAAAGGAACTGTCGAGGTTTTGAATCAAGTGCTCTCTTTCTGCTTCGGGTATGTGTTGTAACCTTGATCTTCCTCTATTCCGAGCCTCTCTGTGGCTATCACCCGAAACTCTAGATTGTCCACTTAGATTTGCCCTTCTCCTGCTGGATGCAGAAGCTGCCTCCTTTCTCCTGTTCAACTCAGTTGTACTGTTTTTCTATTTCTCCGGCAGCTCGTGCGAGCCTATATTGATAAGCTTGCGGTTCTTGAGCCGTGGCCGTTGTTGTCATTGGCTGCGAACCATCTAGAGCTTTTGCGGCTCTATCCCAAGCTGCTTGTGGAAGTTGAACGCTGACACGTGGCGTGGGCCCGACATATTTAGTGCTCATACCTCTCCTTAGATCTGAGTGATCGACGAAAGGATTACCCAAATCGTCGAAAGCCTCCGATGTTTCCTCTTGATTGTCGATAGCATAAATCTGATAATATTTTGTACTCCGATCTATATTGGGTTTGGTGACATCATTGTTGAGATTGATGAAGACCTTGCCTTGTGATAGATTTGTCGATGAAGTCGTAGCTGTCGACATCGCTTGAGCCATCGCTTATATATGAGTCCGCGAGATGACTCAAACGATGTGTCGCTGAAGATCTTGGCGAGTTTCTCTCTTGCTACGATGCGACGTAACGTGTTGACGAAGTTTCTTCTTCGACTCGGTTGACGATGCATAGCTTGAAAAATCAGAATCGACCGCCGACGATCCCGACGAAATCGGAATTTCGACACGATACGATCCTTCTTTCTCGACGCGAAAGTGAAACCTTCCGAACGTCATCTCCAAGGGCTCCGCCAGATACGCATATGCATCCAAACGGGAGGGTGGGTGAGGAACAAAATCAACAAGACCAGCAGCGATCTGTTTACCTCGATCCATAGTATTGCTTCCGGTTGACGATGTCGAAGACTTTGAACGTGCCATCGAGATCAGATCCTTACGCCTCTAGTTCCCACAGACGGCGCCAATTGACAAGGGATTAACTTGTCAATGCCTATGGATTGCAGGCTAGGGTTTGGTTAGAAGTAGAGGGCAAGTAGATCTCGAAGGTTTCAGCCGAAAAGTACTCGACGATTATGAAAACTAGGGTTTGTGAACAATGATTCGATGATTTTCTCGACCCTCGACTCCCCCTTTATATACGAGGTGGAGCCGAGGGTTTCGTTTCGTACAAGTTACGAGTCCGGGACGGTTTCTAACTCGTCCCGCCAAATTTACAAACAACACTTCCTATTACAATTCTACTTCCCTTAATATATCTTGGGCTCTCGAACCTTCTTATTCTTCGGGTAGTGGGCCTTCATTAAACCCCGGGTACTATCTTTGGCAGGCCCATTTGGGATGCCTATGTCAAATACCTTCGGCTTTTTTGGCATGATCACGATACCCTAGGAATTGGGCACCGAAACGGATGAATTCCTTCATCAAAGGCTGACAAAAAAAGATAGAGAAAGAAAGCATCAATACAGTAAAACGTTCGGCAGCAAAAAGAAAAGGGAAGCAAAAAAAACATCGGCAACATTGGAAAATTCGGAATAGAAGAGAAGACGTGAATAACTTACATCATCCAAGGAAGGAGTCGTGGAACTACTAGGTAGTAGGGAAAGCTCCTTGGTTGGTTCGACCCATGCCCTCTTCGGCGAAGGGACACGGGGGCTTGCAGGCGGAGTTGGATGCTCGATGTTCTGTTGAGGAGGTGAGGTTTCCTCCATATCAGGTTGAACATCCGAAACAACCAAAGTACGCGGCGTACTCGTTCGAGCAGCCGTGTCAATAGGTGGATTTTCTTCCTCGTCGCCACTACAATAAAATGTCGACAATATAAGAAACAACGCAGACAAGCATATCGCGTCCAAACAAAAAATAAGTGATAAGGACTTACGAGCTGACAAGGGCATCTAAGTAAGGGTCGAAAGCTGTCTTTCCTTCGGAAGGACCAACTTCTTCGGCTTTAGAGGAGCCGGAATCGGCGACCTTATTCCTTTTCCGCTTATTCCTTGGAGAAACAGCGGAAGGAAGGGAGTGCATCGAGGCAGTAGCCTCAGACTCGGCTTCTTTTTCAGAGGAAGCCGCGGATTTTGGAGAACCCGCGACTTAACTTTCAGGGCGAGAAGTACCCTGGTTGTCATCATCGACAACGGTATGATTTTCGACTTCTCCACCCCCAGGAAAGGGAGGAAGAGAAGTCAGAACAGCGTGATTCTACGAAAAACAAAGAAGGTCGACAAACGGTTATGCAAGAGAAGCTAGCAAGATAGTAGTCGACAAATACTAAAAATTCAAGAAGACAATATAGTAGTCAAAAGGAAAAATTACCCCGGGAAGGGGATTGGCGCCACTAAATGGCGTAATGCGACAAGTGGATGCAATAGCATCTTTCTTGTTCAGCGATGAGATCTTTCGGATCAGTTTCTCCAAATCCTTCACAAGAAGGTCTTTGGAGATCCTGTCGACGTCTTCTTCACCAGCATACATCCAAAGCGGATTTTGGCGAGCTTGGAGAGGCTGCACTCTGATCCTAAGGAAATAGGCTGTGATATGAATACCCGACAGTTCTTTGCCACGGGTGTTCTGGAGCTGGTGAATGCGAGTCATCAGCGCCTCTATCGCCAATTTCTCATCTTCGGTAGCTTCAGCATCCCAGGAACGGCGGCGAAGGATTTTGGCTCCTCCGTCGAAAGGGGCGATATTGTACTCCACTGAATCGGAGCCTTCTTCGTGCACATACAACCATTTCTTCCGCCAACCTTGGACGGAGTCGGGGAATTTGACGTTGAAATATTTGACGTCAGAACGAACACAGATGACAACGCCGCCAATGTTATAGGCGACGCCGTGGGAGCCATTACGGTGGAGGCAGAAGATACGCTTCCACATAGCCCAATTAGGTTGGACTCCGCCAATGTTATAGGCGACGCCGTGGGAGCCATTACGGCGAAGGCAGAAGATACGCTTCCACAGAGCCCAATTAGGTTGGACTCCGAGGAAGCACTCACATAGTGTGATAAAAATCGACACGTGGAGGATGGAATTGGGCGTCAGCTGATGCAGCTGAAGCCCATAGACAAAAATAAGACCTCGAAGAAACTCGTGGATAGGGGGAGAAAGGCCACGGATGAGATGGTCAACGAAACTGACCCGGTACTCCATTGGAGGCGATGGATAGCTCTCCTCCTTGGGGAAGCGCAGCGCGTTCTCCTTCTTGGTGAACCCCAGCTTCTTCAGCAGATTCGTATCCTGGTTGGAGATCTTGGATCTCTCCCACTCCATATCTTCGGCGGCCATCTTGGATTCCGGAGTGCTGTGCCTGGTCAGGCGCGCGCGAGGTGCCATCAATGAGCATGGAGGAGAAAGGTGCGAGTGTGGTTGAGCGCAGAAGGCAGTGGGCGCAGTGGAGGATTTTGCAGAGGAAGAACAGAGGCGCGATGCGAAAGTATTGGCGGAGGAAGACGATGACCTTAAATAGAGGTGGTGAAACGACACACCGTTGGATGAGGAGATTGCAGGATAGATGGTGTACACGTGGACAAGGGGTAAAAAGTAATTTCGTGGTGACAAGAAAAAACAAGAGCTACAATACGTGCGCCAGGAAAAGTGGAGGACGTGTGTCCCACACTTGCACGACGTGTCAAATTGATGAGGTTTCTGGGCCCGCAAGGCAGAGAGAGCAGTTCTCGCGTTTTCCCGATACATTGGTCGTGGCTATCGTCAGCAATGATGTCACCTTAGTAAAAGAAAATCTCGGCTATGAAGCTTCACAAGAACGGCGACAGCAGAAGATTATTGCTTATTTCGAGAGCCTTTGATCAAATACAAGTTTTTGCTCAAATGCTCGGGGCTACTTTGGAAAAAAGAAAAATTCGAGTATGGCAAAATAGAAATGGTGAGAGCCTATGACCAAACGCAAGCATTTGTTCATAGCCTCGGGGGATACTCCCATCGGGAGCGCTGTTCGCGCACCCGATAGATATAAAAATTCGAGAAAGAATGAAAATATAGCGACATGAGGCATTAGAATGTTGAGCCTACAACCAAGCACTAGTCCTTGGCTGTAGCCTCGGGGGCTACTCCCATCGGGAACGCTGTTCGCGTGCCCGATGAAATTATAAAAAAAGAAAAGAAGAGAGAGAGAGAGGAAAAAGAAAGAAAGAAGAAGTGAGTATATTTCGAGTTATACAAATAACTCTACATATACTCCCATCGGGAAGGCAAAATAAGTCATCCGTTGACTCAATAAAATGTGCTATTCCAGCAGCCGAAAAAGGACTCGACAATATATTCTCAGAGCGCCAAAGTTGCGAATAATCTTTGAATGCCGCAAAATTTGCGAAGGTAAGACCCCAGATCCGTTATGAGCGGCGTGGTGCCGTCTCTGACGTCGGTTTGCTACTTTTTCCAATATCAACAGATACGAAGAAAAATCCTAACGGACGCGTTAGGTACCCGATAAAATATGACTGGGACTCGACAGAATGGTAAGACCTTAAGCGGCACCTGTCGAAGTTTACACCGGTATCCCGAGATCATGTCCGGGGACGTGATCTTGAAGTAGGTTTTTGCGGATTGCCACTAGAGCAGTTAACTAGTACCTGATCCGTCAGATGAACTAGCCCCAACTACCATTATCCCTGTACAATATATAATTTCATATCCAAAGATATGTGATAAAGTTCAGAGCTATTGAACGAATATAAAGTTGGAGATTTTCCCTGAATCTGCGATTCAAGCAAAATCTTGGGGGCTACTGACATAGGCATCCCCAATGGGCCTGCCGAAGATGGTACCCAGGGTTTACTGAAGGCCCACGACCCGAAGGATAAGAAGAATCGGAAGCCCAAATTATTATTAAGAAAAGCTAGAGTTGATTAGGAAGCAATACTTGTAATCTTGCGGGATGAGTTGGAAACCCTCCCGGACTCTGTAACTTGTGTATTATGAATCCCTCGGCTCCGCCTCCTATATAAGGGGGAGTCGAGGGACAAAGAAAGCATCGAATCATTGTCTCACAAAACCCTAGTTTTCATATCGTCGAGTACTTTTCGGCTGAAACCTTCGAGATCTACTTGCCCTCTACTTCCGACTAAAACCCTAGTCTACAACTTGTAGGCATTGATAAGTTAATCCCTTGTCAATGGGCATTGAGGCAGGCGAGGGCTAGCTTGGTCTTCTTCTTGGGGGGCTTGCTTCCGGTACTTTTGCTGCACAACAAAAAGAGCATAACACTTAGCAGATTGAGAGTTAAGTTGCAAAACGAGAATAAGTCGGAAGTCAAGTACTTACCCAGGTTTGATGAAGAATTGCTCGATGCTGGCTTGCGAGCTTTTGCTGGTGTCGATTTCCTTGAGGCGATGTTTCTCTTTTTCGGCCTTTTTGGTGGCTGCGGTTCTGGGAGTCTCGCGCGCACGTTTTGACGCTGGGCCGGAGGCTGCGGCTATCTTCCGCTTGGCGGGAGCAGGGGCCTCAGGAGCTTCCACGTCAGACGTGGCCTTCGGGTTCGTGTTGCCAGAGTGTGGGACCCGGGTCAGATTTCCGAGATCCTTCTCCTCGAGGGCTTCGAGCTTAACATACAAAGATGAAGTCCTTAGACAAATTCGCAGGTACAAAAAGGGAAGTGATGATTAGTCGGACGAATTACCGCGATGCCGGCGCCACCCGTGTGTATGTCTAAATTGCACACCTCAGAGCGAACGTCACGCGGAATCTTGATCATTACCCGGATCCGCTTGTCTAGGGCGTCGGAGGAGAGGTTGTCCTTGGAGGTGTGCATGGTATCGCCGCGGCTGCTGTATTCATACATCAGGCGATCCCGATGTTGAAGAGGCTGGATCCGCTTAGTGAACCATGACAACGTCACATCCTTCCCCGACAAGCCTGACTCCGTCAGCTTGCAGATCTGCCTTACCGCCCTAGTCAGCTGAGGTGACTCGGAGAGGTGAGGGTAGTTCGTCCAGGCAGGGGTCTCGCTGGCGGGCCCGTCCTTGAACTCCGGCAGCATCTTCAGGCTGGCCGGATCTGAGACATCCTTCACGTAGAAGAATCCCCCAGGACAATACCTGACGGATTCATGACGATCTGTGTGGGGGTAGACACGGCCGGGGTAGATCTTGAAGGTAATTCTCCAGCATGTGGAAAGCGATGAAGTCTGCGGGACCGTGTCCTTCTTGACAGAGAAGAAATATTGAAACAAGGGCAAATCAGGTGTTACCCGGAGATGACCCTCACACATGGTGACGTGGTTGGCGATGACGAGGATGCTGTTGGGGGAGATGTTGTGAGGTTGCAGGTTGTACGCCTTGAGGATTTCCGAGAAGAAATCGCTCGACGGCAACGAAAACCCACGCTCGACCAACGCTTTGGTCATCACCCACTCTCCGGCTTCGGGCGCCGGGATCAGGGCACCCGGAACCGTTCGCCAGGATCCGGGTTGTAGAAAGCCCTCCGCCTTGAGGCTGCGGAGCTCGTCCTTTGTGGCAGTGCAGGGTCACCATTGCCCCTTAACCTCGCCTTCGCGAGATCGGGCCTTCGACTTCTTGGCGGTGACCTCTTCCACCTTCTTTTCCATCTGCTTTGATCCGGCTAAGTCTTCCAGATTAGCAGTGGTGTTGGCACAGAAAACTGCCGCGCAACACTAGGATAACCGTCGTACTTTCGTGACGACGAACGGATGATTTCCGAGCAAATCAACAAAGATCCCTCAATTTCGGAGAGGAAACACGACCGCTTTTCAGCGCAAAACGGCAAAGATAATCCAAACCCTAGGGCTGCTAGGGCATGGCGGAGAAGACGATATAGAAAAACAGTACGTAAAAAGAAAAGGTAAATTGTATTGATAGATCGATTGACTGGGGGTCTTCCAATCGGCCAAAGCCTTTAAATAGGCGCAGGTCTTCGCGTTTTAGCCAGGTCACTTGGCGTACAGGGATAAAACTCTAAAACTAAACCGACCAACTCAATGCTTTGATTCGGCCCCGTACAAACCAAGCCTACCAAACTAATTTGTACAGCATGTAGTAGTAGTCTTAGCCTGGCCCACAAGAAAATATAAATTATCCGGCAACATTGCTAATGATTAGCACTAATTAGGATCCTGGATGCAATTGTCGCCTTGCACCTTAGTTCCGAAATCCCTCCATGCATCGAAGCCTTTTAAGACTTCTCCTATGTAGCTCCGTTTGGCTCATTCGTATATTAGAATCAGCTTAGTATTTGTCCTCCATACTAGCAAATGATGTATCTTGCTTCGCCTGATCGCCATGGTTGTACCAGTATTGAACTATAAACAAGCCTCCACATTGAGCTAAAAAGCACGTCCAAATTCATGTGTCAATCACTTATTTATCTATGCACATTTAAACTAATTTGGCCCATAAATACCTATTAGCCAAATTATGCATTCAACACATGCCCCCCTGTTTTTGGTATAATTGTATTTATCAAAAACACTAACAGTACACTACCTAAGGACGATGCTTCACCGGCCATATATTACTTAAGGCGATGTCCAAAGAATACATCAGCCAAATTTTCTCGGGCGATACTCCAAGAACATATCGGCCCAATTTTTCTTAGGGCGATATATACTTGTAATAATGTATCGGCCATAATGTCTACAAGCCTGTTCCCACATGATAGGATAATACTTTTCCAAGTATATGACACTGAGAGCTTTTGATAATTTGTCCCTTGCAAAGATTGTACAAAATATGAATTTCCAAGAACAATCTCTACAGTTTCTGTATGTACCATCCCAACTCGGCGAACATTTGCCGATTTTTTTTATATCTTTGGTACATATGTAAAATCGTTTTTCATAGTAAGTCTCCTACTTGAAACGATTTTGCATTCACCTTTTTATTACAGGCCTTAGCTACTTTTAATTTTTCTTTTTCAATTGCTGGTAAGGCTCTTAGTATTTCCTCTGAAACTTCATCAATTATGCCCAACATCAAATTATTATAATCTACAACCAACAAGTCATTTTGTCTGGTCATGCTAAGAGTTTGTAAATTATTTGCTAATTCGGTTGTTGTACCGAATCTTCTTTGCTATGGTAGTGCTAGTTGCTGAAATGAACCAAAACTAGGTTTCACTGAATTGACAATTAAGGGACTTCTACAATAACCTGATTCTAAACTACTAGCTGATTCGGTTATTTCTGACCCGTAAACCGAATCCTCTTTGCATGTGCTGCTAATTTCTGAACTGAACCAAACCCAGCAGCACCCTGTACTAAGCCAACATCCACTAGTCCAGAATCATTTCCTACAAAAGCTAGCATCGGTCTTTGTAAAATAAACAAATTCATTTGGTAATCTGATAACCAGATGCAAGTGTTGCTAAACGATTAGCTAAACAATTATTCATGTACCCTATATAGATACTTAATTATGCCTAAACATCGGTCGAAATAGCCAGTTAGAAATCCGTCAAACCACTGGAATTCGCTTTTATTTGTTGTACAACCTGAAGCGAATTTCCATAAGCATCTGTGTCTTTCACCCACATCTACTAAATCTTGTAAACCAAACAAGAATCCTCATATTCAATTTGGTTATTAGTACAAAGATATTCTAAACAGACCGATGTTTCATAAACTATATTATTAGAGGAAATTAAATATTGCCGACGCCATATCGGGCTTTAGTGTCGACGAATAAAGCATGCCATGATATACTCCTTCTCGCCGTCTTCTTTCATGCATATCGCTCTTCCGGAACGATAATCCCCGGTACTACTTTGTGGCCACTTAACACGAGCATCAATCAAACATAGTACCTAACCGTGTTGCAAATCAACCGATGCTTAAGTCAACATCATGCAGGCTGGATTACCCGCCTTGATGAACATCCATTTGAGTAGCTGCATCTCTAAAATTATCTGAAATTCTATCAGCAACTATGTCATCGGCATTCCTATTTTTATCTACCATGATGTGCTTCTTCTTCCAAATCATTTTTAGAGGAACCATCGGTCTGCCTCTATGGAACCACTCTTCGAGCTCTTTCTCAGTTATCTCTTCTTTGATCTCCAATGCTCGCAGCCTCTGTACCCGGCGTTTCGAGTGTGTGAAAGCCCTATCGGACACCACCGAGGTCCTGGTTTAGTATCCGGTGCAACTGACATGATTCCATTGCCCCCCCCGAGTTTCTCGGCGTATACTGACTTACGATGCCTGCGGGGCAAATATTTTTTCCTTGGCCAAAAACAACCTGTGCTGATCAAATACGTCGCTAGCTGCAACTCTCCGGTTGCCTCCACTCCTTGAATTCCAGCGTTGCGCAGATATACTAGCACTGTATCTGAAAACCATTGGCTGCAAACGCATGGACATCCCAGAACTATTGCTTCTCAAAGCTGAAACGGCAAGAGTGTTGGCCGATTCAGACATCTGACTTGTATTTGTACTGGAGGATGCAACGAGTGTATAATTTGCATGTTTCCTTTCTCTACCGGCACCTTTTCCTTGAACTGAACCACAACCTATTCTATCAACACCGAAGTTTCCTGACAAGTACTGACATACTGGCGCATTTGATGCAAACTCTCTGTACTTCTGTTGTTTACCACTAGCCTCAAATCTCCTATTGCCATTCACGGATATATCAGTAGATGCATCAGTTGGCTCACGCTCACCAGCACTGCAACGTACAACATGCTTCTCTGAATGTGTATCGACGTTAGGCATCAAATCAGCATGCAAACTAGTACTTTTGGCTGTAATACTATTAGTGCAGCCATGCATGGATCCATCATGTGTAAAAGTACTTTCTGCATGGCTATTGCTACCTTTGCCGTTCAGCTCCAAAATACCATCCTTCTCAACACGACCAGACCCATGTTGTACACCACCGCTAATGTCAGATACTTTTGTTTCTCCCGGCTTCACACAATGGTCAACATCAGTTCCATTTGAACTTGTTGGAGGCTGACTCACGATGGTACTACTAGCTTTAGTTCCAGCAGACCTCACAGGCACCCATGCGAGTTTACGATTACCAACGTATTTTTTACCGCCTACATTGTATTCATGTGATCGGCTTCCTCTAATCACAATGGCAGCATGCGACCTAGCTTCGTGAGTAAACCGAGCCTTTTTCTCATGAAAGTGTGGTCTGAAGATAGGCCTCGGCCGAATAAATTCTGCCTGGAAATAACTTGCTGAATTTGTAAGATATGGTGCCCAAGGAATAACACCCCGTGGTGGAAACTGAGGATATGTAGAAGGTGCACAAGTCCAATATGTCCGCGCCATTGGAAAATAAGACTGCTGGTTATACGATTTTTCTTGCCAGCGTACATGCCCCCCGGGTCGAGTAGGAGACCTACGACGCGTATTACCTCCAAGCCGATT
Source organism: Lolium rigidum (assembly GCF_022539505.1). Classification (NCBI taxonomy): domain Eukaryota; kingdom Viridiplantae; phylum Streptophyta; class Magnoliopsida; order Poales; family Poaceae; genus Lolium; species Lolium rigidum. The sequence goes on from NC_061508.1 coordinate 128,514,153, forward strand.
AAACACATTCTTGGACTTGCGTGAAGTGTATTTGTCCAACAAATGCTTAACCGTCGGCTTTGATCTTGGAACTGATTGTGTCTTTCTTTCATTGACATTTGAAACTCGTACTCCTGGATCTTTTGGCATGATCATCTTCAGAGGAGCATTATCATCAGTGACCATATTCTTTCCACTGGTAGACTTGGTCTGAACATTACCTTGCTCCGCTTCTTCACGATTTTCCAACGTCTTGCCTTCATTCTTTTCCGAATCTTGTGTCTCTTCACTTAGAGGCTCTTCTTCAACCGAAGATGGTTCGGCTACACTTTCTTCTTTTTGATGCTCGTCAATTTCTTTGGCACGAAATTCATAGGGCAACATGAAAGGTCCCTTACATCCAGAGAAGTCAAGCACAGTTGTTTCACACTCACCATGCTCTTTCTCAACAAAGCTTTTATCTACTGTCTTGACAAACTCGGTTTGTGTGTCCGACTTGGCTTTACCAAAATTTAATTTAGATTGAACTAAGTCGGTCGTGGTAGATGTATCAATCATCTTTTGTTGATTTGACTCGGCACATGATTTGTCCAACCCGGCCTTAGCCGAATTTGCGGTATTGACCGAGTCAACATTTATCTGCTGGTTGGCTCGCATAGCTCTGACTTCGAGAAGCTTTTTTGCAAGATCTTCACAAGATTTCAGATATATATCATTCCACTCTTCTGCTGTTCGCCCCTCATATGTCTCAGTATGTTTCGGCAATGACTCTTGGGTGGTACCGAAATTCTGGAATTGTGTAGGGGTGTACCACATGCTACAATATTAGACGAAGGCACATGAACTCCTTTTGAATTTTCATTTACTCGGCTGTAATCATTGTGAAGGTGTGTAGCCGAATTATGAATATCTTCAGTTACATATGGTGCTGAAAAGTTAGTAACATAAGATGTAGCATATGATGGCTGGGTGTAATTGACCAAATAGTCAGTACTAGAACTTCCAATTGCTATATCCATTGGCATGTGTGAAGGTGAACCAACATATTGCAAGTTATTTGCCGATGGATAAAAGGGCGAAACACTATTTTGCATGCTATTAAAATCTATAACATTGGGTGTTTCATATTGATATACTGAATTCATCACGTTGTTCATCGGCATATGAATTTCTGGGGTTGCCGATGCATGATAATTTGAGTATACATGTTGCAGGTTGCTAAAATTATAAGAATTTGAAGCATGTTGATAACTTTCCATCGGCGTTTGCACATAGTAAGAACTAGGGATAGCCGATAAAGTATGCATATCAAAGGATCTAGCAACATCAACATAAGAATTATTTGCATCTACATAAGAAAACGTAGAATTCATGTTACCGTTGTAGATTGCAGCCTCTTGATGACGCTCCCTACGAAGTAGGAACGGGCTGGAGACCGTTCGATGCTTCGTCCCCAGCGGAGTCGCCAATTGTGTTGGCACAGAAAACTGCCGCGCAACACTAGGATAACCGTCGTACTTTCGTGACGACGAACGGATGATTTCCGAGCAAATCAACAAAGATCCCTCAATTTCGGAGAGGAAACACGACCGCTTTTCAGCGCAAAACGGCAAAGATAATCCAAACCCTAGGGCTGCTAGGGCATGGCGGAGAAGACGATATAGAAAAACAGTACGTAAAAAGAAAAGGTAAATTGTATTGATAGATCGATTGACTGGGGGTCTTCCAATCGGCCAAAGCCTTTAAATAGGCGCAGGTCTTCGCGTTTTAGCCAGGTCACTTGGCGTACAGGGATAAAACTCTAAAACTAAACCGACCAACTCGATGCTTTGATTCGGCCCCGTACAAACCAAGCCTACCAAACTAATTTGTACAGCATGTAGTAGTAGTCTTAGCCTGGCCCACAAGAAAATATAAATTATCCGGCAACATTGCTAATGATTAGCACTAATTAGGATCCTGGATGCAATTGTCGCCTTGCACCTTAGTTCCGAAATCCCTCCATGCATCGAAGCCTTTTAAGACTTCTCCTATGTAGCTCCGTTTGGCTCATTCGTATATTAGAATCAGCTTAGTATTTGTCCTCCATACTAGCAAATGATGTATCTTGCTTCGCCTGATCGCCATGGTTGTACCAGTATTGAACTATAAACAAGCCTCCACATTGAGCTAAAAAGCACGTCCAAATTCATGTGTCAATCACTTATTTATCTATGCACATTTAAACTAATTTGGCCCATAAATGCCTATTAGCCAAATTATGCATTCAACAAGTGGCACTCTCGATGGTCTTGCAGGATCCCTTGGTAGGATCCAGCTGGACGGGGATGAAAGAAGGAGGGGCGGAGGAGATGGGTGTGGCCGCGATTGGTTCCGTCTGCGATGGAGGCAGAGTAGAGGAAGACATCTACAAGTTGCGAGATAACTAACTTAGTCGGAACTCCGGCTATACACTAGTTGTCCCTACCAACGCTGATGAAAGAACTCGAGGTGAAGGCTTACCAGAGATGGCTGTCGCGGTGGTCGGAGACACCGGCGACGAGGTATTCGCTGCGGTGGCTCGCCGAAGTTAAGAACATGATGAACTTGACGTGGCGGCGCTTGCTTCGGCGAAACTCCGGTGGACTCCGGCACGACGGAAGCTGGTGCTCGGTGACGGCGCTCGAGTGAGAGATGAAATGGGGGGGTGAGGTGATTAGTGTGTGCGGTGGGGATATTTATAGGCGCGGGATGAGATTCATGCTCCGCATCCTGTGGTCGGAACGCAAGCGTCGCACCGTTGGATGATGGACACGTGTCGAAAACCCTAGCGGTAAAAATGGCTAAGGATAAGTTACCGTTCAAATTATTCGAAAATGGCGCCAAGATTGGCGGAACCGTTTGAGCCATTCAAGGTTCCGGGTAAGAATTTCTAACGACGAGCCGTAATATATGCAGGGGAGTAACCCGGAGACTCATTGTAATAATGAGGTCGATGGATGAAGTCTCGCGGGATGAAGGATCTTTTCGGCATGCAAGCTGGAAAGGGAAGAATCATGAAGTTGGAGTTCTTCAAGTTTCCCCATGTTACCGAGAGGATTGTCGGAAGCATTGATGATTCGAGTAAGGCGAAAACAAGAGGTGAATCTCGGAAAACTCTGGGGATAATGTTGTGGGTATACTTCATGGGTGTACCATCGACAGTGCCTAGATCCGGCAAGCCCGGGTGGCCCATAGATGGTGATGGTGGCGTATGTCCCATCGGACGGCCCAGTTGCTATAGATCAAGATGGATGAAGTCCAGCCCAGGAACAAGGATCCGGATCCACCGACCGAATATGGAAGTCGGATCCGGCCTGGCCCATCAGGCGTAGCCGGATCCAGTACGACGTATAAGGAAAGGCAGATCCTTAACGTGCACGGCAATGTAATATTCCTTAGTGAGGTGATTTGTATTCCGACTAGGACTCTCCGTGCAAACCCTAGATCCTGGCGCCTTTATAAGCCGGATCCTGGGAGCCCCAGAGGCACAACCACAACTCATTGTAACAACGCGAAAGCGCCCAGATAATTCCAGTCAAGCAGCAGTAGGCCCTGTTGTAGTGCAGGTGTTCCGAAGCTGGGTAAATCGCGTACCACCGTCCCGAGGACTCTCCGTCCGATGACCCCTTGTAAGGGTATTTTACCCTTATCCATTATTTTGGTAACAATGACACCGTGCTAGTGTATTTGGACTAATACATGACTACTAGATGATTCCCAGGTATTAGCCAAAGAGGTATAAAGGTGTATGAATGGAACAAGAAGGCTAAAGGTGACCCCCATTTCAACAACAATCAAAAGGGGTTACGGGAGAAATCCGGTCACCTGGCCGGTCCAACCGGACCAGCCACCGGCCAGTCCGGCGTACGAGCCGGTCGACCGGTCGGAAACCGGGCTCCACGGGAGGACCAGCAGAGTCCGGTGCGTGGCCCGGTCGACCGGGCTCTCGACCGGCGAGTCCGGCACCACGTCCGGTCGACCGCTCGGAAACCGGGCACCAACCGGGCACCAACCGGACAAGCTCCAGGACGACGCAAAGGTGCTCCGGTCACCAGTCCGGTCTGACCGGCCTCACGACCGGGCTGTCCGGTCTGTGGTCCGGTCTGACCGGGTTTGTCGGGAAGAATGCTGAGGTGGCAAGTGGCAACGGCCAGATTTTGAAGAACACTATATATACCCCTTCTTCTACCTTGGAAGGGTTAGGCAACATACTATAAACTGTTCTTGAGCTCTCTCTCTCTTACTCCATTGCTAGAAACACCAAAAGCCTCAGATCTCCCTCCTCTTCCACCCAAACTCAAATCCCTCCGGGGAATCACTAGAGGAGGACCCGATCTACCGTTCTACCAAGCCAAATCTCATTCCCCCTTGTATTCATTGAGAAGCTTGCTTCCTAGGGTTCCTTGGAAACCCTAGGTGGGCAAGAAGGAGTCCGGAAGCATCCGGGCTGTGGATTTGCTCCGGGCAAGATTGTGAAGGTTTGGAGGCTACCTCAAAGTCTACCACAAGTGAGTGAGCTATTCCTTCGTGGGATAGGCTCCGGAGAATAGGGTGAGCCTTCGTGGCGCGGGGAATCCTTCGTGGGACCTCCACTCCTCCAAACGTGACGTACCTTGTTGCAAAGCAAGGGAACACGAGAATACATCCTCGTCTCTCGCGTGCTATCGGTTATCTCTAACCGAACTCCTTACTTGTGATTTAACCGCACTGTGAGAGCCTTCGTGCTTGAGTTAGTTGTATCCTCATATAGGTTGCTTCACCTAGTTTGCATTAGGCTCATCTTTATATTCCGCAAAGCCTAATATTGCAAAGAAAGAATTAAAATTTGTAGAAACCTATTCACCCCCCTCTAGGTTTACCATCTCTATACTTTCAATTGGTATCGAGCCTGGACTCTTATTAAGGGCTTCACCGCCTTAAGAGTGAGATGGATAAACTCTTCGAGGGTCTAGATGACGACTCTAACCTTTCGGTTAAAGAGATGAAATCTAGACTCTTGGCATATGATGCCGAGAAGAAGAAAAAGGAGGATGAGCTACAAAACCAAATGACAGAAATGACTGCCATGCTTAAGAACCTAACTGCGGGTGGAACTCTTAGTGGGGCTTCGGCCTCTAAAGAATCCTACCATGATGTTAACCATGACTATCCTAGAAACACTTCACCCATGCCTCATATAAACCATAGTGGGACCGTTCCCCATTACGATGGAACTCACTTTCCACATTGGAAATCTGCTATGGAATCTCATATTCGCAGCTGCAGTGTGGAGCTATGGGAACTCATTGTTCATGGACATCGGGAGCCACAAGATCCCACTCGGTTGACCTCCACCGAGTTCTACAACCAGTCAACTCAATGCATCCGCACGTGACAAGATTAGAAGTGGCATCAACCGCAAGCTTCTAGATCAAGTTGATGACATTGTCTCCGCTAAAGAGTTGTGGGATCGGATCGTAGTACTCCAAGAGGGAACCGATTTGATCCAATCATCTCTCTATGAGACCGCAAAGCAAGAGGCCTACCAGTTCATGATTCGAGATGGAGAATCCGTATTCGATGCCTATGCTAGGCTTGGTGCTCTGAAAGTAAGGATCAAGGGTCTTGGTGCTGGAGAAGTACAATGACGGATTCGAGATGAACGAAGCCTTCATAAAATCCAAGGTCATTGCTATGATTGCCGTCAAACAAGAAGACACCAACCTTGGACTCAACTTGCAAATCATGACCAAGAGTGCCGATCTCAACTCCGATGATCTAGTCTCCTATGTGGCCGCCAATGAAAACATGGCCAAAGCCGGAAAGAGGCTCAAGGCAATGAACCGTGTTGATGAAGCCTCACACAACCATGAAGCGTCACACAACCTTGCCCTCAAAGCTAGAGCCGACCATGGAAAGCAAAGAAGACTATGAAATTGAAGAAGAAGAAGAGATGACTTCAACTAGTGACATGGCTACCGACTTTGCTTTCTTTGCCAAGAAATACAAGGCAAAGTTTCCAATGCTCCTCAATGACAAGAAGAAGAAGAGAACTTGCTACAATTGTGATGAAGATAGCCACTTTGCAAATGAGTGCCCTTATGAGAAAAGGGTAGACAAGCCAAGATTCATCAAAGGGGTCAAGCCAAGATTGAAGCCAAACCCAATCAACGATCGATTCAAGAAGAACAAGGGAAGAGCTTTTGTTGGAGCCGAGTACTTGTCCGATGATGAAGAAGAGGATGAGGAGAAGGATGGCCGGGGTGGCCGGTTTGGCTTACTCCAAGCCCGGGTCACTCTTCACATATGACTACTCCAAGGACTACTCCACGGAGAATGATGTTGGTTCCTCCTTCATGGCAAGAATCACTCAAGAGGATGACTCCGATGACTCTTCCTCCTCTACAATTGTTGGCTCTTGTCTTATGGCAAGGGAAACCAAGGTAATGGAACCTCCACCTTCCCTATCTAGTGTTCTTGATGATGAAAATGAAAATCAAGATGAACTAAGTGTGCTTAAGGAACTTTACGATGTTAGATGCACCCTTCGTGGTAAAGCTCTTGTCAAGTTTGATTTCTTGATGGACTCTCTCAAAGAAAAGGATGAGTCCATTGAGGAATTAGAATATCAATTGGATGAAAAGGAACGGAGATTCAATCTCCTAAGACAAGAGCTAAAAACCGAAAGGTGCATATCTCAAGGCCTTAAGCAACAAATTGAAACCTATGAACTTGATAAAGTTAAGGACCTAGAAACTATTGATAGGGCTCAATCTTTGACTCAAGTGCTCCATACCTCAAAGGAGGAACTTGAAGTTGCTCATGCTTCTCTCACTAGGGATCTTGACCACCTTGAAAGAGCTAACAAGCTTGTAAAGGATGAGCTCAAGAAACTTGGAGAGAACCATGACCTACTCCAAGAAACATACATGAAAGCACTTGAATCAATGAAGGATCCCATTGTTGTTGAAAAGCATGCTAGTTCCCCTACATCTTTTACTAATGAGCATGCTAAGCTTGTTGAGGAACATGTTCGTTTACAAGAGGAACTCTCTTTGCATGTTGAGACCAATGCATATCTTGAATCCTTGGTGACTAAATATGGTCTCGACTATCATCCTAATGAATCCTCTTGTGAGCATGCATCTATTCTTGAGGAAAATGTTAGGTTAACAAAGGAACTTGCAAAGTTCACCACCGCCAAGAACAAGATGGGATTGGATGACCTCTTGAGTAAGCAAAGGTCAAACAATCAAAAGTATGGACTTGGATATGTTCCCAAGTCTCACAAGAAGAACAACTACAAGAAGGAGAAACCCGCTCAAGATAAGAACAAGAAGGTCACTAACAATGGCAAAGCCTCAAAGGGCAAAGCCACTAGTGGTGACCGCACGGGGCCAAACGATCACTATGCATTATTTGTTGATTATTATGGTGATGTTTATGCTAACTATGTTGGCCCTCCTAATGGCTATGCTTATAGAGGGTACTCAATTTGGGTACCAAAAGATATTGTTGCCATTGCAAAGGAACCCATTAATCGATGGGTTCCTAAATCCTCTACTTGATTTTGTAGGGGTATTCCTCACGGTGGTCCAAAATGGGTGTTTGATAGTGGATGCACCAATCATATGACCGGAGGAAAAGGTGTGCTTGATCAATTCATTGAAGATATCAACAAGAAGTCAAGCATTACCTTTGGTGACAACTCAAAGGGAAAGGTACTTGGGTATGGCAAGGTAGCAATCTCTAAGGACTTGTGCCTTGAGACGGTTATGCTTGTTGAACACCTTGGCTATAACTTACTTTCTATATATCATCTTGCCGATGCCGGTTACAATTCATATTTCACTAAATATTATGTGCAAGTCTTTAGGAGTGACAATCTCAAATTGGTCCTTGTTGGATATGTGGAGAACAACCTTTACGTGGTTGACCTCTCGAAAGAGAGCCCCTCCTTCTCCACATGTCTAATGGCGGCCAAGCATGACGAAGGTTGGTTGTGGCATCGCCGCCTTGGTCATGTTAACATGAGAAATCTTAAACAACTCCTAAAGGGTGAGCATATTGTGGGACTAACCGGCGTTTCTTTTGAGAAAGATCGTGTTTGTAGTGCATGTGTAGCCGGAAAGCAACTCAAGAAGAAGCATCCCATCAAGAGTATTGTTTCCACATCTAGGCCTTTGGAGCTCCTTCATTTGGATCTCTTTGGGCCATCACATTATGATACTCTTGGTGGGAGCAAGTATGGACTTGTCATTGTTGATGATTACTCAAGATACTCTTGGGTCTTTCTCCTCAAGACTAAGGACGAGACCCATAGAGAGTTCATCACCTTCGCCAAGAAAGCTCAACGTATGTATGAATCCGAGATCAAGGCAATTAGGACCGACAATGGCACCGAGTTCAAGAACTACACTATGCAAGAGTTTGTTGATGATGAGGGCATCAAGCATGAGTTTTCGGCGCCATACACCCCTCAACAAAACGGTGTTGTTGAAAGGAAGAACCGGACTATCATTGAGATGGCAAGAACCATGTTGAGTGAATTCAACTCACCCCACAACTTTTGGGGAGAAGCCATCTCTACGGCCGTCCACTACTCCAACCGGCTCTTCCTCCGTCCCCTCCACAACAAAACTCCATACGAGCTCCTTACCGGTAACAAGCCTAATGTCACATATATTCGTGTCTTTGGATGCAAATGCCTTGTTAAGAACAACAAAGGAAAGCTCGGTAAATTTGAAACTAGAACCATAGAGGGTATATTTGTTGGATATGCGGAGAACTCTCACGCCTATAGATACTACAACCGATCCTCCGGGACCATTGAAGTATCTTGTGATGTGGTGTTCTTGGAGGATAATGGCTCCCAAGTGGAGCAAGTTGTTCCATGTGTTGCGGGTAATGATGATGATCCATCTAGTGCCATCAAGCATATGGGCATTGGACACATCCGGCCCATGGAGGTTCATAATGATGATCAAGATGATGGAGTAGATGTTTCAAGCACGCCACAAGTGGAGCCTAGCTCAACTCAAGCCGAACCATCATGTGCAACTCAAGAACCATCCTCTACTCAAGATGAGTCACAATCCGAAGAACAAGAAGAAGATCCTCATTCCATGGAGCAAGATCATGATGACGATCAAGAAACATCCTCAACTCATGATCAAGCTCAAATGGTCCCTCATGATCAAGTACTAGCAAGAGATGAATTCATTGATCATGAAGGAACCGTTCGGAAGATCAAGGCCGCTACAAGGGCAAGCGACATGAAAGTGGATCAAGTCCTTGGTAGCATCTCAAGAGGAGTGGTAACTCGTAGACACCATGCATTACTTATCACTTATTGTCAACATCATGCTTTTGTGTCTAGTTTTGAGCCACTCAAGGTACATGAAGCCTTGGTCGATCCGGATTGGGTAATTGCCATGCAAGAAGAATTGGAGTGTTTCACTCGCAATGAAGTATGGTCTCTAGTTGAGAGACCCAAGGATCATCGCATCAATGTCATTGGGACCAAATGGGTATTCAAGAACAAGCAAGATGAGAATGGCATTGTTATACGAAACAAAGCAAGGTTAGTGGCGCAAGGGTTTGCCCAAATAGAAGGTATGGATTTTGAGGATACCTTTGCGCCGGTAGCCCGTCTTGAAGCTATTCGTCTTTTGCTTGCATTTGCATCTTTCCACAATTTCAAATTATATCAAATGGATGTGAAAAGTGCATTTTTGAATGGTCCCCTAAAAGAAACCGCATATGTGGCACAACCCCCGGGTTTCGAAGACCCATGCCGACCCAACCACGTGTATTTACTCCATAAGGCACTCTATGGTCTCAAGCAAGCTCCACGTGCTTGGTATGAGTTCCTTAGGGATTTCTTACTACATGATGGGTTTTGCATGGGTACGGTCGATTCCACCCTTTTCACCAAGCGGGTTAAAGGGGGTGGCCTCTTTATATGTCAAATATATGTTGATGATATTATCTTTGGTGGAACTAACCCCAATCATAACAAAGCTTTTGAGCTATTGATGACTAGGAAATTTGAGATGTCCATGATGGGAGAGTTGAAGTTCTTTCTAGGCTTCCAAGTGAGGCAACTTGCAATAGGCACCTTCATCTCTCAAGAAAAATATGTGAAGGACATGCTCAAGAAATTCAACATGACCAATGCGAGTCCAATGAAGACACCCATGCCCGTAAAGGGGCAACTTGGTTCATGTGACGGTGAGAAGGATGTGGACATAAAGGTATACCGCTCCATGATAGGATCCTTGCTCTACCTCTGTGCCTCTAGGCCGGATATCATGCTAAGTGTAGGGATGTGTGCTCGTTTTCAATCCGCTCCCAAGGAGAGCCATTTAGTGGCGGTCAAACGGATACTAAGATACCTTGTTCTCACTCCTACTCTCGGGCTATGGTATCCAAAGGGGTCAACCTTTGAACTCATTGGCTATTCGGATTCCGATTGGGCCGGTGATAAGGTTGATCGGAAGTCTACCTCCGGGGCTTGCCAATTTATTGGCCGGTCATTGGTGAGTTGGTCATCCAAGAAACAAAACTCCACCGCCCTATCCACCGCCGAAGCCGAATACATATCCGCGGCATCTTGTTGCACTCAATTGTTATGGATGAAGCAAACCTTGAAAGACTATGGTGTGTCTCTTGGTACGGTGCCTCTTCTTTGTGACAATGAAAGTGCAATAAAGATCGCCAACAACCCGGTTCAACATTGTCGTACCAAACATATTGACATTCGCCATCACTTCCTACGTGATCATGTTGCCAATAAGGATATTGATCTCACTCATGTGGGAACAACCTACCAATTGGCGGATATTTTCACTAAGCCTTTGGATGAAGCCCGCTTTGTTAACTTGAGAGGAGAACTTGGTATTCTTGATCCTAAAAACTTGGATTGATTAACTTCTTGCACTATATTCTTGCATTTATCTTGCTATCTAGCTTAGAGGCATAGCACATATGGGGATAGTCATCTTACCATGTCTTGGTATGATGCATACCTATGTGTGCAACATAAATAGACCCAATGTCATTATATGGACCCAAGCATGTCTCTTCGAGGTCTCATGACATTTGCGCTTTCACATAGGGGAGTAATCCCCCGCCCCTCATTGAGCCTTCATTACAAATTGATTTGACTATATAAGGCCAAATGATCTTATTGCAAAAATCATTCCAAAATGACTTATGATTCTTGATATACACTTCGAATCATGCCCATTGTTGCTATTCACATCTTGTTTGGATTTTCTCTCCAATGGGTATGCCTAGAGGACTTTGTGTTTTCCAACCCCATGTCTATGCTCATCTCATCATCATCTATCTATCTATATGTACATGTCTGTTGACTGCCAAAACCCACCGGCGGGCAGCGGCCTTGTCAACACCGTAGAGCGGGAAGAGCCTAGAGCTTGCGGCTGGCTGAGACCCCTCCGAGCGACGGCCCGCAATGCTCTTACGGTCACACGCGGCGATGCGAAGTGCAAGGGCGTGCCACCTGACCTATACCTGGTCGGGAAGGTGATGGGGATGCCTCGCTTAGTTCCTGCAGGGCATACATGTAAACGTTAAATACGAGCCTCGATCGGCTCTCAGGTTATCCTGTGAATCGGCTCAAAGAGCCGATCCACCCATGATCCGTACGGGGTGCACGAATACTTGGTGGTCCTGCTTGATCAAGATAAAGCTAATGAGATCTACGACGATTTAGGGTTTTCACCGCATAATCGGATCATCCTACTCCAGGTTGGGCCTCGCGGCCACGCACGGTGCTCGTAAGCCGATCCTAAACAAGGCCAAAGAACCAACATGAAGTTGATCCTCGGAACATCCTGTTTAGGACTTGCGAACGCCACCCTACGTGCCACTGGATCCTCCCCCCCTTGTAAGGCCTAACTATTGCGGATATTAAACTAATCCTTGTAGAACAAGGAGCAATCGTAACGGATCAGATCTACTAAATAATGATCAAGCGAGGTGCCGCCCCCATACCTGAGATAGGCATGAGGACGGCTAGATATGCAAGGGTTGCACTACGTAAGCATGCTTAAACGAAGAACAATGCTAACCCTAACACATCTAATGATAACTACGTTGCTCGCCATCAAAAGCGCTTCGGTACGAGCAACGCATGAACAACGTGGAGCTTGTGCTGCCTAGATCGCAAGATGCGATCTAGGCAGCATGTCGCTTACCGATAGAAACCCTCGAGACGAAGGAGTTGGCGATGCGCCGAGATTGGTTTGTTTTGGGGTTGAACGTGAGTTGTTGTTTATTCCATAAACCCTAGATACATATTTATAGTCCAGGGGACTTTCTAATGTGGGCGTGCACCTAACCGTGCACGGGTAAAACTCTAACTTCTAATTTAAGATACGATCTAATATAATACGAGATACACGGGCAATTTAGCCCAACTTGGTATAAAGGCCGATTCATGTACTTCTTCCATATTTATTCTTCAAGTCCATCTTCAATCGCGGCCCAGCTCTGATCCGGTCAAATTCTGGTGATAACACATGCCCCCTGGTTTTGGAAATGACATTTCCAAAATCATTATGCTTTTCCTTCGTCGGGTCATGTCGTGGCGGAGCGAAGCTGCCGATTGTTAGGCTGGATCGACGCCCAATGAGCCGATAGCAACGCATTGGTCTCTCATAATCTGTCCTTCATCTTCTTCGACTGATGACTCGAGACACCGGTGACACTCCTCTGCAAAATTCACCATCCTCGAAGAAGGTTGCTACACGGGACCAGCCGATGATACTCCAATTGGCTTCTAGAAACAGAACATTTACCGGGTCGGTTGCCCCCAGAGTCTCGGTCAAGGCGAAACGAGACGAGGATACACAAATTAGCCGAATGGACCTGGGCTTGATCATGTCGAGGGCACTATCATGCGAGCCAGCCGATTTGAACGAAATCGGCTCTCTAGAGGAGGACCTTCGGGGTGAGCTACCCCAGAGTTTCTTCGGTCCAAATGTCATGACTACATATTCAAACAAGCCCATTGAACCTGGTACTCCGAATGCGAGTCTTGTGTATATCTTCGGATATTGTCAACATAAAGTAATATAACAAGTGCAATATGCAAGTATGTAGGAATCAATGCACGGTTAACACAAGTGTTTGCTTTTTAGATAGAAGGAAATGGGTAAACTGACTCAACAATAAAAGTAGAAGAAAGGCCCTTCGCGAGAGGAAGCATGGATTGCTATATTTGTGCTAGAGCTTTTATTTTGAAAACATGAAACAATTTTGTCAACGGTAGTAATAAAGCATATGAGTTATGAAAGTTATATCTTACAAGTTGCAAGCCTCATGCATAGTATACTAATAGTGCCCGCACCTTGTCCTAATTAGCTTGGACTACTCGGATCTTTGCAATGCACATGTTTTAACCAAGTGTCACAATGGGGTACCTCCATGCCGCTTTGTACAAAGGTCTAAGGAGAAAGCTCGCATTTTGGATTTCTCGCTTTTGATTATTCTCAACTTAGACATCCATACCGGGACAACATGGACAACGAGATAATGGACTCCTCTTTAATGCATAAGCATGTGGCAACAATTATTATTCTCATATGAGATTGAGGATATATGTCCAAAACTGAAACTTCCACCATGATTCATGGCTTTAGTTAGCGGCCCAATGTTCTTCTCTAACACATGCATGCTCCAACCATTAAGGTGGTAGATCTCTCTTACTTCAGACAAGACGGACATGCATAGCAACTCACATGATATTCAACAAGGAATAGTTGATGGCGTCCCCGGAAACATGGTTATCGCACAACAAGCAACTTAATAAGAGATAAAGTGCATAAGTACATATTCAATACCACAATAGTTTTTAAGCTATTTGTCCCATGAGCTATATATTGCAAAGGTGAATGATGGAATTTTAAAGGTAGCACTCAAGCAATTTACTTTGGAATGGCGGATAAATACCACGTAGTAGGTAGGTATGGTGGACACAAATGGCATAGTGGTTGGCTCAAGGATTTTGGATGCATGAGAAGTATTCCCTCTCGATACAAGGTTTAGGCTAGCAAGGTGTTTAAAGCAAACACAAGTATGAACCGGTACAGCAAAACTCACATAAAAGACATATTGAAAGCATTATAAGACTCTATACCGTCTTCATTGTTGTACCTTTTATCATTATATCGAAGCCGATCGCTTGAACCGGCCTCCTCTTTGTCCTTGCCACCAGAGCGGCTGCTTCGCTTTATCTTCGCTATGGCGGCTCACAAGCCCTTCCATGTTGACGCCAAAGGAGAGCTCTGGTCTTCCTTATGCGGTGGCTGAGATCCACCATGTTGACACCGGCAGACAGCACGCATGTCTCCGTTGAGCTTGATGTCGCGCGAACGGGTCTTTTCAAAGGAGCCGATGAGTTCGGCTTCGAGGACTGCCTTGATCTCATCATACTTCTTCTTGAGCTCATCAGGCAGATCCTTGTACTTGACCGGAGTGCTTTCCACCATCTCGGATGCAGACGGCGATGTGGTTGATGTACACGATGGTCCCACCGGGCGTGCCAGAATGTGTTGACCGCCAAAACCCACCGTCGGGCAGCGACAGTCAGCACTAGTAGAGCCGGGAAGAGCCTAGAGCTGCGGCTGGCTGAGACCCCTCCGGCGACGGCCCGCAATGCTCTTCGGTCACACGCGGCGATGCGAAGTGCAGGGCGTGCCACCGACCTATACACTGGTCGGGAAGGTGATGGGGATGCCTCGCTTAGTTCTCGCATGGCATACACGTAAACATTAAATACGAGCCTCGATCGGCTCTCGGGTTATCTGTGAATCGGCTCAAAGAGCCGATCCACCCATGATCCGTGCGGGGTGCACGAATACTTGGTGATCCTGCTTGATCAAGATAAAGCTAATGAGATCTACGACGATTTAGGGTTTTCACCGCATAATCGGATCATCCTACTCCGAGGTTGGGCCTCGCGGCCACGCACGGTGCTCGTAAGCCGATCCTAAACAAGGCCAAAGAACCAACAATGTAGTTGATCCTACGGAACATCCTGTTTAGGACTTGCGAACGCCACCCTACGTGCCACTGGATCCTCCCCCCTTTGTAAGGCCTAACTATTGCGAGATATTAAACTAATCCTTGCAGAGCAAGGAGCAATCGTAACGGATCGAGATCTACTAAATAATGAACAAGCGGGTGCCGCCCCCATGCACTGAGATAGGCATGAGGACGGCTAGATATGCAAGGGTTGCACTACGTAAGCATGTTTATACGAAGAACAATGCTAACCCTAACACATCTATGATAACTACGTTGCCCGCCATCAAAGACGCTTCGGTACGGGCAACGCATGAACAACGTGGAGCTTGTGCTGCCTAGATCGCAAGATGCGATCTAGGCAGCATGTCGCTACCCGATTGAAACCCTCGAGACGAAGGAGTTGGCGATGCGCCGAGATTGGTTTGTTTTGGGGTGAACGTTGTGTTGTTGTTTATTCCATAAACCCTAGATACATATTTATAGTCCAGGGGACTTTCTAATGTGGGCGTGCACCTAACCGTGCACGGGTAAAACTCTAACTTCTAATTTAAGATACGATCTAATATAATACAGATACACGGGCAATTTAGCCCAACTTGGTATAAAAGGCCGATTCATGTACTTCTTCCATATTTATTCTTCAAGTCCATCTTCAATCGCGGCCCACCTCTGATCCGGTCAAATTCTGGTGATAACACCCGCCCGGTCGACCGGCCGCTCAACCGGCCGGCCCGGTTCATGGCCCGGTCAACCGGTCGGAAACCGGCCAGTCCGGTCTGCTGTCCGGTTTGACCGGCCTCTGAGCCGAGCTGCCCAGACTTTCGCACAATTTCATCACTACACTTGAATATATGCTATGCTCTCTTGGTTTCTCTCTTACTGATGACATGTACACTTACCCCACTGCTATCCTTGCTCTATTTTCTCATTCACAGGTAGTTGGAGTGGTGAGCCACCACGTGGCAGTGTTCCCAAGAGGGGAAGGATTGATCCTCCTCGTCGTTCTAGTGGCCGAGTTCCTCCTCAAGCTCAGCAGGATACTGACATTGGCAGCTCAGCTCGGGGGTCGAACCAAGTCTGTTGCTACCAAGCACAAGGATAAGCAAGTTGTCAACGAGGATGATGAGGTCGTGCCAACCATGAATGTTGGGCTTGCAAACCATCTTGAATGGCAGGAATGGAGGACAGTGAATCTGTATCGCTTCAAGGAGCCCACCTACACTCGTTCGGACAAGGCCTTCTGGACCAACACACAAGCAGCTCTTTGGGAGGGTTTCTATGATTCTCATGAGTTCATGAAGCATGGTAATATTGTATCACCCAAGGCCATCAATCCTGACGAGCTTAGCTTCCCCACGTGTTCTTCTTGCTCTCTTGGGCAACAAGGACAATGTCTTCGGGTAAATTTCCCTTTCATCCCCTTTCCTTCGTGTTTTCCCTCTCCCATTGTCACATCTTGAGGAAAGTTGTGAAAACTTAGGGTTAGGGTTAGAATTTGTAAAGTCCTCATGCCTTTAGAGTGTCTCACACCACAATGCACTTCTCCACTACATTGCTATAGTCTATATTCAAGTTTATGAGCTTTTGCATGGTTTTGTGGTAGAAAATCTGGGCACAACTTCACAGCTCGACATACCCGGTCACCCGCTGTTGACCGCCAAAACCCACCGTCGGGCAGCGACAGTCAGCACTAGTAGAGCCGGGAAGAGCCTAGAGCTGCGGCTGGCTGAGACCCCTCCGAGCGACGGCCCGCAATGCTCTTCTGGTCACACGCGGCGATGCGAAGTGCAAGGGCGTGCCATCCGACCTATACCCGGTCGTAGAAGGTGATGGGGGATGCCTCGCTTAGTTCCCGCATGGCATACACGTAAACATTAAATACGAGCCTCGATCGGCTCTCGGTTATCCCGTGAATCGGCTCAAAGAGCCGATCCACCCATGATCCGTGCGGGGTGCACGAATACTTGGTGATCCTGCTTGATCAAGATAAAGCTAATGAGATCTACGACGATTTAGGGTTTTCACCGCATAATCGGATCATCCTACTCCAGTTGGGCCTCGCGGCCACGCACGGTGCTCATAAGCCGATCCTAAACAAGGCCAAAGAACCAACAATGTAGTTGATCCACGGAACATCCTCGTTTAGGACTTGCGAACGCCACCCTACATGCCACCGGATCCTCCCCCTTTGTAAGGCCTAACTATTGCGTATATTAAACTAATCCTTGCGAGCAAGGAGCAATCGTAACGGATCGGATCTACTAAACGATGAACAAGCAGGGTGCCGCCCCCATGCCCGAGATAGGCATGAGGACGGCTAGATATGCAAGGGTTGCACTACGTAAGCATGTTTATACGAAGAACAATGCTAACCCTAACACATCTATGATAACTACGTTGCCCGCCATCAAAGACGCTTCACGCACGGGCAACGCATGAACAACGTGGAGCTTGTGCTGCCTAGATCGCAAGATGCGATCTAGGCAGCATGTCGCTTACCCGATTGAAACCCTCGAGACGAAGGAGTTGGCGATGCGCCGAGATTGGTTTGTTTTGGGGTGAACGTTGTGTTGTTGTTTATTCCATAAACCCTAGATACATATTTATAGTCCAGGGGACTTTCTAATGTGGGCGTGCACCTAACCGTGCACGGGTAAAACTCTAACTTCTAATTTAAGATACGATCTAATATAATACAGATACACGGGCAATTTAGCCCAACTTGGTATAAAAGGCCGATTCATGTACTTCTTCCATATTTATTCTTCAAGTCCATCTTCAATCGCGGCCCACCTCTGATCCGGTCAAATTCACGGTGATAACACCCGCCCGGTCGACCGGCCGCTCAACCGGCCGGCCCGGTTCATGGCCCGGTCAACCGGTCGGAAACCGGCCAGTCCGGTCTGCTGTCCGGTTTGACCGGCCTCTGAGCCGAGCTGCCCAGTTTTCGCACAATTTCATCACTACACTTGAATATATGCTATGCTCTCTTGGTTTCTCTCTTACGATGACATGTACACTTACCCCACTGCTATCCTTGCTCTATTTTCTCATTCACTGGTAGTTGGAGTGGTGAGCCACCACGTGGCGTTGTTCCCAAGAGGGGAAGGATTGATCCTCCTCGTCGTTCTAGTGGCCGAGTTCCTCCTCAAGCTCGGCAGGATACCGACATTGGCAGCTCGGCTCGGGGTCGAACCAAGTCTCGTTGCTACCAAGCACAAGGATAAGCAAGTTGTCAACGAGGATGATGAGGTCGTGCCAACCATGAATGTTGGGCTTGCAAACCATCTTGAATGGCAGGAATGGAGGACAGTTGAATCCGTATCGCTTCAAGGAGCCCACCTACACTCGTTCGGACAAGGCCTTCTGGACCAACACACAAGCAGCTCTTTGGGAGGGTTTCTATGATTCTCATGAGTTCATGAAGCATGGTAATATTGTATCACCCAAGGCCATCAATCCTGACGAGCTTAGACTGCATGAAGCCACCAAGTACCGTCATGGACCGTGAATGAATCTTGTATCCTGGATGGCTTCATGCAGTCTACTCAGAACTTCGACTACTCCGTGTACGCTCATGGTGCTCTTCCTACTAGGATGGCTCGTGCTCCCTCTCCTACTGCTGATGATGCTGAGGATGCTGATGAGAATGCGGGTGATGATGATGATGATGCGGCTGATGATGATGCTCGCGACACCTCCTCCTCGCTTGGGTTTGGTCACTACTGATGGGTGCGATAGCATCTCTCCTCTTTTCTTCGCCTTTTTGGTGTTCCGATGCCAAAGGGGGAGAAGAGAGTAGAGTCTAGGAACCACGGGGTTCTTTGAGTGCCACAAGCCATGGGAGTTGCCTTATTTGGATTTTATATGGCTTGTGCTTGTGCTTATTTGAGTTTTTCAAGAACTATTTGCTATTTCCAATAACTCATGTATGGATGTGTATGGACGACTACTATGTGTGCTACTCTATGTTAAGATGTTTATGTGTGTTATGCTTATATATCTTGATATGCACATCTCCATACCATGCTTGTTTCCTAAAGATATTGGGGGAGCTTCTCATGTTTCACAAGTGGTGCACTTTGCATTCAAACGCAAATTCTACAAGTGCACTCACTATGGGGGAGCTTTCATAATATCTTATATGGAATCAAGGTTTAGAGCTTATCATAATATCTATTTGTGACTCTAGCTCGGTTTGTCATCGTATACCAAAAAGGGGGAGATTGTAAGGGTATTTTACCCTTATCCATTATTTTGGTAACAATGACACCGTGCTAGTGTATTTGGACTAATACATGACTACTAGATGATTCCCAGGTATTAGCCAAAGAGGTATAAAGGTGTATGAATGGAACAAGAAGGCTAAAGGTGACCCCCCATTTCAACAACAATCAAAAGGGGGTTACAGGAGAAATCCGGTCACCTGGCCGGTCCAACCGGGCCAGCCACCGGCCAGTCCGGCGTACAGGCCGGTCGACCGGTCGGAAACCGGGCTCCACAGGAGGACCAGCAGGTCCGGTCTGTGGCCCGGTCGACCGGGCTCCTGACCGGCGAGTCCGGCACCACGTCCGGTCGACCGCTCGGAAACCGGGCAGTAACCGGGCACCAACCGGACAAGCTCCAGGACGACGCAAAGGTGCTCCGGTCACCAGTCCGGTCTGACCGGCCTCACGACCGGGCTGTCCGGTCCGTGGTCCGGCCTCGACCGGGTTTGTCGGGAAGAATGCCGAGGTGGCAAGTGGCAACGGCCGGATTTTGAAGAACACTATATATACCCCTTCTTCTACCTTGGAAGGGTTAGGCAACATACTATAAACTGTTCTTGAGCTCTCTCTCTCTTACTCCATTGCTAGAAACACCAAAAGCCTCGCATCTCCCTCCTCCTCCACCCAAACTCAAATCCCTCCGGGGAATCACTAGAGGAGGACCCGATCTACCGTTCTACCAAGCCAAATCTCATTCCCCTTGTATTCATTGAGAAGCTTGCTTCCTAGGGTTCCTTGGAAACCCTAGGTGGGCAAGAGGAGTCCGAAGCATCCGGGCCGTGGATTTGCTCCGGCAAGATTGTGAAGGTTTGGAGGCTACCTCAAAGTCTACCACAAGTGAGTGAGCTATTCCTTCGTGGGATAGGCTCCGGAGAATAGGGTGAGCCTTCGTGGCGCGGGGAATCCTTCGTGGGACCTCCACTCCTCCAAACGTGACGTACCTTGTTGCAAAGCAAGGGAACACGGGAATACATCCTCGTCTCCGCGTGCTATCGGTTATCTCTAACCGAACTCCTTACTTGTGATTTAACTCGCCCGTGAGAGCCTTCGTGCTTGAGTTAGTTGTATCCTCATATAGGTTGCTTCACCTAGTTTGCATTAGGCTCATCTTTATATTCCGCAAAGCCTAATATTGCAAAGAAAGAATTAAAATTTGTAGAAACCTATTCACCCCCCTCTAGGTTTACCATCTCTATACTTTCACCCCTACTTCTTCTCCCCCTCGTGAGGATCCATACTCCAAGGAACCGTCGAATAGGTAACGACACCATCACTGGTCCTATCTCCAGCCGGAGGTGGAGTGTCATATTATGGATACTGAGAATCGACTGGTAATGGTTGCACGGGATTTCTACAGCCGGTGCGGCTCGCGTGTTCATCAACGGCTGACATGAAGATGCAAAGGCGCTTCATGTTCCTGTTTTTTAGGTGGCTTATTTTTGTTGCGATTTTAAGTGATCCATGATCTGTAATAAGTTTTGAGATTTGTTGGTTGTAATTCTGAATTGATCTTAATAAAAGAGGCCGTATGCATCGATTGATGTAGAGGATGGAGATACCCCATTTCAAAAAAAAAATGTTCGAAAAACTATTTTAACACATTTGGTGTCGCACACAGCTAAAGTAGATGTATATTTATGGCACACTCTAATATTTCACGGTGAGTAATGTATATTTAGGGCACCGTTGTTGTGGCTGCCCTATCCTATTCGGGGACATAAAAATGGTTGTAACATGGAACCAACCACCACGGTCAAACTTCCCCACTACTTGGCACCGATTTCGATAGGTTCTCGCCTCAAGTACCACCGTTGTGACTCTGTGGGCCATCGTCATCTCACAGCTTGGCCGCTGAATCTCGGGACTCCGCCACCCGAATCCGTTGGAATCCACCCATTCATCTCCCCGACGCCTCCTGAGATGGTTGTTGCAACACCGTGGCAGGCCACTGACGACCGCAACTAAGCTCATGCGATCGTTGGTGAGCCGCTGCTCTTTGCTGATCTCTCAGCATCGGATGCGTCTCCCTCCCTCCCTCACCACCATTGGATCTCATGTTCCAATTGCTTTTCAAATAGGCTGTCTGTTACATAACTTTTCCGGTGCCCTAAAGCCTGGAATTTATAGTACACTAGTTTTGTAATGCCCTATTAGTCCCCTCATATCGGTTTACTAGTCCTACATGTGTACCTAGGTCACCAATTTTAACCGATATAGTATAAAGTATATAACACAAAGATTGTACTATTAGAAAATATAGCATATAAATTTTCTAATGATATATTACCTCTGCTCATAAAAAGATATCTTAAATTTAGGTAAATTTGAATGCATCAAACTGAAAACATAGGGCTATGCTTAAGACTAGTAAGCTGATATGGAGAGAGTATACATTATCAACTACATATTCGAATTATTGTTTAGTCGAAGAAAAAACGCGAAAAACAGGGCTTCTTATTCTTTGAAATGGAGGAAGCATTGGGTTACAAAGATCTCAACACAGTGAGCAAGATATTGTATGATGATATTGCAGCCGTAAAAAAGATGCAAGGCTGGGATAGCTTGAAAAATTACGAGGCTGGGACTTGACCGTGAAAGAAGTGGTGCCCGTACGATATTGTTGTACATAGTCAACGCTCTTTCGCAGGAATTGCAGCAGTAAACATCAACGTGTTGCTTTGCGTGCCCGGCCGAAGCTGCGGCTTCCCTGCGTCGCTGTCAGACAGCCTGTAATCCGCGCATGTGGAAGCAACCCACTACCTTTGCTCCGCTCACACTGCACAGCGCCACTGCCCTATGTTTGACTTCAAAGGTGTCACCTCGCTCTCACGCACCTAATCGCCTAATGTGTCACTGACAGGTGAGGACAAAACACGGTGGCCCCACCGGTCAGTTGGTACACGGGAGTACATGACTGTGGGCCGAGCATTTTCCTCCGTTCGCACGACTCAGCCATCGATCAATCTACCACTTCCTACTGTAACACGCCTGCCTGACAGGTGGGGCCAAGCACTCGTGCCCCACCTGCCATGAGAGGAAACAATCGTCGGTAGCGTCTACCGGATTCAGTACCCAGCTCGATGACATCTGGGCGCCACATCCGGCGGGCCCCACCGGTCACGAGCCAAGGACACGGTCGCCATTCCCATCTACCGCAAGAGTCGCGCGGACAGCGCCACACGCATATAGGGAAGCGGATTCCCGACCGAAACGCTCCTCCAGGTCCAGGACCAGGACCGCGATTTTTTCCCCCATGGCCATGGCGTCCCCGTACCTCCTCCTGCGGCTCGCCGCCGACGAGATCTTCCAAACCCTAGAGCCCTCCTCCTCCTCCGCCGCCACCCCCACCCACACAGCCACCACCTCCTCCTGCTACGACGCCTTCGTCCCGGTCTTCCGCCCAGATCCGACCCCCGCGTCCCCCGCGCTGTCGGTCTCCGCGGCCGACCGCGTCCGCAGCCAGTTCCTCTCCGTCGAGCGGGACCTCTTCCACGACGCGCTCGTCGCGCCCCGCAACGACGGGCTCGGCTTCCCCGAGGACGACGACGACGACGACGACGCCTCCATCCCCTGGGACTGCCTCCAGTTCGACGAGGAGTCCGAGCCGGATCTGCCGCTGTACCCGCCCGCGCCCGCCGACGAGTTCGACTGGGAGGAGGTCGCGCCCGCGCCCGCCCCCGGGCCCGCCGCGGAGCCCGAGTGGGAGGTGCTCGGCGCCACGCCCCCCGCCGACGCCGACGAGGGCTTCGTCTACACCTCCCACCGCGACGCGCACGACCTGCTCGTCGCCGGCGGGGAGGCGCTCTTCCTCACCAGCAAGCCGCCCGCGTCCAGCTCCGCCATCCGGGCCCTCCCGTCCGCCGTCGTAACCATTAACGAGCATGGGGAGGAGTGCGCCGTGTGCAAGGACGCGGTTGCTGCGGGGGAGCGCGTCAAGCGGATGCCCTGCTCGCACCGCTACCACGAGGACTGCATCGTGCCCTGGCTCCAGGTGCGCAACTCATGCCCGCTCTGCCGATTCGAGCTCCCCACCGACGATCCCAGGTACGAGGCCTGGAAGGCCGGACGCGGACGAGGCTTGGCCGCATGAATGAGCCGCGCGGTAATGGCGATCCTTTGCTCTGCTTGTGTGGTTCTTCTGTATTAGAGATTTAGAGCTGTATGCTTTGGTTTTGGATTGGCTAGGAAACCGATATACCCAGCTGTATGAAGGAAAGCGTAGAGTGTATTAGTCTGCGGAGAAGGTTTTGATCTGCTACTGTTGGCAAGAGAGATTGGTGTTACTTCAGTGTCGCCAGGATTATATATACATATGTAAATGCTATACAAATGTTGTATCTGTTCTAAACTCAAGAGAGAATAGCTATATGAGTTTTTGTGTTGTGATATTTTGTAGATGCCTGTGTGTTTAGCTATATGATGTTGGGTTGTGAATTTAGTCTCAGACTGAGTCATATTTCTGTGTTTTCTTATTGGGAACTAGTCAGAAGGTGCTTTGATTCATATTGTGTTCTGTCTTGGAAAACCTGATGACTTTTTGATACGTGGTGGAACACTAAGGCAAGTTGATTCATCTCTTTGCTGAGCTGAGAGAAAAACGGCTTGTTTGTTGTTCAACATTACCATACACTGAAACTATAATTTCTTTGTTGCTGCTCTCTTCATCTTATTTTTCCTCTTGTTTTTTATCGGGTTACATTGAAGTCATACTCACTGTTTCTGAAGTAGGTACAACCAAAAGCCGGTTTAACCTAATTGGGCACTGACCTTGCTATATGAGTTGTGTTGTGTTTGAAAATTTTGTAGATGCTTGTGTTTAGCTGCTATATACGTATATGTAAATGCTGTTTAGTCTGCCGAGATGGTTTTGATCTGGTACTGTTGGCAAGAGAGATTGGTGTTACTTCAGCGCCGCAAGGATTACATACATATATGTAAATGCTATACAAATGTTGTATCTGTTCTAAACTTAAGACAGAAATAGCTATATGAGTTGTTGTGTTGTGATATTTTGCAGATGCCTATGTGTTTAGCTATATGATGTTGGGTTGTGAATTTAGTCTCAGACTGAGTCATATTTCTGTGGTTTCTTATTGGGAGCACGTAAGAAGGTGCTTTGATTCATATTGTGTTCAGTCTTGGGACTGATGACTTTCGGATAATCAGGCAAGTTGATTCATCTCTTTTCAGAGGTGAGAGAAAAACGGCTCGTTTGTTGTTCAACATTACCATACACTGATACTAGTATAATTATTTGTTGGTGCTCTCTTCATCTTATTTTTCCACTTGTTTCTTTATCGCGTTAAATTGAAGTATTACTCACTGTTTCTGAAGTACAACCAAAAGTTAGTTTAACCTAATTGGGCACTGACCTTGCTATATGAGTTGCTGTGTTTGAAAATTTCGTAGATGCCTGTGTGTTTAGCTATATGATGTTGGGTTGTGAATTTACATACAGACTGAGTCATATTTCTGTAGTTTCTTATCGAGAATCACTAACAAGGTCATTGATTCACATTGTGTTCTGTCTTGAAAATCTGATAAGTTTTTGATATGCAGTGAAGTATGTCAGACAAGTGGATTGGTCTCTTTTCAGAGGTGAGAGAAAAACAGCTTGTTTGTTGTTCATTATATTTGTGTTGATTAGATGAAAATGTTTGATGGTGGCTCTTGAGTAGGCCATAGCTGTAAGGGAAGCAACGCTGAAACTACAAGTACTTTGTTGGTGCTCTCTTCATCTTATTTTCCCTCTAGTTTTTTGCCGTGTTACATTGAAGTGATACTCATTGTTTCTCAAGTACATTCAACAGCTAGTTGCACCTAATTTTGCATTGATCTTGCTAATTGCTGTAACTCTGGATGTAGTGACCCAACACTGAAACCCCAATTAAACGATTGACTTACTATGAGATTCCCAGAACAAGCTTAATTCTGATCTCTCCCTATAGTGATTGGCTTTACATCCTTACATCCTTGTTGTGACTTGCTGGTTGTGAATTTACAATTTTGTCTCAGACTCCCATTTTCTCTCTTATTGAATTAACTAATTCATTTTCTGTATTTTTGGATATTTTTTTGTCATATTTCTGCGTTTTCTTATTGGGAATTCGTAAGAAGGTGATTGATTCATGCTGTGTTCTGTCTTGGAAAATCTGATAACTTTTTGATCTGCAGTGAAATATGCCAGACACTTGGATTTATCTCTTTTCAGAGGTGAGAGAAAAATTGCTTGTTTGTTGTTCAACATCACCATATTACTTAAACTGTTTGATGGTGGCTATGTCAGTAGGGCCGTAGGGGCCATAGCTGTAAGGAATGCAACACTGACACTATAATTACTTTGTGTAGTTCTATAGAGTTGTATGCTTTGGTTTTGGATTGGCCGATCTGATTAGGGAACAAGTACACCTGGTTGTATGAAGGAAATCGTAGAGGGTAGTCTGCAGAGATGGTAGTCTTCCATTAGGGCATGTAAAACGTTAGGGCATGTACCATGGTAGAGAAGGCATGTCTTCCCTTACCCCGCCACATCATCTAGAGAAGATATTATCTATAAGTCATACAATGTATTATCTCTTACAACCATCTCTAGCAATTAATATGAATAATTAAATTTTGGTAGGAAATTTGTTGCTAAGGGAAGATGTATGTGATACAATGGAGAAAATAGTCTTCCCTTATTTTCTAAGAGATGATCCCTTAGCTAAGAGAAGGCAACCTTCTCTTTTTTCATTCTCTCTCCCCCAACTAAGCAAAAATCTGACGTGGCATCTCTAAGGGAAGGCTGACATCACCCCATTGTACGTGCCCGAGAATGAACGCTTTCTCTTAGCCCTTTACATCATTTTTAGAGAAGACAATAACAATAACATGTACAATGAATTATTTCTTATTGTTATTCCTTGCAATTAATGAGAATTAATTAAATTTTGGTAGGAAATTAGGTTGCTAAGAGAAAGCATATGCTACAATGGAGCAAGTTGTTTTCTCTTATTTTCTAAGGAATCACCCCTTAGATAAGGAAAGACAACATTTTCCCCCTCTATTCTCTCTCCTGTAACTCACCAAATATCCTACGTTGTAGCTCTAAACGAAGGCTGACATCCCTCATTATACATGCTCTTATAAAATATTTTGATTGATTTTGCTCATGCTACGCTTAACTCGAATGGGTTAGTGCAAGGGAGGCGCAGGGGAGGGCGGCGGGGCAACAAAGGGTGGGCGACGCGGCGCGGCCTCGGGTGACTGCCATGGGCGAGGGGTGGGCGGTGTGGTGGCGGGTGGCTCTAGTGCGGCCTAGCCGAGGAGGGCGGGTGACTCTGTTGAGGAAGAAGAGAGTTTGGAAAGAAAAATAGGAAATGGGTGCGCCTCGAGATATATTTCAAGTTTTTTTTAAAGGTATCTGTTCCGCCGCTACGACTTTTGCCCCATAAAACTACGATGTGTTTTGCCGCCTGGAAAAACAACATATTCCAAGCCGGTCGCCCATTTTCGCGGCATAATAGCATATTTTGCGTGTTGTTTTTCCAAAGCACCGCATAATGGTTTTGCAATATTTTACATATGAATCACAATAAATCAAATGATACAACAAATATTTTAGGGTCATATAATACAATAATAATCCAAAATACAACAAACGTTTAGCATCAGTACATCAAGTAATAAATGGTTTGAAATATAAATAAATCCAAATGTGACACTACCTATTTGTTGTGCCTCCGCCAATGGTTTTGAATGAGATCAAGTTGAAGTTGTTCTGCGGATCCAGCATTCTCAATCTCGCGGTGTGTTTCAAGAAATGCCACAATAGTATCTGGATTTCTTGCTGGTTTAACCCGAGTACCAACATTGTCAAAGAAAAACGACAAGTTCTCAATGATCATATTGTGAAGAGTCACACAAGTGGTCATGATGTCCTTGAAGGTTTGCTTATCCCAAAACTGGGATGGACCTCGGACTATTGCAAATCTAGCTTCAAAAGCCCTCTTAATGTCTTTTCAGGCTGCCTCTTGTGTTTTTGCAAATTCAGCTTCAACTCTGCCTTTTGGAACCATGATGCACTTCACAAATGTAACCCAATCCGGGTATATACCATTGGCAAGGTAGTATTTGATTGTATACTCCCTTCCATTAATGGTGTAATTGCAAGTTTTTTTTTTTTTGAAATGGTGTAATTGCAAGTTGGGGCATCACCTTTAACTAGTTGGGCAAAAAGGTGGGACTTATGCAACTTATTGATATCGCTGAGAGAACCTACCAAGCAGAAAAAAACTATGCCAAATCCATAGGTCCTGGGATGCAACTTCCTCAAGCACGACGTGGGCTCCTTCCTATTAGCACAATACATGCTTTGCCAAACCTTTGGATAATTTTTCCAAGTGTAGTGCATACACGGCTTAGAGCCTTTTTGGGTGGTATATCGACTTAAAAAGTTTAAGAGGATAGGGTAGTATGGGATGCATATCAGGTAAGGTAATTTGCCCTTTGATTTTGATTCACATCGGATTCTAGTAAGGAGATGGGCCTTCTCGTCTGATCTCTGCATCAACAGGAATGCGGGAAAAGCTTCTTCTCGCCCCATTAAAAAAGCTATCAATCTGATTCCCGAAGTAAAAGTAAAGCTTCCCCGCCTGGCAAGAGTGAAACTCTCTCCTTGACGTATTGGCTAATTTGTATGTATATCACCAGTCAATTTGCCACAGGTGTTGTTAATGGATAGAAACAGTAAGGCATGTGATTCATAATAGAAATACAGTTGGTGCTACCGAGCAGACCCAGCCAACCTTGACATTCGTTCTCCGCCATTAATCTAATGGTATCTTCTTCGTTGGAGTTTGAAGATATGTCGGTCCATGCACACAGATCATAACCTTGCAAAACCTACGAATAGATTTCATGGTCATATTTTCGCCTATGCGAAAATACTCATTGGCATAGTCTTTCGTCGCGCCGGTTGCGGAGCAGGAGTGTTCTGGCAGGCGGTGAAATGTCCTTCGCGCCAATTTCAACGGATGGGACTCGCGCTCGAAAGGGCTCACGAAACTGGATACTTGGGTTTCCGCAGCGCAAAACTGAATGGTTTGGAAAAATATTTTCAAATGCAAGCTCGATGGACTAGCAATTTTTGTACCTCTAAACGCATAAAGTGGTGGTTATTATGCGAATTTAATGTAGAGTCTCCTAGAGTTGCCAAAGATGCTCTAAGCGAGGCCTCTTTTGAAGTCCGCAAATCAAGGTACAGCAAACACCAATGGGTGCGGTAACTTGTTGCAGATAGTGTTTGCGTCGCCGAACGTCCGTAAGTGGAAAGTATCTTTTTGTTTCCTTTCTCAGCCCAAAACGAAGGGTATAAAGCCGATGGAATATGGAGCCCACGATCCGGAATCAAAATCTCAAGGCGGGCGGGTGGAGATTTGGCTGGTTCGGTCCGCCGGCGGCGGAAGCCGAATTCCACCGAGCAGCATCGCCTGCCTGATCAACGGAGTCGGCCCTGAGAGGCTAGAACCACCAGTAAGGACGTCAACTAGTACCGTATTCTCTCCTTGTCAGTTTAGGGTTTTACCTTTTAGATTTACATTTCTGCTATTCTGATTTTGCGAATGTTGGTCGTCTCCATAATGTTTCACTCCCTCGTTTGTCCAAGTAAAATTACCCGATTCCAGTGCGCCAATTTTTCTGTGTGAATCATTGATTTGAAGATCTAAATATGGTCTGCCTGAAAATGTTGAATAGCGGTTGGGAATTGAACTATATTACTCCAAGTGATTTACCTTCTTCTGAGCCACGACTCAATGTGTGCGTAAATTTGGTGATATAATACCATTTTTTTTTGGTTTGACTGCAACTACGGCGGGCATGAAGGGAGCCTGAATTTTTCATATCATTGGAAACAAATGTACAGGCACATTACAACATCAAAATCGAAGAAGAGAACGCATGACGGCGGGTAAAAAAAAGACGAGGAGGGGTTCATCCACATTGTTGAAGACAACGGCGTTTCTTCGCTTCCATATATTCCAGCTATGGCGGTGCAGATGGTGGCGCTGATGAAGGAGTCACAGTGGCTTTCCCAGAGATCATCGAGATTAGGCGACCAAACTTGGATATGAGCCAGCGAGAGGGTATTCTAGACCTCTCGGGCACACAGACAGTGAATAAGCAGGTGATTCACTTGTTCATCCTGGGGGCATGAAGGGCAGCACGGCAAGGGGCGGATCTGATGGCAACATCTTTGATTTGTTGGGAGATGGTGACGCAGGGTATGCCAGGGGTTCCAGCTGAAGGTTTGGCAGGTTTTAGGGGCAGCATTGCGCCAAACTGCCCTGGCCCTGCCGTCAACCTGCAAATGCCCAAAGTGATGGACATAGAAGCATCTATTCGAGAGCCTAGAGTTAGCAAAATGGCTAAGGCGTGTGTCACATTCGTTGAGGGAGGGAGAGACCTGAGCGATGTCAGAGTTGAGGGTGGCAATGCTCAAAGAATACCAATTAGGACCCTTGCACTTGCCAATTTGCTCAACTCGCACTACCATGTCAGTTGCTTCATTTTGTCTTTTAGCCCCACTTCAGAATTTATGCTTGAACAAAGTATGATGAAGATGTCAATCTTTATGTGATCCCAGGTTGCAGAACCTTTTCATTTCGGTCTCTATCATACACCAGAGCGGCCGATCTTCGTTTAGCAACATATATATTATATTCTACTAATATGTTACATATTTCCTACAACTAAATGTTGTGATACATTTGAATTTCTGTATGGACACCGACTGGAAGGACCTGCATTAAGTTTAGTAGGATGCTAAGGATCTTTGGAATACTGGAATCTTAATTCTTGAAACATGATTATCAATTTTTGCTATGACATGCATGTCAAGACCAGAGAGCACTTGATCTCCACAGCCTAGTAACTCGAGACCGTGCCTTGTCAAGCTTCATACATTAGCCAACGCAACCAAAAGTTCGAAGTGATGGAAAGGGCTAATACAATCTACTTATACACTTCAGAACAAAAAAAACAATTGCGAAATTGGTGCGATTTTGAAATTACATGAACAATTAGCATTAAAAGGTATCTCATTTGATCTTCAATAATCACAAACGATTCCAAAGTGATCCTTCAAAAACCCCATGTTAGATGCATCCATCTAAAATAGGAGGTATCTTGGTTGGTATCTATTTCTCGATTACTTTTCTCTAGATTTACTATCAGATTTAAGAAGCATTGACCAACTAATTTGCGATGGCATATAATCTTGGCAGGGAACACATCTAGTACACGAATTGTTTTATTTGGCATGGCCTTGACACCGGAGTTGCAGTGGTCAGTCCCTTCTGCGATTGATGGGCTCAATCAAGGCCAGAGGAAGATTTTGTTTGCCGCATTCAAGAAAAAGCTTGTTAGAGAGGCTAAGGTCTGTTATGAAGACGGATTTCGTTACGGCTTGCCAAATTTGTGTATTTGAGGCTTCAATAAAAGACGGTCTAATCGAGATACTACCTTATTTCCCGTGATGCAGGTCTCTTGGCTCGCTGGATATGCTGTGGAACAAGCAGCATACAACCATGGTCAGCAGAGTGCCGAGGATACAATAATTAGCATGGCTCATGATTTCGTGGGCAGTAACAACTTAAACCTCTTGATGCCCCTTGGTCAATTTGGTAGTAGGTATCAGGGAGGCCTGGATAGTGCTGACGGTTGTGACTTGTTTACATGTTTACCCCTCGTGACACGCCTTCTGTTCCCTGAGGCGGATGATATTTTGCTTAACAATTTGGAAGAATCTGGACGCTCAGTTGAACCCATATGGTACTGCTCTCAGAACGTTAATATTTGATGAAGTTAATGAATACTTGATCCTGAAACATGATCAGATTCTGTTGTGACATATTCTTAGGTACATTCCAATCATTCCCATGGTTTTGGTCAATGGAAGTAGACGATGCAATAGCAGTGTTCCAAGCTATAACCCAAGGGACATCATTGCTAACTTGAGACGATTACTTAATTATGAGTGCATTGAACCAATGGACCCATGGTATAGGGGCTTCAAGGTCAACAATACTTTGTAATTTTTTTGTTATATTCATGTACACAACAAATTCTACTATAGATCGGTGGATGCTGAAGTGCAATATGTTTTGTTTCTGAGCTGGCAGGGCCGTATAGAGAAGACAAGTGCAACAGTCGAAGGCAGCACATACAGCACCACTGGTGTTATAGATGTTCTCGACGAGCATGCAGTGCATATCACAGAATTGCCAATCCATTGCTGGACGTTGGATTATAAAGATTTTCTGGAATCTTTCGTGTGTTTTAAGACCAAGGAACTATATATTGAGGTAGCCGGAAATCCAGAATACAATACTTTGCAGGTAACTTGGTTGTCAATACATAAAGATGACTTTCTAAAGATTATGATCCAATTGCAGATGGTCCGTTTGATTCATCATGATGATACAAGTTTTGAGTTTAAACTAACGTTGGACAAGGAGAATATGGAAATAGTTGTGCAAGAAGGTTTGGAGAAGAAACTTAACCTCGTAACAGCAGTTGGAACAACAAACATGCGCCTAATTGACAGGACTGGTCTAACTATCCGAAAATATAAGACCCCGGAAGAAAGTGAGTATTCCCAGCTTGAGATGTATGGCCAAAAAATAAATTATACACTATCTGGTTGCTGAATCTCACTATTTCTGTAGTTCTTGAAGAGTTCTTTGACCTGAGGCTTGAATACTATGAGAAAAGAAAGGTAGACAGTAGTTTGTTGCTCCTGTTATCTTTTTTTTACACGACAAAAAGTAAACTAGAGCATAATCAAGTATGCTGTGCAGAAAGTGCAACTGGAGCCTCTTAACCTCGACTTGCTGAAGATGTCTAACAAAGTTAGGTTCATTCTTAATGTCGGCCATGGTGATATCACAGTAATAGACAGGGAGCTAGATGATTTGGTTCTTGAACTTCAAAGGAAGGGATTTGCTCCATTCCCAGAAACCAGCAAGAAGCCTGAAGGTGTGAGAAGTATCAGCGCAAGAGACTACGAGTACCTCCTCTCGATCCCAATTAGTAGCATGACTCGAGAAAAAGTGCACGAGCTCTATGCTGAAACGTCTAAGTTAGAGGAAAAAATAACGGAGGTCAGAGGAGCCACGCCAAGATTGCTCTGGATGAAAGATCTTGATGCTCTGGAGGCCGAATTAGATGTAAGTCTTGTCATCCCCCTATGTTAATTTCTTATCTTTGGTGAATGTACCAGTGCTTCTATTTTTGTGTGATTTTGAAAGTGTGTTATGTGTGTAATCTTTTTTGGAAACAGAAGATTGAAGCGTGGAATATGCATCACAGACGTGGAACCAAAAGAAAGAATACGGCTAAAAAGGTTAGAACAATTCTTGTTTGCAATCTCAAGATCCGACTCTGTAAATACAGCCTCACGCTTCTGACATAATTTTCGCATCCAGAAGGCTGCCACAAATGATGGTAGGATTGGAGTTTGTAAACCTGTGAAAGCGAAACCAGCCGCACAAAAGGGGAGACCTAAGAAGGTTCGGGTCCTTTCATCAATGGTTCATTACTGTGCAAACGACATCTCACATAAGTGGTATCCCCTTCCAGTCTTTCCCTTATTAATTTTCCCCCTACTTCGGGTGGTTTAACATTTCGCAGGTGCCTGTGGTCGAGATTGTCGATGATGAGTGCAATGAGGCGCCCCTGCCAGAAGCTCTGCTGGCTGACAATGTTCTGGACTCCTTTTCAGGTCATACAGGTGTGATCAAATTCCTTTCTTCCTCTCACCTCTTTGCCACATTGCTTCAGATTAACTTTCTCCAACCGTTTAAGCTGATCGGTAATCGACTTGGAACAGAAGAAGAGCAGAAGAAAGGAGATACAAGTAGGAAGGTGCCAAGTAAAACAGGAGCCGGGAAGGGAAGAAAGCCCGTGACAGCGATAGCAACACCAAAAGCCGTGACTCGGGGCGCGGTCGCAGCAAGAAACAAGGTGACGGCAGCAGCAGTAGCATCTGATGGTCATTGTAATGACGCCAAGGCAGACATGGAGACCGAGATGGTAGCAGAGGATAGCACTACTTCTGCCATCGCTTCGCCTAAGAAGAAGGTGAGGAGGGCGGCGGGGGGGCGAGCTCGGACCGTCTCGTCGACGTGCACCGGAGACTCTGCACCAAGGATGAGGCTAACGAGGGGGAACAGTAAGAAGGTACAGCGCGCCGGATGATTCCTGGATCAGTTCCCTGCGTGTTTTCGGACGACTGGATGTCCAGCTACTTGAGAAGGGCCTTTTTGCACACTAGTGTTCGAAATGAGTTTTAAACATATTTTAAGATGTTTTAAAAAATTCGACAAAAATATTACGTGTACAACTCGATGTTCTCTACATGCTCGGCAAAGTCATTTCATGAAAAACTAATATCTTTTTTGTGTCATTTGTAAAAAGATAAAAATTCGGTGGTAATAATAATCTTTTCACGAGACATTATTTTCACATTGGACACAAAAATATCGGTTTTGCAAACTTTGCTTATGCACATAGAATATTGAGATGTACGTGCTAAGTTTTTGCTCGGATACTTTTTAACATTTAAAATATCTTTTTGATTGCAGGAGCCCATGCACCTAAGATAAAAAAAATGAATTTTCGAAATGATTATTTAAGAACTTCCACCAATGTCAACATTGAATTCTAGACGATGTGCTTCATACTTCAGAAATACTTTACGAAATAGGAGAAACTTAGTATTTTTTTTAACAAAGGGAGGCGCCGGGGAAGCCCATTTCATTTCAGCCCAAGCACAATATACAGAGTGAAGTACATATCCTTGTATGTTCAAAGATTGTAATGAGTGTAGATAGGACATGGGCTATTGCTATGAGCTGAACAGTTGCATCTAAAAATACTCTCAGAAACATTAGTTTGTAGAGCCTGACGTAGTGATGTGCACAGTTGTTTGCCACGCCATTGAGGTCTCTCTTGGCATGGTATATGGCCGCCTGGAGTTGTGTAGAAACCTGGATGAAAGAGGCAATGGGGTCTCCGATTTCCCATGGTAACTGCTGGTCGGAGATGGACCTTGCAGTCGCAGCCTTGGCAAGAGTGATTATCTGTCAAAAAAGTTACTCTCTCTAGCTGAAGATAGTGCGCTAGTTTCGCTGCTAGAACAAGAGCCGCTGCCTCCGGCTGAAGCGCCGAGGGAAACATGATCTTGATGCCTGAACCCATTGGAACTAGATTTCCCATTTCCCATTACATTGCATTAGAACTGATTTCCCATTAGAGCATCTCCACCGGGCGCCCCCGATAGCAATTTAGGGGCTGGGGGCGAAATTGGGCTCGCACCGGCGCGCTCCATACGGCGCCGGCCAATTTTGGAGCCCAATAAAATCGCCGGCAACCCCGTGCCGGCCCCTTCGCCAAGGGCGCGAATTGGGCGCGCTGGCGCCTCGCGGAACGACGATTTTCGCGGGTGAGGCACCTTGTCAGCGAGGGAACGCGACGGTTCACATAGGAAATGACGCGGGGAGGTTGGTCATCGGCGTTAATGGCCTCTCGCACGGAAACCAAAACGGCGAGGGCGGCGACTGGCCACGCGGTGTCCACCTACCTTACCCACGCGCTTTCAATTCGCGTCCGCCGCCTTCCTTAAAACCACACCAGCGCGCACTCCCCTCTTTTCCCGCCGTCCATCCCTAGCCGCCGCCGTCCTCAACCTCCGCGCGAACCACCACCCCGGCGATGGCGCACAACAACCAGGCCGGCTGTAGCGGCATCCTCCGCTCGATGCAGCTGTCGTACGACGAGGCCGACGTGCTGTACTGGCACCATATCCCCGTGCCAGTGCAGTACAAGCTGCCGCACGGATGGCACGTCTCCAACGGCGGCTTCGCCGTGCCACAACCACCGCCACGAGGACCACAGACACGGGCCCTCGCCAGGCAACGGCGGTCCGAGATGACGCCGGAGGAGAGGAGCCTCCCGGAGAATGCCCTCGACAGCCCGTCCTGGGAACGGTGCTTCGGCAGCGAGCACGCCGTCGAGCTCGCGCGGACGGACAATCCCTCGGGCGGCCGCTTCAACAACGTCGCCCTCCGTGCCTGGTGGTACGGCCGCGACGTCGACACCACACTCCACGAGTACGGCTACCGTCCACGCTTCCGCGGGCAACGGGAGCCGGTCTACTTCCCGCACGCCTACCACGCGGGGGGCGCCGGCACGGACCGCGGCGTTCGGAACCTCCCACACCGGATCGTCCGCTATCGGGCGCACGCGCTCGGCCGCGCCTCCTTGTGGAGGCATCGTCATCCGCGATGACGCGGCGCGGCACGCCTCCTCTGCTTCGGTTCGTCGGACGACGGGGTCGGGCTGCCGCTCCCGCGTCAAGGAGGAGGACGCCTCGCCACCACTTCCGCCGGCGAAGAAGAAGTGGTGGGAGATGGAGGCCGAGGCGCAGGCGGCCCTCCATGGCGACGGCGACGAGGAGGAGTTCCCCGCCCAGAGCTTCATCATCGGCCGCTCCGTCACTAGGGACCACGTCGCCAACTTCGTTGACCTCCCGGACCATCCGGGCTGCCGGCGCCAAAGGAGGAGAAGGCCAACGAGGAGGAGGCCGACGGGGCCGACTGCTGGTCCTTCGGGCCATCCAGCGACGACGGCGATGACCTGGACTTCAGCGCCTTCGACTCCCAGCGCCGCTAGATGGTTTTTTAGGTTTTTAGTTTAAATTCGTGTTAAATTTGTACAAATTTCGTTCAAACTACGTATAAATATCGTGTTGCAAATTTGTATTTAAATTTTAAAATCTATCGGGACCGCCTGTTTGGGGCACCGGTGTGGGAGCAGCTCCCCTAAAGGCTGCTCGAAGAGACTGTCAATAAGGTTGGCATTCCAAGCTTGCTGCTCCGTGAGCCATAGATTATTAACATAGGATGGGTAATTATAGCCTGGTTCTTGAATGATAAGATGATCATAGATAGTAGCCCAATCTTGACACCCGGGGGAGCTCTAAATGGAGAAGCTACCTTCGCTAACTTGGTAGAAATAATAGATTTAAGGATTGGAAGAACTTTGAGGATGGAGGCCCAAAACGCTGACTTAGGAACATTTGAAATTGGGCACCAATTGAGGATTCATGGAAATATTTTGACTTCAGAACAACATGAAGAAGATCATGAGGATCGTTGGCAATTCTCCAGGCCGCCATGAGTATTAGGGTTTGGTTCAAAGCTTGAATATTGCGGATACCAAACCCTCCCTCACTTTTTGGAGCACAGATATCCTTCCAAGCTCTCAGGCATAAAGCTTTTGAATTTGCTTCTTCTCTAACTACCTTCCACCAGAAATTACGGATGATGGCGGTGAGCTTGGCTATGAATTTTTTGGTGAAGAGAATATTAGACATGTAGTAAACCGGGATGGAAGAAAAGACAGATTTGATGAGCTCTAGCCTAGCACCATGAGATAGTTTATGTGCTTTCACTACTAGGAAAAGAGCTACTACTGGCGCACCTTTTTTTATCTACTATCGACGCACCAAAGCCCGCCGGTAGGAACGGGCTGGTGGTAAATGACTACTGTCGGATCACCTGTTTGTGCACCAGCGGTAGCTCAGTTACAGCCGGTTGATACGTCTCAAACGTTTCTATAATTTATGATGATCCATGCTTATTTTACACCAATTTGTACATGATTTGTTTACACTTCGTTTCATTTTTATATATTTTCTGGCACTAACCTATTGACAAGATACCATAGTATCAGTTCCCTGTTTTCTGTTACTTTTGTATTTCAGAAAAGTTATACAGGAAATATTCTCGGAATTGGACAAAACAAAAACCGAAGTACCTATTTTATCGAAACGAAGATGGAGTCCATAGGAGAGTCGGAGAGGTGCCGGGAAGCGGCCTCACCTGCCCTAGGCGCGGGCCCCCTGGCCGCGCCTAGGGGTGGTGTGGGGCCCCTCGGCACCCCACCGGCCTCTCTCCTCCGCCTATTTATTCACGATCTCGGGAAAAACCTAAATACCCGAGCCTTCATCCATAAAAAGTTCTGTCGCGGTAATTTTTGATGCTCCATGCTTGTTTTACATCAATTTCTATATGTTTCGTTCACACTTGGTGGCACTTTTATGCATTTTCCGCACTAACCTATTGACAAGATGCTACAGTGCCAGTTCCCTGTTTTCTGCTGTTTTTGGTTTCATAAAAGTTATACAGGAAATATTCTCGGAATTGGACGAAACAAAAGCCGAAGTTGCTATTTTACCGAAAGGAAGATGGAGTCCAGAGGGGGGTCAAAGAAGTGGCGCAGCGCGGCCAAACCACCCCTTGGTGCGGCCAGACCCTGGCCCACGCCAAGGCATGGTGTGGGGCCACCCGACACCCCACCAACCTATCTCCTTCGCCTATATAAAGCCTTGAACACGAAAACCCTGAATATACCAGCCTCCGTCAACGAAAAGTTCCGTCACCATCGCCATCGTCCAGATGAGTTTCGGGGGTCAGAAGTTCCTATTCCGGCACCCTGCCAGGACGGGGATAGACCTCTGGAGCCATCTCCACTGACTCCACCGCATCTACTGCGACTCCATGATGGTTCGTGAGTAGTCCCCCTGGACTACGGGTTCTCGGCTGTAGCTAGTTGTTATGCTCTCTCCCATGTACTTCAATACAATAATTTCATGAGCTGCTTTACATGATTGAGATCCATATGATGTAATCGGTGTTGTGTTTGTTGGGATCCGATATACTGTGGAATTGTGATCCGATTGTTCATCATATTATCATACTACTGTTATTTAAGATCTTGCATGCTCTCCGGTACTTGTGATTGCCCTGATCAATTAGTTGTCTCTATCTCCAAGAGGGAGTATTTATGCTCAATAGTAGGTTCATGCCTCTAGTTTTCTGGGAGAGTGACTTTAAACTTCTAAGATTGTAGATGTGCTGTTGCTACTAGGGAGAAAACAACAATATTTTGTCTAAGGATAATTCTACTGTTTACTTTACACACATTACTTAATGCGATTATTTGTTCCTTGCAACTTAATAGTGGAAGGGGTTCGAATGATAACCTGAAGGTGGATTATTAGTCATGGACGCAGTTGGATTATGGTCTATTTATTATGTTGAAATGCCCAATTAAATACTACAATAAACTTTATCTTATCATAGCATGCATCGTCATGCCCTCACAATTATCAATTGCCCTACTATAACTTGTTCACCCAACACATGTTATTTGGAGAGTTACCACTAGTGTAGATAGCTGAGAACCCCGGTCCTTCTGTCATCATCGTTGTTTTAAAGTCAACTACGCACTGGAATACTTTCTGGTCCCATCTCCTCTCTGCTACTGTTGCTGTGTTACTATTGCCATTACTCTCATATTACTGCTGCTTTCACATCATCCCTGTTACTAGTGATTTTCCAGGTACAGCTAAATTAATAACTCTGTTGTTATGGCTTATAAGTATTCTTTACCTCCCTTGTGTCGAATCAATAAATTTGGGTTTTACTTCCCTGGAAGACTGTTGCCGTTATCAAGACTATTTTCTGGCGCCGTTGCCGGGGAGGCATAGCTCTACTCATAAGTTCACCTGGGGAGTACACTTTACTTGTCTCTCTGTTTTTACTTTATTTTATTTTATTTTATTTTATCTTGTCTAGTTTATTTTAATTTTCTTAGTTTATTTCTGTTTAGTTGTGTCTTGTTTATTTTATTTTTGTCTATTTTATTTTTATCTTATTTTATTTATCTTATATACCCTAAAATCCATAAAAAAATTGAAAAACCGGAAATCTAAAAAACTGTTGTTATGAAAAAACACGCTAGACCCTCTATGGAACATTTTATAAAGTATAGAGAATCATATAAGGGTAAAGTCATGAGAGGCGTGTTAAAAAGGTTGGATCAAATTGCTAAAATTTTGCTTAAACGCCATGATATAAATTGTTGCTCTGAACATGATACAAAACATCTTAAATTCTAATGTGGCTTTAGTAAAGAAGTTTTCGTTATGAACTATCATTGGAATAACTATATTCATCTTGGGTTTGAAGAAGTAGAACAATTTATCTTATTTATGGGAGCTTCTGAAATAGAATCATTTATGTCTAAAAATTATGAAACATGTGTTGCTTGTAAAGAACTTAAAGATATGGTCTCTTCTATCCTTGATTATTGCATAGAAAATTTCAGCAATAATTATTATATCATTGATTATAAAGAGAGACTCAGTCATGCACAAGAATGTATCCATAATTTGCAGGAACCTGTGGAAGAAGAAATTGCTGAAGAATAAATTGCTAAACCTGAAAGCTCATTAGATGAAAAAGAGGAGAAGAGTGATGAACAAATGGAGGAAGAATGGATTAGCTACCCATGCCTACCTTCTAATGAGAGTAACTCTTTACCCCTTACACTATTTGATTGTCCTCCATGCTTACCAAAAAAGGATGAATGTTATGTTCCTATGGATTCTCTTGAAATATCTACTATGAGTAAAACTTGTGATAGTAATTATGCTCCTGTTATCTATGATTCTCTTGAAGTATCTACTATGAGTAAAACTTGTGATAGTAATTATGCTCCTGTTATCTAGGATTCTCTTGGAATATCTACTATAGATTCTCTTTCACCGTGCCAGCGCATGAGCTTTGCTTCCTTGCGGTCCACGAAGAACCATTGCTGCCGGGGGTGAGCGGGAAGTACCACACAACTTTCCGAGGAGCTTTCTTTTTCCCTTTCTTGTATCAATCAGCCTCACACACCGGACATTTGGTCTTATCCACGTGCTCGTTGCGATAAATGATACAGTCGTTGATGCAGGCATGATATTTTTCGTGGGGTAAATCGAGAGGGCACGTGATTATCTTGGCCTCGACTAGACTACCAATACACGTGTTCCCGGCAGGAAGGAGATCTTTCAAGTATTCCAGAATGTCGTCGACGCTTCTGTCCATCCATCCGTGTTTTGCCTTCATCTGCAGAACATCGAGCGCTACCCTCAAGCGGGACTCCTCCAATCCACGACCTGAGTCGTACAAGAAAGTATTCGGGTCTGTCTCCAGTTACTCAAGCTTTGATTTCCACCTAAAGCTTTTTGTCTTTTCGAGAAGCAGATCTTGAAGATGAGGGTCCTGCACGCATGAAGCTAGCGACACGTCTTTATCGTCATCGTTGTTATTGTCCGCGTCTTGAACTTTTGTTCGTCATGATACTTATCTGCATTATCATGTGCGACAAACTATTCATCACCATCAATATCATGATGCCCTCCTTCTTGCCGACCATTACCACCTGATGCCGTCGCCCCACTGACCTCCGCGTCATCAGCATCATCATCACTAATCCATTGAGTGTGTCCATACATGAAACCATTACAGAGTAGGTGCCCCTGTAGTTTGCCCGAATAGGGGTCAACCCATTTCCCTAGTTTGCATTTTCGACACGGACACAATATCTCGGTGAGGTTATTTTGATACATGTCGGTGATCGCGTGTTTGAGATATCTCATCACGACGCTTTCCCTCATCTTGATTACCATTATCGTCTGCACGACAAGATATATAGTTGATTAGAACCATGCATCCATCGGTAATTGTCACGGAAAATTTCGGCATGACCTTCCTACACATTAGGACCTATGAGCGCCAGAAATGTGCCGAAATAGAAACTTCATGAATCAACATTTCGGTGCAATGTTGGCAACTCATTTTCATCTCATAAAATCGCTCGGCCGCCGACATAAACACAAACACAACATATATATGCCACACACTTTGCTTCAAATTTCCAATATCCGATGATTTCATTCCGCAATTTGTTCATTAATCACCTATTTGGTTGATATATTAGTAGACGAGATCTAGACGTCACGCCGCCACGACGTATGTATTCCTATTTTCTAGATCTAGATCTAGATCTAGATTGAACGGTCAATGCGGGAAAGATAGATCTAGATCTACGTAGGGATGTGGGAGATGCATGTAGAAAGAGAAGATTTGCCCAAAAAATATTAATTTCTTTGGTCAAATTGG
Organism: Lolium rigidum; assembly: GCF_022539505.1. Lineage (NCBI taxonomy): Eukaryota > Viridiplantae > Streptophyta > Magnoliopsida > Poales > Poaceae > Lolium > Lolium rigidum. The sequence continues at coordinate 128,555,512 of NC_061508.1, forward strand.
CTAAATTTGGGGTAGAAAGGGGCAAAAACGAGCTGGGTTGGGAGAAGGTCGGGTTGTGTGGGAGGAGTAGTGTGGGGTGAGTGGGCTGGCAGCAATAAGTGCCCAGGTTAGCGCAGGCACATAAGGGTGTGGGTGCGCCGGCAATAGTTTGGCCGTTCATGTGTATTTTCTCCGGGCCAAGCCCAGCAATTACTTCCGGCGCACCAGGCCAGGGCCGCACCGGCAATAATCAATTACCGTCGGCGCGCCCTGGCCCGGTGCGCCGACAGTAATTTCCGGGCCTGGCCCGGAGCGGGCGAGCCAGTGCCTCATTTTACCGCCGGCACATCGTATTATCTGGCGCGCCGGCAGTAATTCATCTTCGCCGGCGCAGCGAGGCACTAGCGAGCCAGCAATATTTGCCACCAACGCGTGTAAATGTTAGTGCGCCGACAGTATCTTTTCCACCTATAGGCGTTTTCCTAGTAGTGTTTGTAAGTGCTCAAATTTGATCTAAATTTGTCAAACACGAAATAAGCAGCTGTCCTATCCTTTCTTAGAATGATGAGAGGGTGTCCGAGGTGAATAAAGCTGGTATCTATATTCAGGACTCCAATATTTTGTTTAATCAACTTAGCATTGCTTGGAGAGACATATTTACTGAAACTGATACCCGATTTAGACTAGTTTGGTATTTGACCAGTTCGTTTTTGGAGCAGCTGCTAGATGTTGGCGGATGTTGGTGCACTAAGCCAAATATCATATTCAGTGACAAATATCCTCATGACAAATTTCTGATCTGTTATGTATTAAGGTAAGTAGGTGACATATTGGCTTTTTTTGTCACGTATGATCATACATGCATGACGACATCAACTCACGTCATGGTTAACCGTCACGGATAATATTGTTGACGAAATGAAATTCGTGGTACATTAATCCGTCATTGATTAGTTGTGGGACCTGGTTGTCAATGTTAATGTAGAAAAGCATAAACTAGTTTATCAAATAGGAAAAAAGAGGCCCATCAGAGTTTCGAACTAGGTCCATCAGATTTTCCCCACCGACCTTACATGTGGGACCCACCGGACCCGCCATTGACAAGGGCCGCCCAAATAATTCAAAGTAAAAAAGCCTCGCGCTAGGGGAGGACTAACAACTACACCACAAGGTACTTGTTTTACACGACCTCCCCACCCACGGATGGAAGGACTAACAACTACACCACAGGGTACTTGTTTTGTGGTAGACGTTGCCTACTTTTAAAGGATAACCACGTTCATTTTTTTCCAAGAACTTACCTTTGTTGGGCCTTTTTGAGTTCGATCTTCTCCCTCCTATAGGCCAGTAGCCCACAAATTCCCTAAACTTGTACGGGGATTAAGAGAAAGAAAAAATAAGTTGTCGATTAATTTAAGCCCAATTTGGTTTCATTTCTTTTTCTATAAACAAATTAAAAGCTATATTTGAGTAATTTGACCGTCAATTTTGTATATCACCTCATATTAAGATGAACCAAAAAAACATTTTTTCCATATCGATCAGACCCATAGTTTTCATGTTCGTGAATCATTCATATATTTGTTTTTTTTTCTTGTGCTAGATTCAAAATATGGCCAAAATGGCGGGCATTTCGTCTTTTTTGTGAGAGATACCCAGGTATATTTTGAGATGCAACTAGTTGATGATTTGTGCATAAAATTTGGTCTAGTATTCTTGAAAATTTTGTTTGTCCAATTTTGCAATGGTTTCTTGGTAGTTGCTTCACAAAAAAAAAACCCATTTATGGAGGTTAGAAAATGAAAATTTGGTTTTTTGTGCAAAGAAAAAATAAACACCAAACATCAACATTGTTCTACATCCCAAGATGCACACATATGCACGAAATAGGGTAATTTGAACAAACTATGCCATGGTTCCGGTCATAACCTAGCTCATTTGGCTTGAAAGCCATGAAATTTTGAACGAGATATGTCATTTCTGAGAAGAATTTTGTAAAATATTTGAGATACTCCAAGTTTATAATATTTGCTAGCAACTAGGTCACATAACATGACACAACGCGAAGGTATCCCATGATTTTTTGAATTTTTTGTGCTTGATTCAAAATATGGCCAACACGGCGGGCACAAATGTCCTTACCTATTTGTTGAATCTTGCAAAACCTTTTATGTATCTATGATGAAATAGCTAGTTTGAACCTGAAAATGATTTTTTGGAAAAATCAAGAAGCAAACTATTAAGCACTTGTAGTTCAAATTTGACCCACTTCTAGCTGAATGTGCAGCGTTTTGTCTTTTTTGTGAGAGATACCTAGAAATCTTTTTAGATGCAAGTAGTTGGTTATTTGCATATGTAATGTGGTATAGTATGCTTGAAATTTTTGTTTGCCCAAATTTGCAATGGTTTCTTGGTACGTGCTTCTGTTATCACCAGAATTTGACCAAGTCAGAGGTGGGCCGCGATTGAAGAAGGAGTTAAAGATTATATACGGAAGAAGTACATGAATCGGCCTTTTATACCAAATTGGGCTAGTTTGCCTTTGTATCATGTAACATATTAGATCGCATCTTAGATTAGAAGATAGAATTTTACCCGTGCACGGTTTAGTGCACGCTCACATTAGAAAGTCCCCTGGACTATAAATATGTACCTAGGGTTTATGGAATAAACAACAACCAACGTTCACCCCAAACAAATCTCGGCGCATCGCCAACTCCTTCGTCTCGAGGGTTTCTACCGGTAAGCACCATGCTGCCTAGATCGCATCTTGCGATCTAGGCAGCGTAATGCCTATCCATGTTGTTCATGCGTTGCTCGTGCTTGAAGCCTTTTTGATGGCGAGCAACGTAGTTATCTTAGACATGTTAGGGTTAGCATTGTTCCTCGTATAATATGCTATCGTAGTGCGACCCTTGCATGTCTAGCCGCCCTTACACCTATCTTAGGTGTAGGGCGGCACCCCGCTTGATCATGGTTTAGTAGATCTGATCCGTTACGGTTGCTCCTTGATTCTTCAAGGATTAGTTTAATATCTGCAATAGTTAGGCCTTATAAAGGGTTGGAGGATCCAGCGGCGTGTAGGGTGACGTTCGCTAGCCCTAAAAAGGATGTTCCGAGGATCAACCTCGTGTTGGTTTTTAGGCCCTGTCTAGGATCGGCTTACAGTCACCGTGCGCGAGCGCGAGGCCCAATCGTGAGTAGGATGATCCGATTATGCGGTGAAAACCCCAAATCGTCGTAGATCTAATCAGCTTTATCTTGACCAAGCAGGACCACCATATATTCGGACACCCTGTCTGAATCATGGGTGAATCGGCTCTTTGAGCCGATTCGCGAGATAACCCGAGAGCTGATCGAGGCTCGTATTTAACGTTTACGTGTGTGCCCTGCAGGAAACCAAGCGAGGCATCATCCACACCTTCCGACCGGGTATAGGTCAGGTGGCACGCCCTTGCGATAGCATCGGACGTGCGACCGAGGAGGCTTTGCGGGCGTCGCTCTGAGGGACTGGGGCCAGCCGCAGCCCTAGTTGTTCCCGGCTCTACTGTGTTGCCCGTCTCTGCCCGCCAGGGGGTTTCTGACGACAACACATTCTGGCACGCCCGGTGGGACACCCTTCGACATCCACTACATCGCCATCTACATCCGAGATGGCGGAAAGCACTCCGGTCAAGTACGAGGGTCTGCCTGATGAGCTCAAAAGGAAACATCACGAGACCAAGGCAACCCTCGAAGCCGAACTCATCGGCTCCTTTGAGAAGACCCGTCTACCGATGCCAGGCGCATTGACAGCATCGGAAGTGCTGAGACCACCGGCGCGCACCGTCGGTATGGCGGAGAGTATGTACCCAGGGAGGCCACAGTCAGGACACCTGTTCAACATCCATATGGTAGAACTCGGGTACCGCCCTGGTAAGGGTAGTGACGAGGGCAGCTGCTCTCATAGCGAGGGCAAAAAGGGGGCTGGCCCACGTGATCGGCCCCGACACTGTTACGAGGTCCTGGTGATGATCAAGATGGAGGCCGATTCTAGCGATCGGACCGTGTTATCCGCGCCACCAGCTCTCCCAGTGTTTGGCGTCGACCTCACAGGTGACGGGAAGCTAGGGTACGGGTTTACCTGGGCTGATGAGCTGGAGGAAGTCGACATCGGCCCTGGGGACAAGCCGCGACCAACTTTTGTCAGCAAGAAGTTGGATCCACAGCTCAAGAGTCAGATGGTTGCTCTGTTGAAAGAATACCCAGATTGCTTCGCATGGGACTATACAGAGATGCTTGGGTTAGACAGGAGCATTATCGAACATCGGCTCCCCCTTAAGAAAGGATTTCGGCCGTTCCAGCAACGAGCACGTCAGATGAAAGCCGAAATTCTGGATGAGGTCAAGAAAGAAATCGAGAAGATGTTGGCCGCCGGGTTCATCATGCCATGCAGGTATGCTGAGTGGATATCCAGTATCGTGCCTGTAGAGAAAAAGGATGGCCGATGGCGTGTGGCTGATGACCCACAAGTATAGGGGGTGTATCGTAGTATCTTCGATAAGTAAGAATGTCGATCCCAACGAGGAGCAGAAGGTGTTGACAAGCAGTTTCGATGAAGGATTCACTGTAAATGCTCACGGACAAGTATTCGGGGGTTTTGATGTAACAGTTGAATAAAGTACGAGTATGTAAAGTGCGAGAGTAATAATTGCAGCGAGTGGCCCAATCCTTTGTAGCACAAAGGACAAGCCGGTTTGTTTACTTATAATGACCAAACGTTCTCGAGGACACATGGGATTTTAGTCTAGTGCTTTCGCTTCATACGGCTAAATAATCTTCATTGTTATGATAAGTGTTGTGTGGGTGAACCTATGCTAATGTACCGCCCTTCCTAGGACTAATACATACTTGTGATTATACCCCTTGCAAGCATCCGCAACTACAAGAAAGTAATTAAGAATAAATCTAACCACGGCCTTAAACTACGAGATCCTGCGATCCCTCCTGCATCGATATACCAACGGGGGTTTAGGTTTCGTCACTCCGGCAACCCCGCAATTAGCAAACGAATACAAGATGCATTCCCCTAGGCCCATAAATGGTGAAGTGTCATGTAGTCGACGTTCACATGACACCACTAGAAGAATAACACCACAACTTAAATATCACACCATTGAATATTACTCAACCATAGTTCACTACTAACATTTAGACTTCACCCATGTCCTCAAGAACTAAACGAACTACTCACGAGACATCATATGGAACATGATCAGAGGTGATATGATGATGAATAACAATCTGAACATAAACTTGGTTCAATGGTTTCACTCAATAGCATCAACAACAAGTATAGATCGATACCGGGAGAGTTTCCCCTATCAAACAATCAAGATCAAACCCAAATTGCTACGGTGGTGACGGTGTCCAGCGGTGATGACGGCGGTGATGATGGTGGAGATGATGGTGATGGTGATGGTGATGATGTCCAGCTTCACGTCGGTGACGATGGCGTCGATTTCCCCCTCCCGGAGGAATTTCCCCGGCAGTTCACCGCCCGCCGGAGAGCTCTTTTCTCTCTGGTGTTCTCCGCCCCGCGAGGCGGGCTGTAACTCTTCGTGAGGTACCCCTTCGGCTTAGGTTTTCGGGACGAAGGATTTCGCGAAGAAAAGGAGGCGAAAGGGGGCGTGGGCCCTCCACACCACATGGCGGTGCGGCCAGGGCCTGGGCCGCGCCGCCCTAGGGTGTGGGCCCACCCTGGCTCCTCCTGGCTCCTCCTTCTGGCTTCCTCCGTCATCTTGAAAAATAGGATTTTTGGTATAATTTCCTTCCACGGGTGATCTTCCGAAATATTGCCTTCTGACGGTGCTTTTTCCAGCAGAATCCTGGCTCCGGTGCTTGATCCTCCAATAATGATGAAACATGCAAAATAGATGAAATAACATAAGTATTGTGTCCCAATATGAAATATATCAATGAATAACAGCAAATTATGATATAAAATAGTGATGCAAATTGGACGTATCAACTCCCCCAAGCTTAGACTTCGCTTGTCCCCAAGCGAAACTGAACTCGATAGACATGACCACATGTTTATGGAGTGAAGAGTCGATAAATAAAACACGGACAAGAAGCATCATATTCATTCACACGGGACATTATAGTAAACAACCTCTTATAACTCATATTGAAACAAGTATAAGGTAATCACAAGTAAAGGTGCATGAGAAATCATCATTGGTGATGGCAAACTTCGTTCTTGGTCAGAGAACAATTAACAGATTATATTTATCTCATTGAGCAGCGCTCTCATGTTAAAGTTTATAAGGCACAACTTGCATACTCAATCATAATGGTCTCTTCATAATCATTGACAACTTACAAAGCTATATTCATTCGAGATAAAACTTGTACTAAACAAGGAAGAATAAAAGACATGATGTAGCAAATCACAATATATTGGTTTGATCACAACTACTCAAATGCTTGCTTGAGATGGGGAGAAATAGGTTTACTGACTCAACATAAAGTAAAAGACAGGCCCTTCGCAGAGGGAAGCAGGGATTAAATCATGTGCTAGAGCTCTTTCAGTTTTGAAATCATATAGAGATAATAAAAGTAACATTTTGAGAGGTGTTTGTTGTTGTCAACGACTGGTAGCGGGTACTCTAACCCCCTTGCCGGACAACCTCCTAAGAGCGGCTCCCATAATATTTTCATTTTGTGTGGCACTCCTTCCAACCTTTCTTTCACAAACCATGGCTAACCGAATCCTCGGGTGCACTGCCAACAATCTCATACCATGAAGGAGTGCCTTTTTATTTTAGCTTTATGATGATGATGACACTCCCCCCAACCTTTGCTTACACAAGCCATGGCTAACCGAGTCCTTCGGGTGCCGTCCATCAATCACATACCATGGAGGAGTGTCTATTTAGTTTAATTTATTTGGGACTGGGAATCCCATTGCCAGCTCTTTTTGCAAAATTATTAGATAAGCGGATGAAGCCACTAGTCCATTGGTGGAAATTGCCCAACAAGATTGAAAGATAAAACACCACATACTTCCTCATGAGCTATGAAACATTGACACAAATAAGAGATACTAAGTTTTGAATTGTTTAAAGGTAGCACATGAAGTATTTACTTGGAATGGCGAGAAAATACCATGTAGTAGGTAGGTATGGTGGACACAAATGACATAGGTTTGGGCTAAGGTTTGGATGCACGAGAAGTATTCCCTCTCGGTACGGGTCTTTGGCTAGCAAGGTTAATTAGCAAGCATGAGAGTCGAGGGAAACAAACAAATATACATATGATAGAAACAATCATGCATCTTCCTTGTAAGCACAAACAATCTTAACTTCAGAATAATAAGCTATGAGCTAACAAGAAAGACAATGAAACATCTACATGTATTTCTCTTTTCTATTTAAACTTCAAAGTGTTGTTGCTATTGACCAATGCTAAGTTTGCCAAAACCAAATAGATTTATTCAATGCTCCCAAAGTGATACCAATACTAACAACAAGATGAATCATAGAGATTGCAAACTAAAATAAGATGTGCAATATGTAAATGATAAGACTTCTCATTAATATTCCATATCGATAACTCACACCAAGGGATACATAGACAACTAAAGGAGAGATACTTCCAAACGCAACCCATCTTATACGATAACTTCCCTATTCATGATATGACACTACTTGACAATAAAAGTAAAAGGTAGTGATAATGTGATACCGCGGCACTCCCCCAAGCTTGGAACAAACCAAGGGGATGCCAATACCGATGATGAATTACTCCTGCGGAGATGGTGGTGATGAACTTCTCCCGCGCTTCTTAATAAGCTCCTTCAACTTCATTTTCTCAACTTGACAATTCTGCACTAAGATTCGAAGAGATTCATTGTTATCTGAAGTTGGCGATGACGACCTTGTGATGCGAATCGAGTGGTATTCAATCAATCTTCGGAGACGGCAATTCTCCTCCTGGAGTATCTCCACTTCTCTTCTCAGAGCCCGATATTGATCACAAAACTCATCGGTGATCCGTAGAACTTCTTCCATCATGGGGAAGGAGTCGAGGCTAAGAGCGGGTGGTAAAGGTCCCTGCAGGTTATGAGAAAAAGAACGTCGAGTGTCAACAGATCCCACCAAGATTTGCTTGCTCCCTCCGGCTTGCTGCTCTTGTCTTGATGGCACCTCCTTCACTTCTTCCTCCGAAAGCCCCTTGCCCTTGTTGTTGGAGGCCATGGTGCTTCTAGACTGAAAACAGATCCTGGCAGAAACAGCTCGAAACAAAACACGTCGAGAAAACGATATACGGACCTCCAGGGGTCCGGGGGATTATATAGCAAAAATTTTCTCGACAAAAGGAAAGTACCAGATCGAACCAGAGTCGGAAAGGGGCGACGGGGTGGCCAAACCCTAGGTCGGCGCGGGCCCTGGCTAGGCCGCGCCGGCCTATGGTGCCACGCCCTCGTGCGTCCTTTCCACTCCGTTTCGAACTCGTAATTTCTCATATTTTCCAAAAACAGCGAAAATGTTGTTCGGAAAGTAAATTGCGTACTTTTCATTACCGATACTTGTTACCTATTCAAAGTCGAGTTACGGTGGACTGTCAATTTGTCCTTTGATGAAAGCTTCCGGTGTTTCCACTTGAATAATATCAACATCAACATTATAAGAATCACCCGAGATATAATGCTTGAGTCTTTGTCCATTCACCACTTGTGTAGCATTGCCTTGGAGAGAGCTAATTTTGATTGCTCCTGAGCGATACACCTCCTCGACAACATATGGTCCTTCCCATTTCGAGAGTAGTTTCCCTGCAAAGAATCTGAGACGAGACCGATACAATAGGACTTTATCCCCAATATTAAACTCTCTTTTGATGATCCTCCTATCATGCCATTTTTTAACTTTTTCTTTAAAGAGTTTAGCATTTTCATAAGCTTCACTTCTCCATTCATCTAAACAACTTAATTGTAGCAACCTCTTATCACCGGGCAAGTTTAGGATCTTTATTTAATTCTCTAACAGCCCTATAAGCTTTGTGTTCTAGCTCTAAAGGTAAATGACAAGCTTTTCCGTAAACCATTTTATAAGGTGACATTCCCATGGGGTTTTTATAAGCGAGTTCTATAAGCCCATAGTGCATCCTTCAATTTACTAGCCCAATTCTTTCTGGTTTCATTAACGGTCTTTTGCAAAATAGATTTAATCTCTCTATTTGATAATTCTACTTGACCACTAGTTTGAGGGTGATAAGCGGAAGCAATTCTATGATTAATACCATACCTAGCAAGAGTTTTTCTGAAACCTCCATGAATAAAATGAGAACCTCCATCAGTCATAATATATCTAGGTACTCCAAATCTAGGAAAAATAATATCTAAAAGCATTTTTAAAGAAGTCTCACCATCAGCACTTTTTGTAGGTATGGCTTCTACCCATTTAGTAACATAATCAACAGCAACAAGTATATGCGTGTTACCTTCTGAAGAGGGAAAAGGTCCCATGAAGTCAAATCCCCAACAATCAAATGGTTCAATAACAAGAGTATAATTCATAGGCATTTCATTGCGTCTGGAGATATTACCAACCCTTTGGCATTCATCACAAGATAGAATAAACTTTCTCGCATCCTTAAAGAGAGTTGGCCAATAAAAACCTGATTGTAGAACTTTTTGCGCGGTTCTTTCTCCGGCGTGATATCCTCCATAAGCACTGCCATGACATTTACTCAATATCTCTTGTTGTTCATATTCGGGAACACATCTTCGCATAATACCATCCACTCCTTCTTTATATAAGTGTGGGTCATCCCGAAATAATGCCTCAAATCATAAAAGAATTTCCTCCTTTGCTTGAGCTGAAAAGGTTGGAGGCAAGTACTTGGAAACAATAAAGTTAGCATAATCAGCATACCAAGGACCGTCTCGCGAGCTCACCTTTATCACAGCCAATTGTTCATTTGGAAAACTATCATTAACAGGAACAGGATCATAAGCAATATTTTCCAATCTAGACAAATTATCAGCAACAGGATTATCGGCACCTTTCCTATCTACAATATGTAAATCAAATTCTTGCAAAAGAAGTACCCATCTAATAAGCCTCGGCTTAGCATCTTTCTTTGTCATTAGGTATCTAATTGCAGCATGATCAGTATGAATAGTAACTTTTGAATCAACAATATAAGATCTAAATTTATCACAAGCAAAAACTACAGCTAATAATTCCTTTTCAGTTGTAGCATAATTTCTTTGAGCAGCATCAAGAGTTTTACTAGCATAATGAATAACATTCAGTTTTTATCTACTCGTCTGTCCAAGAACAGCGCCTACAGCAAAATCACTAGCATCACACATAATTTCGAATGGTAAATTCCAATCAGGAGGTTCAACTATAGGAGCGAGTTGTTAAGGCTTTCTTAAGAGTTTCAAAAGCTTCCTTACAATCATCATCAAAAACAAATGGTACATCTTTTGAAGAAGATTAGTAAGAGGCTTTGAAATCTTGGAGAAATCTTTAATAAACCTCCTATAAAACCCAGACATGACCAAGAACACTACGAATACCTTTAACATCCCTCGGATAGGGCATCTTCTCAATTGCTTCAACTTTAGCTCTATCAACTTCAATACCTCTCTCAGAAATTTTATGTCCCAATACAATTCCTTCATTAACCATAAAGTGGCATTTCTCCCAATTAAGAACAAGGTTAGTTTCTTCACATCTCCGCAAAACTTTATCAAGGTTTCGCAAGCAACTATCAAAAGAATTCCCATAAACGGAAAAATCATCCATGAATACCTCTACAATACTTTCACAAAAACCATGAAAAATAGCAGACATGCATCTTTGAAAAGTAGCAGGAGCATTACATAAACCAAAAGGCATACGTCTATAAGCATAAGTTCCATAGGGACAAGTAAAGGTGGTTTTCTCTTGATCTTTAGCTTTAACAACAATTTGTGAAAATCCAGAATAACCATCAAGAAAGCAAAAATGAGTATTTTTAGACAATCTTTCTAGCATTTGATCAATAAATGGTAAAGGGTAATGATCTTTCTTAGTAACTTTATTAACTTTTAGAAAATCAATGCACATTCTATACCCTACAACCACTCTTTGAGGAATGAGCTCATCATTATCATTAGGCACAACAGTCATACCTCCTTTCTTGGGAACGCAATGTACAAGACTAACCCATCTACTATCAGCAATAGGATATATAATACCAGCTTCAAGAAGTCGTAATACCTCATTCCTTACCACTTCCTTCATCTTCGGAATTAGACGACGCTGAGGTTCAACAACGAGCTTTGCATCATCTTCCATATTAATAGCATGTTGGCAAATAGATGGAGAAATCCCCTTCAAATCATCAAGAGTGTAGCCAATAGCTCCTCGGTGTTTCTTCAATATTTGCAATAATCTTTCTTCTTCAAACTCGTAAGCTTAGAACTAATAATAACAGGATATATTTTCTTATCATCAATATGAGCATATTTAAGATCATCAGGTAAAGGCTTTAAATCAAAAACAGGATCTTCCTTTGGTGGCGGTGTTGTACCCAAATCTTCCACCGGTAAATCATGCTTGAGAATAGGTTGGCGAAGAAAAATTTCCTCAAGCTCATCTCTTTCTTTCCTAAAAATTTCGCTCTCACTATCTGACAAGGGATTTACTTGTCAATGCCTATGGATTATAGGCTAGGGTTTAGTTAGAAGTAGAGGGCAAGTAGATCTCGAAGGTTTCAGCCGAAAAGTACTCGACGAATATGAAAACTAGGGTTTGCAGACAATGATTCGATGATCTTCTCGTCCCTCGACCCCCCCTTTATATAGGTGGAGCCGAGGGATTCGTGCTATACAAGGATTACATAGTCCGGGACGGTTTCTAACTCATCCCGCCAGATTACAAATAACACTTCCTATTACAACTCTATCTTTTCCTTAAATACATCTTGGGCTCTCGAGTCTTCTTATTCTCCGGGTAGTGGGCCTTCAATAAACCCCGGTACTATATTAGGCGGGCCCATTTGGGATGCCTATGTCGGTAGCCCCGAGATTTTGCTTGAATCATAGAGTCGGGGAAAATCTCTACTGTTTATTTTTACTCGAAAGCTCTAACTTTCATACTTTTTCTCACAAAATTCTATATTGTACGGGGATATTGGTAGTTGGGGCTAGTTCATCCGACGGATCGGGTACTAGTTAAGCTGCTCTAGTGGCAATCCGCAAAAACCTACTTCAAAATCACGTCCCCGGACATGATTTCGGGATACTGGTGTAAACTTCGACAGGCGCCGCTTAAGGTCTTACCATTCTGTCGAGTCCCAGTTAAATTTATCGAGTACCTAACGCGTCCGTCAGGATTTTTCTTCGTATCTGTTGATACGGATAAAAGTAGCAGAGCGCGAGTCTTCGGCGATGCCACGCCCGGCAGAATAGGTCCGGGGTCTTACCTTCGCAATTTTGCGGCATTCAGAAATTGATCGCAACTTCGGCGTTACGAGAATATATTGTCGAGTGCCTTTCCAGTTCTTTGGAATGGCACATTTTATTGAGTCAAATATGACTTATATTGCTTTCCCGATGGGAGTATATGGAGAGTTAATGATAACTCGAAATATATTCTCTTGCTTGTTCTATTTTTCCTTTGTCAATTTCATCGGGCACGCGAACAGCGTTCCCGATGGGAGTAGCTCCGAGGCTACAGCCAAGAACTTGTGCTTGGTTGTAGGCTCAACATTTTAGTCCACCTTGTCACTATATTGCCATTATCTCTTGATATTCTTTCCTCCTTCTTCTCTCTTTCTTTTTTGTTTTTCCTTTTTTTATCGGATGCGCGAACGGCGCTCTCGATGGGAGTAGCCCCGAGGCTACAGCCAAGAACTTGTGCTTGATTTGTAGACTCAACATTTTCTATTTTTGCCATTGTCGAAATTTTTCTTTTTTCAAAGTAGCCCCCGAGCATTTGGGCAAAAACTTGTTTCCGACCAAAAGCTCCCGATGCATTCAAATAACTTATCCTGTCGCCATTCTCCTTTAACTTGTCGACATACTTTCCCTTGTCAAATTTTCTTCAACTCTATCATCTGGTCGATATTTTCCTGCTTTGTGGGTCCGTCGTTCCCACCATGTTGACACGTCGTGCAAGTGGGGGACACACGTCCTCCGCTTTTTCTGGTGCTCGTGCGGTAACGCTTGTCCCAGTAAAAATACTTTTTGCCTTTGTAACCGGAAGATCAATTCTCACCACACGATTTCCTCATCCAACGAGTACACTTGCTTCACCCAATTCTTATATAAACCTGTCTTCAACCTCCGTTCATCCCCTCGCTTGCGCCGCTCACCTGTTCCTCTTCGCAAATCTTCCTCTGCGCCCAATCTTCGCCGATTTCCCGCTCTCGCATACATTGCTCAACCCGCTTCCGTGGATGCCGCCGCGTGCGCGTTTGACCCGCCACAGCACTCCAGAGTCCGCGATGGCCGCTGAAGATTTTGAGTGGGAGAGATCCAAGATCTCCAACCAAGACTCCAACCTGATGAAAAGGCTTGGCCGATGAAGAAGGAAGGCGCCATCCGCTTTCCCGAGTGAAGAAAGCTATCCCAAGCCTCCAATGGAGTATCGGGTTAGTTTCGTTGATCATCTTATCCGCGGCCTCTCTACCCCAATCCATGATTTCCTCCGCGGTCTTCTCTTTGTCTATGGGATTCAAGCTGCATCATCGACCCCCAATTCCATCCTTCACATTTCTATTTTTATCACCCTTTGCGAATGCTTTCTTGGAGTTGCTCCTAATTGGGCTCTTTGGAAACGCATCTTACGCCTCCGCCGCAATGGCTCCCACAACGTCACTTATAACATAGGTGGCGTTGTTATCTGTATTCAGTCGCGATGTCGATTATTTCGACGTCAAGTTTCTCGATTCTGTCCAAGGATGGCGCAAGAAGTGGCTTTACATTCACGAAGAAAGCGCCAACTCCGTTGAGCACAACATAATTCCTTTCGACGGGAGTGCCAAAATTCAACGCCGTTGCTCTCGGGATGCCGAAGCTTCGAGGAAGAGAAAAAGGCGACGAGAGGCGCTCATGTCTCGCATTCGCCGGCTTCAAAATACTCGAGGCGAGGAGCTATACGGTGTTCAAATCACTGCTTACTTCCTTAGGATTAGAGTGCGGCCTCTTCGAGGCTCGCAAAAATCCCCTGTGGACGTACTACGGTGAAAATGACGCCAACCGAATCTCCGGTGACCTTTCCACCAAGGACTTGGAGAAGTTGGTTCGAAGGCTTTCTCGCACGGGCAAAGATCCGAGTTCCTTCTTCTTGTCGTGTGGAACCATACAGCTCCACCAATCCACTCCCCAAGGTATTTTGTCTTTCCGCGTTTTTATCTTGTTGCACCTTTTTTCTTGCATCTCATTGTCCTGTCATGTCTTTACTTTTTCTTTGGTTTCTATTTTTTCGGGATCATCCTAGTATAACTTCCCTTCCTCCTCTTCCTGAGGGTGGAGAGGTCGAAGAAATGACCATCGTTGCCGACGATACTCAAGCTTCTTCTGTTCCTGAAAGTGAAGTTGCGGGTTCTCACAAATCTGCGGCTTCTCATGAGAGAGAGGCTGAGTCTGAGGCCAGTGAGTCGACTGAATCCCTTCCTCCTGCTGTTTCTCCGAAGAACAAAAGGAAAAGGACTGAAGTCGAAGATTCTGATATTTCTAAGGCTGAAGAAGTTGTTCCTTCGGATCCGAAGGCAGCTTATGATCCTTATTTTGAGTCCCTCATCAGCTCGTAAGTCAATTTTATCTCTCCTCCTTTTTTGATGTACTCGAAAAGTTTAACTCTGTCTTGCTTTTTATACTTGTCGATTTTTGTTTACTAGTGATGAGGAGGAAGTACCGGCTATCGACGTAGCTCCTCGGACCGGCACGTCACGTCGTGTGCTTGTTTCAGACACGTTAGTTGAAGGAGATGAAACATCGTCTCCCCAACAAAACGTCGTCACTACTACTCCACCGTCAAGCCCCCTTGTCCCTTCGCCAAAAAGGGCAAGGGTTGAAATGGTCGTTGAGCCTCCTCCTCAATTGGGCAGCTCTTCGTCGCGGCTCTTAGATGATGTAAGTTTATCGAGATCTATATTTCCTCTATTTTGCTTTTGCGGACCCTTACTCTTGTAATGCCGAAGTTTTTCCCCTTCTTACTTTTTTCTTTGACAGCCTATGATCAAGGATCTCATCCGCATCGGGTCCCAATTTATTGGGTACCGCGAGTATGCCGACGAGCCGAAGGTAACGACTTGTTGTACTTGCTGTTTTTCCTTGAATTTTTACTCCTTCTGCTTGTCGCTATTTTGAATCTTTCTTCTCTTTCTTTTCCTTTCTCAACAGAAAAACTTGCAGAGGCTAACAAACGTGCCGAGTCACTTTCTCGGAATCTCGAGAAAAGTGAAACGGCTCGCAAGAAGGCTGAACTTGCCGCTAGCGAAGCCGAGCTGAAGCTGATGATGCCAAGGCAAAGGCTGCTAGTGTCGAAGAATTGCAGCAAAGGCTCAAAGATGCTGAGTACGCCTTGCACGAGCAAAAATCTGCACGAGGTTGCACGAGAACAAGGGATCATCAAGCGCTTGAATTCGCAAAGTCGACGCACGGCTGAGTAATATCGCTTGTCCCTTACTGTTTTGTTTGTACTTCTTGTTTCTTGGTTTTCGACTAACATTACTGTTTTATATGGCAGCTCAAACCAACCAAGATTTTGATCTGGAGAAATCTGTCAATGACCCTCTCCTTGACGCACTTTCTCTTCTAGAGTCCCATGGACGCGAAATTCGTGAAGGTGTGGCCAATGCCAGTGGGGCTTTGTCGGCGTTGTTCCCCTACTTCTTCCCGAAGAAAGAGGAACCTTCGACTTTCCTTGACCTCGCCAAGATGTTCAATACATCGAGAAGATCTTGGGCTGAAAGCTGCGCCATGAGAACATGAAGGTAGCGGTTGAAAATACTGTTGCTCGCAGTTGCTGACGGTCGAGCGGACTCTCGGCTCGGACAAAGGTTGGCGACACCGATCCGATAGAACGGTCGAGGTGGAAGTCAACGATGAAGGCGGCCAAGCCCAATACGAAGAAAATCTTGGCGTATCTCGGGATCCAGCCAACGTCGACTCCTAGTTCGTCAAGGCCGGAGGTCTAGTTGCATGCCTCTGTTTTTCTTTTGCTTCTTTTGCTCTTGTCGCCAAAGTAATCTTTTGGCGACACGTATTTCCCTAGCCCCACTGTAGGGCCCTTGTAATTATTCTCGAGAGATTAATGAAGAACTCTATCTTTGCCTGTTTTTTAATGTTGTTCTGTTTTAAATTTCGGTTGATATTTGATAACTATACTCCAATTCCTACTCCTTCCAATGCTTCGCCTTCTTCCGCGCGGAGAGAGCTGTGCGATACTGCACTTTGTCGATGATACCTGTCGCAAGAGTTGAATGATCTTCGACAACAACTTCGATATGCGAAAAAGCAAACACTTGTGATGATGGAGCAGATCTCGTAAATCATACGAAGCCGAAAAAGTTGCCCTTCAGCGGGTCCATGAGGCTATGGCTGCTAAGGAGATTGCTTGTTTCGAAGCTGAAAAAGCGGTCACTCGAGAAAATTTCATGCTCGAGTTAATGAATGAAGCCGGTGCGAGATATGTCGGGTATGTTTGTCTCGTCTTGTGATATCTTTCATCTTCATGCTATTGTCTCCTAAAGGTTGTCCCTTTGTTGTGTTGATAGGTGCCTTTATTGATCTTCTGCTGCCGAGGAAGAGAGGGTAAACACTAGGACAAACCTCCTTGTCAATCTTTCCTTGGACCATGGTTCTTTGTTTTGGGCCACTCCGGAGAGGACCCGCCAAATTATCAGATTTCAGGATCGTACCTCTCAAACCCGTGATTTCCTTCATACATGTACCAAAACCTTATCTATGGTTTACAACTCCATGTTTCCTCGGAATGTCCCACCAAAAACTCTTCCTGAATTGATGGAGAGATTCAAGGATGCTCGCAGTATCCACGATTTTGTCAAAGCACAAGCTGGTAGGCTGGTGCCGGATTTGCTCTTATCATGCTCCGGATCTGTCACTCAAAGCTTGACCTTGCCCAAGTTGTCGATAGGGTTCATCAAAAGGTAAAACGCCGGAGAGTTGGTGTTGATAGGATTAACACGAAGGTTACACCTATAGCCGAAGAAATGATTGAGGACCTTCTTCGGATGGATGCCGACTTTTTTGCCGATGGCCATTATGCCGACTTTCTTGGTGCTTGCTCCTGAGGAGAACGAGTTACTCTTGACGACATACTTGAATCAAGACTAGTTATTTGCTTCTTGTAGAAATTTCTTCTTTGTAGTCCATGACCATATTGTAAAGCAACCATTATATTTCTATGTTTGCCTAGCCCCGAGTATTTCGGTGACTTTTTCTATATTTGTATATTTGCGAGGTTGTGGACCAAGGCATTTATATATTGAAGGCAAGTGTGAGCCCCCGAGCTTTTATTGAGTACTATTTTGTATTTTTATTGACTCACGAGGTATTTGAATACCAAGGCAAGATTTTTTTCTTCTTTTATCGATGAACTATATTGAAATTCGTCGGAACGATGACTTTGGTCGCGTTGACAAAGAAGAAGGTGATATAGCCACTATCTTTATTATATTGCGGCACCGCGAGCCCGCCTCATTAAAAACCTTCTCCGGCCCCACTCGGTGCCCCGAAAAAGGAAAAGAGTGCGTACGAAAACTCGCGGGCGTTTCATTACATTGAAGTTTTACAAGGACTATATTTCGACTCTAGGCGTAGAACCGCACTGAGTTGCGCCACGTTCCGGGGGTTTGGCTCCTCCACCCCTGTCTTCTTGTCCTTTATCCTGTATGCTCCTCCTCCGATTACTTCCGTGACGATGTAAGGGCCGAGCCACGGTGACTCGAGTTTTTCATGACTTTTCTGCGTGAGCCGAAGAACTAGGTCGCCCACATGAAAAGATCTTGGCCGCAAACGTCGACTGTGGTAATTCTTCAAGTCCTGTTGATATTTGGTTACTCGAGACAATACTTCGTCTCGAGCTTCATCAAGTGCATCCACATCATCTTCTAATGCTTTCCTCGACGTTTCTTCGTCATACTCCGCGACACGTGGAGAGTTGTGCTCTATCTCGATTGGTAGTACTGCTTCTGCTCCATGTACCAGAAAGAACGGAGTTTCCTGTGTCGCTGTATTTGGAGTTGTTCGGATGCTCCACAACACACTTGGTAGTTCTTCAGGCCAGGTATGTCGAGCTTTTTCTAGTGGTCCTAGCAAGCGCTTCTTGATGCCATTGCGAGATGATGCCATTGGCTTTCTCGACTTGCCCATTGGTTTGAGGGTGTGCAAGCGATGCAAAGTTCAGCTTGATACCCACCTCTTCGCAATAGTCTTTGAATTCATTGGACGTGAAGTTGCTTGCCGTTGTACGTGACGATGCTTTGTGGGGCACTCCAAACCTGAAGACAAGGTCTTTTATGAATTTTACTGCGAGATGCTCCGTCATGGTGAATTTATCGGCTTTGCTTCTATCCACTTTGTGAATTTGTCGACAGCTACTAGCATGTATTCCTTTCCTCCTGGCGACGATTTGTGTAACTTGCCAACCATGTCGAGTCCCCATTGTGCAAAGGGCCATGACAAAGGTATTGGTGCTAGCTCTGCTGCTGTGGAGAGTGAGGTTTTGCGGCAAACCTTTGACACGCGTCGCAAGTTCGTACTATGTCCTTAGCGTCCTCTATTGCTGTCAACCGGTAGAATCCTGCCGAAAAACTTTGGCTGCGATAGCTCGACTACTTGCGTGGTGGCCACATATTCCTTCATGTACGTCCTTTAGAATTATTCTTCCTTCTTCGGGTGTAACGCACCTTTGCAAAGCGCCTGAAATACTTCGCTTATATAATTCTCCTTTAACCACCGTGAAAGCTTTGGAGCGTCGGATTACTCGCCTTGCCTCAAGCTTGGATCATCCGGTATTTCTTTCCTGAGGATATATGATATGTATGGCTGCATCCATGGTATACTGTATTACTAGGACCAGGTCTTGCTCTTCTTCTTCTTCCTCTTGCTTCTCCTTGATAGCCCCAGGGTTTCTTCTCCTTCTTTTTTGATTTTGTCGTCTCGGTAGATCTCTCTGTTATCTCCTCCCAAAATACACCTGGTGGGGCTGCAAGGCACCTGCGACCCGATGTTTGCAAGAACGTCGGCTTCGTCGTTGCTCAATCTGCTAATATGTTTTACTTCGCATCCATCGAACAATTTCTCGAGCTCATTGTACACCTCCTTGTATGCCATCATGCTATCATTGGCTAGCGTCACATTGGTTCATAACTTGCTGAGCTACCAAGCGTGAGTCGCCAAAGATTTTTAGTCGAGTTGCTCCACGGTGCTTTCGCCATCTTCATCCCGTGTATGAGAGCCTCATATTCCGCTTCATTGTTAGATGCGTTAGGGAACGTCATCCGAAGGATGTACTTCAACTTGTCGCCTTCGGGTGATATGAGTACTACTCCTGCGCCGGCCCCCTCAAGCCTCTTGGACCCATCGAAGTTCATAGTCCAGGTTCTCGATAAATCTGGGGGTCCTGTACTTTGTAACTCCATCCACTCTGCGATGAAGTCTGGTAGTATTTGCGACTTTATTGCTTTTCTTTTTCATACGTGATGTCCCGAGGGAAAGTTCTATTCCCCAAAGGGAGACACGACCAGTAACTCACGGGTTGTTCGGTATATTTGACAAAGGAGCTTCATTGACCACTATGATCGGGTGTGCCGAAAAATAGTGGCGCAATTTTACGTGCTTGTCGTGAACACTCCATATGCTAGCTTTTGGTGCGAGGGTACCTTTGTTTTGAGGGAGACAAGACTTCGCTCACGAAGTATGCTTGGTCGCTGTACTCCATGGATTTTCCCTTCTTCTTCTCTTTCGACAACTAACACCGAGCTAACCACTTGGGGTGTGGCTGCAATATACAGCGGGAGAGGTTCCTTTTCCTTTGGAGCCACCAGGATTGGTGGTGTCGATATTTTCGCTTCAAATCCTCGAAAGCTCTATCGGCTTCTTCGTTCCATTGGAATTTATCTCCTTGTTTGATCGGCGCATAAAATGGTAACGCTTTTTCTCCTAACACAGCGACGAATCTGCTCAAAGCTGCGACTCGCCCGAGTTAGTTGCTTGTATTTCTTTCAACTTTGTTGGCTTCCTCATTGTTACTATGGCTTGTATTTTGTCGGGATTTGCTTCAATCCCTCTTGCTGAAACTAGAAACCCCGAAGTTCTCCTGTTGGGACGCCAAAGAACACTTCGTCGGGTTCGGCTTAAGGCGAGAATTTGTCGAGGTTGTCAAAAGTTTCTTTGAGATCCTCGATCAGCGTTGTCCCCTTTTTTGATGTGATGACGACATCATCGATGTATACTTGCACGTTTTTCCCGATCTGTGTTGCTAAACATTTACGCATCATCCTACGATATGTTGCTCCCGCGTTTTTTAGACCGAAGGGCATTGTCTTGTAGCAAAACACGCCGTACGGTGTAATAAACGCTGTCTTGGCTTCATCATCTTCTTTTAATCTGATCTGGTTATAACCTGAGTATGCATCCAAAAAGGAAAGACGTTCACGGCCTGCCGTGGAGTCGATGATTTGATCGATCCTTGGGAGGGAAAGTGATCCTTAGGGCAATGCTTGTTTAGACACGTGAAGTCGACGCACATGCGAAGGGCTGTCGTGTTTTTCTTCGGCACCATCATCTGGGTTAGCTACCCATGTGGCTTACGTAGATATCTCTACGATAAAACCAGCTTCCTCTAGTCGATTTATTTCGATAGCATGGATTTGCGGTTTGGTTCGAAAACGCCGCAAAGGTTGTCGATTGGTTTCATTGTTGGATCCAAATTTAGGTGGTGCTCGGCAAGTTCCACGGGTACTCCTGGCATGTCCGCTGGACACCATGCGAAGATTTTCCAGTTCTCACGGAGGAACTCGACGAGCGCGCTTTCCTATGCGATATCCATGTTGTTTGCAATGGATGTCGTCTTTTTTGGATCTGTCGGGTGAATCTGCACCTCCTTGGAATTTTTCTCTGTGTTGAAAGTTGATTCCTTGTTTGGCCTTCCGACGTACGGCGGTGCGTCGTAATCGAGTCATGCTCTTCGACGCCAAGTATTCCGCTTGCATCCCGAAGGTTTCGACAATCGATGGAAATCCTTGTCGCACTTATCGGCTAAAGCGAAACTCCCTTTGACCGTGATTGGTCCCTTGGGTCCAGGCAATCTCCATAACAGGTATGTATAGTGTGAGTACTGCCATAAATCTAGCGTATGCTGGTCGTCCCAACAAAGCGTGGTACTCGTGATGGGAAATCCACGACTTCAAACTCCGGCTTCTCGATTCTATAATTTTCTCGGGTTCCAAAGCTGAACGTCGAGGTTGATCTTCCCCAATGGGTAACTTGGTTTTTACGGTGTGATGCCGTGGAACCTTGTGTACGTTGGCTTCAGGTTTGCTAAGGATATGTTCATCTTCCTCAATGTATCTGCGTACATGAGGTTTAGGCTGCTGCCGCCATCTATGAATACTCGAGAAACGTCAAATCCTGCGATAGCTGCGCGGCGGAATGAGTGCTGACTGCCCTGGTCGAGGAACCTGCTGCGGGTGGTCCGCTATGGTGAAGCCGATGTCTTGTACTGACCAATTGAGGTACTCAAGCTGTTGGTGGAGGCATTTTCTCTGCCATGAACACCTGTCGCGATATTACTTTTTGAGCTCTATTGGATGGCCTTCCCTTCCGAATCATCGACACCTGCTCCGTTGGAGTTAGGATCAACATAGGGTGGTGGTGCTTGGTGCTGCCGCTATTCCGAGCTGGTGTTGATTGCCTTACTGTAATCGCGGGAGGTGGCGGTAGATGAATTTCGCTCCTAGGCTCCCGAGGGTTTCTCCGTGCTTGCTCGTGCGTGAGCGTTTTCGCACATCTGAACATTGCTTGGAAATTTCGACAATCTTTCGCAGGTGTCTCGACTGTCTTTTCCCATTGCTATCGAGGAAAAAATGCATCTGGCACGGTCCGTTCAGCATTTCTTCGGGAGACATAAAAGGTCGTGGAAACCTTGGCCCACTATTTTGCATGTTACGGGAGTCGTCCCTATTATCGCCTCGCTGCTCATTGCTTCTCTGATAATCATCTCTGTTGCTTGCTCCTGTATTTGACCGAAATCCGCCGAAATTTGCCACAGGGCGTCGTAATTCCGATGCCGTCGAGGAAATCGTCGCCTCGTCGATAATTTCGACTACGGTCCTCCTCCGGCGACTGTGTCGTTTATTGTGGACAGCGTCTTCTCCGTCTGCCCATCTATTTGCTATCTCCATCAACGCGGATCTTGTTTTTGGATTGGTCCTTCCCAAGTCCTCGACAAAATCTCCGCGCTCGATTCCTGCGACAAACGCATCTATTGCTCTCTCGTCAGATATATTTTCTGCCGAGTTTTTTATGATGTTCCACCTTTGGATGTATTTTCTCATTGACTCATCTGGCTTTTGTCGACACGCCCTCAACTCTTCCAACGATGCGGGCTTCTTGCATGTGGATCTAAAGTTCTTGACGAAAACGTCCTCGAAACTTTCCCAGTTGTCGATAGATCTCGGCGGAAGTTTTTTGATCCAAGATCGAGCGGCTCCACTTAAGTGCACCTGAATACTTTGCATCGCTGTTGCTCTAGTTCCTCCGAGTTAGCTTCACCGTCTCGAGGTAATCAATTAACCAGTCCTCCGGGTCTTGCAAGCCGTCGAACTTTTGAAGTGATCGGGTAACTTGAATCCCGAGGGGACTCGAGTTTTTCGGACTCTTCTCGTGAAGCACGGTAGACCACACATATCCTCGTCATTAAGCTCCGGGGACTGCCGATGATCTCTTCTGCTTTGCCTTGCTCTATCGACCCTCGCTTGTGCTCCTATGTCTCTTGCTCCACTTGGTCCTTCGGAGCTGCCGCCGTTCGTTGCCGCAGGTCGTGGACTATTTTGCCTTGCTTGCTCCTTCGGGAGGCGTTGCTACGAACAGCTGTCCCCATAGCTCCAACTCCTGCCAATGCCATGTTGTATAGTGTTTCCCTTGGATCTCACGGGGGCGGCTTGGATGCGAGGATGTAAGCTTGTGTCGCCATATATCCAGCTTACGGTGTCTTAGGGATAATATTTCCTCTTGTATCTATCGTCATAAAGGACATGTCGAGGTTTTGAACCAAGTACTCTCTTTACGCTTCGGGTATGTGTTGTAGCCTTGATCTTCCTCCGTTCAGAGCCTCCCTGTGGCTATCACCCGAAATTCTAGATTGTCCACTTAGATCTGCCCTTCTCCTGCTGGATGCGAAGCTGCCTCCTTTCTCCTGTTTAGCTCAGCTGTCATGCTTTTTCTATTTCTCGGGCGGTTCGTGCGAGCATATATTGATAAGCTTGCGGTTCTTGAGCTGTAGCTGTTGTCGTCATTGGTTACGAACCATCTATGGCTTTTGCCGCTCTATCCCAGAGCTGCTCGTGGAAGTTGAACTCGACACGTGGTGTGGGCCCGACGTATTTAGTGCCCATACCTCTCCTTAGATCCGAGGGATCGACAAAAGGATTTCCCAATTGATCGAAAGCCTCCGATGTTTCCTCTTGATCTTCGATAGCATAAATCCGATGATATTTTGTACTCGGATCTATGTTGGGTTCGGTGACATCATTGTTGAGATTGATGAAGACCTTGCCCACTGTGAGAGATTTGTCGATGAAGTTGTAACTGTCGACATCACTTGAGCCATCGCTTATATATGAGTCCGCGGATGACCCAAACGATGCGTTGCTGAAGATCTTGGCGAGTTTCTCTCTTGCTCTGATGCTGACGTAGCGTGTTGCCGAAGTTTCTTCTTCTGACTCAGTTGATGATGCATAGCTTGAAAATTCAGAATCGACCACCGATGATCCCAACGAAATCGGAATTTCGACACGATACGATCCTTCCTTCTCGACGCGAAAGTGGAACCTTCCGAACGTCATCTCCAAGGGCTCCGCCAGATACGCATATGCATCCAAACGGGAGGGTGGGTGAGGAACAAAATCAACAGGACCGGTAGCGATCCGTTTACCTCGATCCATAGTGTTGCTCCCGGTTGACGATGTCGAAGATCTTGAACGTGCCATCGAGATCAGATCCTTACGCCTCTAATTCCCACAGACGGCGCCAATTGACAAGGGATTTACTTGTCAATGCCTATGGATTATAGGCTAGGGTTTAGTTAGAAGTAGAGGGCAAGTAGATCTCGAAGGTTTCAGCCGAAAAGTACTCGACGAATATGAAAACTAGGGTTTGCAGACAATGATTCGATGATCTTCTCGTCCCTCGACCCCCCTTTATATAGGTGGAGCCGAGGGATTCGTGCTATACAAGGATTACATAGTCCGGGACGGTTTCTAACTCATCCCGCCAGATTACAAATAACACTTCCTATTACAACTCTATCTTTTCCTTAAATACATCTTGGGCTCTCGAGTCTTCTTATTCTCCGGGTAGTGGGCCTTCAATAAACCCCGGGTACTATATTAGGCAGGCCCATTTGGGATGCCTATGTCACTATCCTCCAAATGTTGCTGCAAAGGATTGTTAGGA
This sequence comes from Lolium rigidum, assembly GCF_022539505.1. Taxonomy (NCBI): domain Eukaryota; kingdom Viridiplantae; phylum Streptophyta; class Magnoliopsida; order Poales; family Poaceae; genus Lolium; species Lolium rigidum. Next base: position 128,580,176 of record NC_061508.1, read on the forward strand.
ACAAGAACAATAGATGCACACTGCTCCATTTTAAAATCATTACTAGGCAAATCAGCTTTATAAGGAGTTTTAGTAAATTTAGAGAAGTTAAACTCATAAGATTCACCAGCAAATTTAGTCAAAATTTTCTCTTTCTTGCAATCTATAATAGCTCCACAAGTATTTAGAAAAGGTCTACCAAAAATAATAGGACAATAATCACTAGCAGCGAGAACCAAGTACCAAAAAGTCGACAGGATATTTAATCTTACCGCATAAAACTTCCACATCTCGGACAATACCAATTGGTGAAATAGTTTCTCTATTAGCCAGCTGAATAACCACATCAATATCTTCAAGTTCACAAGAATCAATTTCGTGCATAATCTCCGTGTAAAGCTCATATGGAATAGCACTAACACTTGCACCAATATCACATAATCCATAATAGCAATGATCACCAATTTTAACAGATAGCATAGGAACACTAGCTTGTTTGGGTTTATTAGGATGTGAAACAATATTAGAAGCATCTTCACAGAAAATAATATGACCATCCTCAACATTTTCGGTCACAAGATCTTTAACTATTGCAACTAGCAGAGTTCAATTTTTATTTGTTCTTCGGGTTCTCTAGGTTTCTTTTCACTTTTATGAACCGCACTATTTATAACAGAGTACTCTTTCATTTTAGCAGGGAAAGGAGTTTTTTCAATATAAGCTTCGGGAATAACACGATCAGCAGTTTCAATTACAACACACTTATTAATAGATGAATCTATTTTATCTTTATATGGTTCATGATACTTATCAAAATTCTTCTTAGGCAATTCATAATGAGAGGCAAAAGCTTTATAAAGATTTACAGCAACTTGGGAATCAAGACCATATGTAGCACTCATATTACGAAATAAATCAGTATCCATAAAAGCTTCAATGCATTTATAATCATAAATTATACCCGATTCTCTATCCTTGTCGTTCTCCCAACCTTCAGTATTTTCTTGGATTCGATCAAGAAGGTCCCTTTTAAACTCTTCTTTGTTGCGTGTAAATGATCCAGAACAAGAAGTATCCAGCAAAGTCTTGTCTTGAAAAGAAAGTCTTGCGTAGAAGTTATCAATAATAACATTACCAGGAAGCTCATGAATGGGGCATTTGAGCATTAAAGACTTCAATCTCCCCCACGCTTGGGCAATACTTTCTCCATCATGAGGCCAAAAATTATATATGCGATTCCGATCCTTATGAATTTCACTTGGAGGATAGAACTTAGAATAAAACCGGGGCACAATATCATTCCATTCAAGAGAATCCCCATTATCCAGTAATTTATACCAATGCGCCGCCTTACCGGCCAGCGATAAAGAGAATAATTTCTTCCTCACTTCATCCATAGCAATACCTGCACATTTGAATAACCCGCATAATTCATGCAAAAACAGCAAATGATCACCGGGGTGGACAGTTCCATCCCCTTCATAGCGGTTATCCATAACACGTTCAATAATTTTCATAGGTATTTTATATGGTATCACTTCCTCACCTGGCGCCTCATCTACTACCGTTGCAGTAGTAGTAGATTTCCCAAATAAAATTGAAGAGAAGATCTCTCCATAATGACTTATGGCAGCAGGCAGAAATAAAATCAGCACAACAGTAGAGGTTTTCCTTACCAATTCCACTTACCAATAGCGCTTCACTCCCCGGCAACGGCGCCGGAAAATAGTCTTGATGACCCACAAGTATAGGGGGTGTATCGTAGTATCTTCGATAAGTAAGAATGTCGATCCCAACGAGGAGCGAGAAGGTGTTGACAAGCAGTTTCGATGAAGGATTCACTGTAAATGCTCACAGACAAGTATTCAGGGGGTTTTGATGTAACAGTTGAATAAAGTACGAGTATGTAAAGTGCGAGAGTAATAATTGCAGCGAGTGGCCCAATCCTTTGTAGCACAAAGGACAAGCCGGTTTGTTTACTTATAATGACCAAACGTTCTCGAGGACACATGGGATTTTAGTCTAGTGCTTTCGCTTCATACGGCTAAATAATCTTCATTGTTATGATAAGTGTTGTGTGGGTGAACCTATGCTAATGTACCGCCCTTCCTAGGACTAATACATACTTGTGATTATACCCCTTGCAAGCATCCGCAACTACAAGAAAGTAATTAAGAATAAATCTAACCACAGCCTTAAACTGCGAGATCCTGCGATCCCTCCTGCATCGATATACCAACGGGGGTTTAGGTTTCGTCACTCCGGCAACCCCGCAATTAGCAAACGAATACAAGATGCATTCCCCTAGGCCCATAAATGGTGAAGTGTCATGTAGTCGACGTTCACATGACACCACTAGAAGAATAACACCACAACTTAAATATCACACCATTGAATATTACTCAACCATAGTTCACTACTAACATTTAGACTTCACCCATGTCCTCAAGAACTAAACGAACTACTCACGAGACATCATATGGAACATGATCAGAGGTGATATGATGATGAATAACAATCTGAACATAAACTTGGTTCAATGGTTTCACTCAATAGCATCAACAACAAGTATAGATCGATACCGGGAGAGTTTCCCCTATCAAACAATCAAGATCAAACCCAAATTGCTACGGTGGTGACGGTGTCCAGCGGTGATGACGGCGGTGATGATGGTGGAGATGATGATGATGGTGATGGTGATGATGTCCAGCTTCACGTCGGTGACGATGGCGTCGATTTCCCCCTCCCGGAGGGAATTTCCCCGGCGGATTCCCGCCCGCCGGAGAGCTCTTTTCTCTCCGGTGTTCTCCGCCCCGCGAGGCGGCTGTAACTCTTCGTGAGGTACCCCTTCGGCTTAGGTTTTCGGGACGAAGGATTTCGCGAAGAAAAGGAGGCGAAAGGGGCGTGGGCCCTCCACACCACATGGCGGCGCGGCCAGGGCCTGGGCCGCGCCGCCCTAGGGTGTGGGCCCACCCTGGCTCCTCCTGGCTCCTCCTTCTGGCTTCCTCCGTCATCTTGAAAAATAGGATTTTTGGTATAATTTTCTTCCACAGGTGATCTTCCGAAATATTGCCTTCTGACGGTGCTTTTTCCAGCAGAATCCTGGCTCCGGTGCTTGATCCTCCAATAATGATGAAACATGCAAAATAGATGAAATAACATAAGTATTGTGTCCCAATATGAAATATATCAATGAATAACAACAAATTATGATATAAAATAGTGATGCAAATTGGACGTATCAGTGGCCATCGATTTCAGAGATCTCAACAGAGCCACCCCTAAGGACGAATATCCGATGCCTGTGGCAGAGACACTGATCAATGCAGCTGCTGTCCACAAGGTGTTGAGCTTCATGGATGGCAACGCCGGCTACAATCAAATCTTCATGGCTCCAGAAGATATACACAAAACCGCATTCAGAGTACCAGGGGCGGTCGGCTTGTTTGAATATGTAGTAATGACCTTTGGATTGAAGAATGCTGGCGCAACGTACCAACGAGCCATGAATTATATATTTCACGATTTGATCGGTAAGTTGGTGGAGATCTATATCGACGACGTCGTAGTCAAATCGGTCTCCATGGGGGGACACTTGGATGATTTACGACGCGTCCTAGACCGAACTCGGAAGTTCGGACTGAGAATGAACCCGAAGAAGTGTTCCTTTGGTGTGACGGCTGGTCAGTTCCTAGGTTTCCTGGTTCATGAACGGGGAATTGAAATCGGCTTGAAGAGTCAAGAGGCGGTGCGCACCATGCAGCCGCCCACCACGAAGAAGGAGCTCCAACGTCTCATTGGCAAGATTAATTTTGTCCGACGATTCATCTCCAATCTGTCAGGACGAATCGAGCCATTTATGGCACTGGTGAAGACCAAGTCTGACGACGAATTTTACTGGGGGGCAGAACAGCAGCAGGCGTTTGATGAAATTAAAAGGTATCTGACGACACCGCCTGTGCTAGTTCCGCCCCGGCAAGACAAGCCGTTCTACATCTACCTATCAGTGGCCGACACGTCCATTGCCTCGGTGGTGGTGCAACTCTACGAGGGCGTCGAAAGGGTCGTTTTCTACCTTAGCAGAAGGATGTTGGACGCGGAAACAAGGTATCCTGAGGTCGAGAAACTGTTTTTTACCTGCATCAAGCTGCATCACATCCTGTTGACGGCAGAGATCTTCGTCATATGCAAGTCGAATGTGGTCAAGCACATGCTGTCGGCCCCTGTGTTGAAAGGCCGACTGGGTAAGTGGATGTTTGCGTTGTCGAGACTCGATCTCCGGTATCAGCCTGCGAAAGCGATCAAAGGGCAAGCGTTGGCCGATCTTATAGCTGAGCGAATCAGTACCAATATAGCGGCACTATCTATACGTGCATGGGCTATGTTCTTCGACGGATCGGCTTGCAACGACGGTTGCGGCATCGGCATTCTGCTCGTGTCGCCTCGGGGGTCAGAGTACTCCTTCTCCATCAGACTATCTACCCCTTGCACCAACAACGTAGCAGAATATGAAGCGGTGCGCAAGGGGATGGAGTTGCTATTGGAAGCCGGGGCAGAGGCAGTAGAGCTTTTTGGGGACTCCAAGTTGGTGATTAACCAGCTCACGGACGAATATAAGTGCGAGAGTGAATCGCTTTTCCCATATTGGATGGAATGCCGTGAGTTGATGACACGGTTTCGGTACATCAACTTTAATTGGGTCCCAAGGTCCCAGAACGTCGAGGCCAACAATCTCGCACAGATGGCGTCAGGCTACATAGACATACCTGACAGTTCAGAAGTTCAGGTACAATTCCTGGAGCAGGATGACTGGAGAACCGATATCTTCAATTATTTGAAGGATTCGGCTCGGGGGGCACCCAAAAGGATAAGATACAAGGCCATGAAATATGTCCTCATAGGAGATGACATGTTCTACAGGACGTTGGAAGGATTACTACCCAAATGCTTAGGACCAACGGAGTCTAATCGGCTCTTGCATGAGGTACATGAAGGCGCCTGTGGGACTCACCAATCGGCCCAGAAGATGAAGTGGTTGATCCGACGATCAGGGTTTTATTGGCCTACCATGCTAGAAGACTGCTTCAGCTACTACAAGGGGTGTCAAACATGTCAGATGTTCGGGAAGATCCAGATGGTACCCGCATCTGCAATGAACCCTATCATCAAACCTTGGCCATTTCGAGGTTGGGGCATGGATATGATCGGCAAGATACACCCTCCGTCAAGCAAGAACCACGAATGGATTCTGGCCATTACAGATTATTTCACCAAATGGGTGGAGGCCGTTCCCATGAAGAAAGTAAAATCGGAAGATGTGATCCGGTTTGTCAAAGAACATGTTATTCATAGGTTCGGGATTCCCCAAACCATCACGACCGATGGAGGTTCGGTCTTTGTCTCTAAGGAGTTCAGAAAGTTCTGCGACGACATGGGAATTAAGCTAATCCGATCATCGCCATATTACGCCCAGGCCAACGGGCAAGCCGAAGCATCCAATCAAAGCTTGATTAAGCTAATTAAAAGGAAGATTGAGGAGAACCCCAGGGGGTGGCATGAGACGTTGTCAGAAGCTTTGTGGGCCTATCGCATGTCATGCCATGGAGCTATAAAGACTTCGCCGTACCAGCTTGTCTATGGACAGGAGGCCGTATTACCGTGGGAGATCACGGCCGGATCGAGAACGTGTTACGTTTCAGAATGACTCGACGCTCGAAGAATATGCAACCCGATGAGTGACACTATTGAGGATGCAACAGAACTTAGACTTTGGTCGCTAGAGAAGATTAAAGAAAATAAAGCCGGAGTAGCTCGGGCATACAATAAAAAGGTGAGACCAAAGGAGTTTCGAGGTTGGCGATTTAGTATGGGAAGCCGTGTTGCCATTAGGAACAAGGGATAAAGCATACGGCAAATGGTCTCCTAATTGGCACGGTCCTTACAAAGTCATCCAAGTTTTGAAGGGCAATGCCTATATGCTTGAACAATTGGATGGTGTGAAGTTCCCAGTGGCTGTCAACGGCCAACATCTCAAGAAGTATTTCCCAAGCATGTGGGAAGATAGGCAGTAATATGTGGAGGCCGATTTTTAGATCGGCCAGTAAAAAAAAAGAGAGAGAAAAAGAGGGAGAAATCACAGCCGATGTACGGACATCGACTTGAGAAAACATGTGGAAATAACAGTGTGCTAACAGCCGATGCGCAGGCATCGACTTCAGAATAGTAAAGCCGATGCATGGCCATCGACTCTAGCGAAACAAGCTCAATCCAGATCATAATGTTTGGGATAAGTTCCTGGTGGATTGTTGAGAGTTCAATCTGCACGTTCATGATGGTTCGGGCAGGGTCAGACCTGCTGGGCTGTACGGTTAGGCAACGATTTTCTTGCCTCGAATTGCTTTGAAAGTGCGAGCCAATGCCTCGTCATTGGCTCTTTTCACGACGATCTTGATGTGACGATCGGCAAAGTCGACAAGGAAGCAAGATTCGTTGGGGGAGGAGCCGATTGCTCAGGGAAAGCAGGAGCCAAGGCACGGAGTGTTTCGCTGGTGGGTAACCTTCGAGGGAGTCATCATCGTCATCCTCTACCTTCCCCGAGAAATCGTCGAGATGAAGTTTTTGCCGATGACTAAGGAGTTGAGAAGATTAGAGGTCATGATAAAGGATGCTGCAACAGTTCCGCTCTGCCATGACATGTCCCGGCGAAAGAGAAGCATAATGATTTTGGAAATGTCATTTCCAAAACCAGGGGGGCATGTGTTATCACCAGAATTTGACCAAGTCAGAGGTGGGCCGCGATTGAAGAAGGAGTTAAAGATTATATACGGAAGAAGTACATGAATCGGCCTTTTATACCAAATTGGGCTAGTTTGCCTTTGTATCATGTAACATATTAGATCGCATCTTAGATTAGAAGATAGAATTTTACCCGTGCACGGTTTAGTGCACGCCCACATTAGAAAGTCCCCTGGACTATAAATATGTACCTAGGGTTTATGGAATAAACAACAACCAACGTTCACCCCAAACAAATCTCGGCGCATCGCCAACTCCTTCGTCTCGAGGGTTTCTACCGGTAAGCACCATGCTGCCTAGATCGCATCTTGCGATCTAGGCAGCGTAATGCCTATCCACGTTGTTCATGCGTTGCTCGTCGTTGAAGCCTTTTTGATGGCGAGCAACGTAGTTATCTTAGACATGTTAGGGTTAGCATTGTTCCTCGTATAATATGCTATCGTAGTGCGACCCTTGCATGTCTAGCCGCCCTTACACCTATCTTAGGTGTAGGGGCGGCACCCGCTTGATCATGGTTTAGTAGATCTGATCCGTTACGGTTGCTCCTTGATTCTTCAAGGATTAGTTTAATATCTGCAATAGTTAGGCCTTACAAAGGGTTGGAGGATCCAGCGGCGTGTAGGGTGACGTTCGCTAGCCCTAGAAAGGATGTTCCGAGGATCAACCTCGTGTTGGTTTTTAGGCCCTGTCTAGGATCGGCTTACGGTCACCGTGCGCGTGCGCGAGGCCCAATCGTGAGTAGGATGATCCGATTATGCGGTGAAAACCCCAAATCGTCGTAGATCTAATCAGCTTTATCTTGACCAAGCAGGACCACCATATATTCGGACACCCTGTCTGAATCATGGGTGAATCGGCTCTTTGAGCCGATTCGCGAGATAACTTCGAGAGCCGATCGAGGCTCGTATTTAACGTTTACGTGTGTGCCCTGCGAGGAAACCAAGCGAGGCATCATCCACACCTTCCCGACCGGGTATAGGTCAGGTGGCACGCCCTTGCGATAGCATCGGACGTGCGACCAGGAGGCTTTGCGGGCGTCGCTCTGAGGGACTGGGGCCAGCCGCAGCCCTAGTTGTTCCCGGCTCTACTGTGTTGCCCGTCTCTGCCCGCCAGGGGGTTTCTGACGACAACAGCTTCACAATAAAAAAACCCATTTGTGAAGTTTAGAAAATGAAAAATAGATTTGTTTTGCAAAGAAAAAATAAACCCCCAACATCAACATTGTTCTACATCCCAAGATGCACACATGTGCACGAAATAGGGTCATTTGAACAAACTATTCCATTGTTTCGGTCACAACCTAGCTCATTTGGTTTGAAAGCCATGCATGAAACTTTCAACGAGATGGGTCATTTCTGAGAAGACTTTTGTAAAATATTTGAGAAACTCCAAGTTAATTTTTCCTAGAACCTAGGTCACATAACATGACACAACGCGAAGGTGTTCCATGATTTTTGTTTTTTTTTTTGAATTTTTTGTGCTTGATTCAAAATATGGACAACACGACGGACACAAATGTCCTAACATATTTGTTGAATCTTGCAAAAAGTTGTTTGTTCTCTGCATTTTCTAATTTCAAAGGTACTGATGGTGCGAAGCAATTTGTGCACCTAGCGGCGAGGCGTTCTTGCTTTCCTGTGGTCATGGGGCGATGGCGCATTGTTCCGTCCAAGTCTGGTTGAGTTGTTGCCAAGTCTGGGTGTTTTGTTGGGGCTGTGGTGTGCACTCTAGCCAGTTCTGGTGATCATGGGGGCGAGTTCCTGGTGGTGATGGAGCGCTGCGGGATCATGCTGTGAGTTCCTTGGATGGTGCTAGGATGGGCCGAGATGGTGCTCGGAAGTGGGTTTCCCAAGATTGTAGATGTTATTTATTGGGCAAACATGACAGTCTGCTCTATTTTGTACCTGGGATGTGTTTATATGTATGCCTTATTGAATCATCGAAATATTGTAATATAATTATTTAAGTCTGTTATCAGAAGAATTTTTGAATTTCATGTATTCTCTATTTTGGAAAATTGTTATCAATTGTATGAAAATAAAACCTGACAAGTGGACATCCAGTGGAGAAATGATTGCACTATGACAACTGGGACCCATCTGATAGGTGGGGCCAGCCGTAAATAAACAGGCTGAAACTAGAAAAAATGTTCCGTGAAAAAGCTAAGGCCTAGAAAATAAGAAAAAAACATAAACATGCTGAATTATTGAGCTCAGCCCACGTAGCGCATAGTAATGGGCCGGGCTGATTTCACTGACTATCTAACAATGATGGTACATTTGTCATATACTAAGTTAGACAATGACATATTTTCCTATCTAACGTGACAAATATGTTTGTCATCCATGAATATCATAGATGACGGATAAATAATCATCATCCATTGTAGGTTTGACAATGACGAACAAATGTAATCTGTCACCAGAAAGTAACCTATGACGGAGCTTCCATGACGATTCTAATGACGGACACAATTTGTCATCCGGGAGTAATACATGACAAATTTGGTATATTAGGTGACAAAAGTTGTTTGTCGTTAAAAATAGTATGTGGCGTAGTGGTGGAGTGGTATTCATCTACCACATTGTTGGTGCTGAGTCTCGCTAGCATGGTGCTGCAGGGTATCGATAACGGATGCAAGATGATGTATGCGTGCAGGATGGTGGAGCCGTCTGGCGTCATGGTGGCATCGATGGCAGGTCTTGCAAGGTTAATGCGATGATCTCTCTTGAAGATGGAGTCGAGGAAGACGGCGGTATCAACTTCTGTGGCATGTGCATTGGCGTGCGCTGAGATTCTACTCGACTGGATGTGCTTCTCACCTGCTATTGGGCGGTTTGAGAAGGCATTTGATTTTTTGGATGATGTGAGTTGGTGTATTGTCACCCCCTTCATCCCACTGGAGGTTTAGTGAGGTGGCTTCGAGGTAGATCTTTTGTATTGTTTTTGTAAGGTTTTGTGAATAATCTAATAAAATGCCATGTGTATCTGTCGAGGCGGTTCCTCGGCAATGCCCACCATGAGGGGCTTAGGTTTAGAAAAAGGCGACGATGGTACACGACGTACCCAGGTTCACGTCCCCGCAGTGGAGGATCGCTACGTCCTGCTAGCAATCCAGTATATGAAAATATGTGTACAGGGGGCCGCCATATGCGGAGTTGTTGTATTTAGTCTAGTTCTAATCTGCGGGTTGCGATGTCTAGGCGTATCACCTCTATGTTTTATGTTTCTCAATATGTCCTCTAAGGGGTGCCCCTGCCTGGCTTTATATATCAGCCAAGCTAGGGTTTACAAGAGTCCTAGTAGGATTCGTATTGGAGTCTTCTTTCCTTGTAGTGCAAGTTGATAACGCGTGCAGATCCAGCTTGTCGAGTCTTCGTGCTGGTCCATCTTCATAATCTGCATCGGGTATGGCAATGTCGAGTACCCGAAGGGTTATGCCCACATCAGTAGCCCCCGAGTGTCTGGCCGAAGTGAAGCTTCGGGCAGGGACTAAAGTTTTCATCGTCCGAATGTCTTGATCATCTGTTGGATGTTGAATCTTGTGCTTGATGTCGAGTCGAAGTTGCTTTTTGTTGGGTGCGCGAAGCGCTCCCGATAGGTGTAGCCCCCGAGTCTATGGACGGATACTTGCAGCCGCGTATAGACTCAAGTTGTACTACTCGAAAATCTTGATGTTGATGCCGACGTTTTCTGGTTTATTCTTCTTTGTCGACGAAGCTGCCACTTTTTTATCGGGTGCGCGACCAGTGCTCCCGATGGAAGTAGCCCCCGAGCCTGTAGACAAATATGAAATAGTCATGCGTAGGGTGTTAAAAATGCTGAGTCGAATAACGTAGATTTCCTCGAGTTCCAAGAATATTTAGATGTTTTCGATGACGGCGATGATTTTGATGATATCATAGATAGAGGAGTCGATGATTTGGGTGATGTCACAGAGGAGTCGATGATTCAAATGATATCCCGGAGAAGTCGATAATTTGGATGATGTCACAGAGGAGTCGATGATTCAGATGATATTTCGGAGGAGTCGATAATTTGGATGATGTCACAGAGGAGTCGATGATTCAGATGATATTCCGGAGGAGTCGATAATTTTATCGGGTGCGCGTCTAGCGATCCCGATGGGAGTAGCCCCCGAGTCTAGGCACGGATGCTTGCAACCGTGTGTAGACTCAAGTCGAGCAACCCGATGCTATAGTTTTCTTCAGGTGCCTGATGACCCACAAGTATAGGGGATCGCAACAGTCTTCGAGGGAAGTATTACCCAATTTATTGATTCGACACAAGGGGAGACAAAGAATACTTGGAAGCCTTAACAACGGAGTTGTCAATTCAGTTGCACCTGGAAACAGACTTGCTCGCAAGAGTTTATCAGTAGTAACAGCTTTATAGCGATAGTAGTAGTGAAATAACAAGCAGCAGAGTAACAAAGACAGCAGTAGTGATTATAGTAAACAGCAGGATTAAAATACCGTAGGCACGGGGACGGATAACGGGCGTTGCATGGATGAGAGAAACTCATGTAACAATCATAGCAGGGCATTTGCAGTATAATAATAAAACGGTGTCTAAGTACTAATCAATCAATAGGCATGTGTTCCAATTATAGTCGTACGTGCTCGCAATGAGAAACTTGCACAACATCTTTTGTCCTACCAGCCGGTGGCAGCCGGGCCTCAAGGGAAACTACTCGGATATTAAGGTACTCCTTTTAATAGAGTACCGGAGCAAAGCATTAACACTCCGTGAACACATGTGATCCTCACATCACTGCCATTCCCTCCGGTTGTCCCGATTTCGTCACTTCGGGGCCATTGGTTCCGGACAGCGACATGTGTATACAACTTGCGGGTAAGACCATAAACAATGAATATCATGATGAAATAATAACATGTTCAGATCTGAGATCATGGCACTCGGGCCCTAGTGACAAGCATTAAGCATAACAAGTTGCAACAATATCATAAAAGTACCATCTACGGACACTAGGCACTATGCCCTAACAATCTTATGCTATTACATGACCAATCTCATCCAATCCCTACCATCCCCTTCGCCTACAGCGGGGGAATTACTCACACATGGATGGGGGAAACATGGCTGGTTGATGTAGAGGCGTTGGCGGTGATGGCGGTGATGATCTCCTCCAATTCCCCGTCCCGGCGGAGTGCCAGAACGGAGACTTCTGGCTCCCGCGACGGAGTTTCGCGATGTGGCGGCGTTCTGGAGGGTTTCTGGCGACTTCGACTTCTCCCCGTGTGTTTTTAGGTCGAAACGAATAAGTAGTCCGAAGGAGGGCGTCGGAGGCCGGCCGAGGGGCCACACCACCTGGCCGCGCGGGCCCCCCCTGGGCCGCGCCGCCTGGTGGTGTGGGGCCCTCGGGCCTCCACTTCAAGTGCCCTTCTGGCTCCGTTAGTTTCCTGGGAAAATAGGGCCTTCGCATAAATTCCGAGGTTTTTCCCGAAAGTTGGATTTCTGCACAAAAACGAGACACCGTGAGCAGTTCGCTGAAAACAGCGTTAGTCCGTGTTAGTTGCATCCAAAATACACAAATTAGAGGCCAAACAATAGCAAAAGTGTTCGGGAAAGTAGATACGTTTTGGACGTATCAACTCCCCCAAGCTTAGCTTATTGCTTGTCCTCAAGCAATTCAGTTAACAACTGAGCGATAAAAGAACTTTCACGAACACATTTGCTCATATGATGTATATATTCTCATGACATGGCTAATACTTGAGCAGTTCATAACAAGGTACATGCAAATAAGATCATCTAATAGCTATATCAATCATGAAGAGGTACCAACAATTAATAATAAGCATCATGAATCATGTATATAAGCAAGATTGCAATGTTCATAAGAGAGTATGATAAAGTGGTATCTCGCTTGCCCGTATTTGATTGGCAAAACATAAATGCCCGGCACCTCTGGAGTTCATAGAAAGACTAGAAGTAGTGATTGTCAAAGATAAAAGCATCAAAGTTATACCACAATCAATCATATTTTGAGACAAGCATATTATACTAAGAATGACAGTCGTGCTCTCAAGAAAGTGCTCAAAGAAAGGATGGAGACACAACATAAAAGTAAAAGATTGACCCTTCGCAGAGGGAAGCAGGGATTAACATGCGCTAGAGCTTTTCATTTTTATAAATCAGGAGTAAAATTATTTTGAGAGGTGTTTGTTGTTGTCAACGAATGGTAATGGGTACACTAACTACCTCGCCAACCGGACTTTCAAGAGCGGCTCCCATGAATTATTGCATATTTATTTGGCACTCCTTCCAACCTTTCTTGCACAAACCATGGCTAACCGAATCCTCGGGTGCCTGCCAACAATCTCATACCATGAAGGAGTGCCTTTTATTTTAGTTTAGTTTTATTATGATGATGACACTCCCCCCAACCTTTGCTTACACAAGCCATGGCTAACCGAATCCTTCGGGTGCCGTCCAACAATCACAAACCATGGAGGAGTGTCTATTTAAGTTTAATTAATTCGGGACTCGGGAATCCCATTGCCAGCTCTTTTTGCAAAATTATTGGATAAGCGGATGTGCCACTATTCCATATGAGAGTCCGTCAAAAGTAAATGACAAGGTTGAAAGCTAAACACCACATACTTCCTCATGAGCTATGAAACATTAACACAAATTAAGAAGCATTTTGAAGGTTTTAAAGGTAGCGCATGAGAATTTACTTGGAATGGTTTGAAATGCCATGCATAGGTATTTATGGTGGACACTCGGAATAACTTGGTTTTCATGTGTTTGGAGGCACGAGCAGCGTTCCCGCTCAGTACAAGTGAAGGCTAGCAAGAGACTAGGGAGCGACAAATCAAGAGAGCAAGAATCGTCATAATCATGCTTGCGGCAAAATAAATTAACCGAGGCATAAAAGTGATACAAGAACTCGAAGCAATGTAAATCATTGAGGCTTAATTGACTCTTGTTCAGTCATATGCATGCGTGAGCATGTGCCAAGTCAATATAAATGAATTATTCAGAGGAGGATACCACAATGCCATACTTACTTATGAATAAAACAATGCAAGCAAACATCCATGACATGCTACTCATATTAATAGATTGGAGCTAATCATGAGAGATCATGAACTACTAGACTTTCTCAAATAACATATACCTCACATGAACCAACTAAGCATGCTCACATGGATGAGTATATGTACAAAAATGAAAACAAATAGAGTTCATACCAGCCTCTCACCACAATCGGATTGTCGTAGATCGTCATTATTGCCTTTTCACTTGTGTAGCTTGGATAATATGAAATGAAAACCACGCTCCAGCCGCCGAAGACCATTGAACTCATGATGAACTTTACAAACCAAAGAAGAACAGCAAATATTTTTGGTGTTTTCAAATTGCAAACAAGAACAAGAGGAAACAAGCAAACAAAGCAAAATCTTTTTGGGTTTTCTTATAGCAAACTAGCAATAGCAAATAAAGCGAAACAATTGCAAGAAACCAAAGCAAACAAATGGTGAAGAGAAACAACAGAAATATTTTTGGTCTTTTTGTGTTTTGGGAAAGAAACAAAGCGAAAACAAGAAATAGCAAACTAAAAGAAACACAGAAAAGCGAGATGGCAGAAATCTGCCAAAACTTGACAGCAGTACAGAAATCGATTTTTACAAAAATCTTACGTTGCTCAGTTCAAAAAGTGTTCAACTAATGAAAGTTAGATAACAACCTGGGGAACCTGCACAAAACTTTTCAACTCAAAATAACGTTCTGGCTGTGCACACGAATTTTTACGGTAACAGCCCAGAATCTGTTTTCAGGCAGCACTTCCCCAAATATCATCTTCCTCTCATTAGAAAACCACTCAAAGAGACTAAACAAGTATATACAAGTATCCAGCAATCATAATATGCAAAGAATGAGTGATGCCGGTATACCTCCCCCAAGCTTAGGCTTTTGGCCTAAGTGGAGTTCAACCTCAACGAGGGTCGTTCCTCGCCGGTGGGTAGTCCATGGAGTAGTCATAGTAAAGCTCCTGCGCGTAAGAAAAGCGTGGAGGCTCCGCATATCCACCATGTTGATGCGAGGAACTTGCTGCATCGGATGATGAGTCGAGGTGCTCCTCGACCTCTATGTCGTCTCTTGCATGTTGGCCTCCTCTCTCTATATGTGCATCTAGTGCACCTTCTGTGACCGACCAATCTCCCCTGGAATCAAGGTTAGACAAAACAGGCGCAGGTAATCTTACTAGTTTCTCAGTTTTTCTTAGTTATTCTCCAAACTTTCTTATAAAATATCATCTTATAATACAGGTTACCCAAGTTGGAGGAATCTGAAACAAATTCATGTTTAATCATAGAGGCTATGTCAAGTTTTTCTATGGGGAATGGAATATCAAAATGATGAGGTTCTACATTATGAAAAGCTAGTAAACGGGAGGCGATGAGGCCTCCACACATTCCACCTTTCTCACGGTTAGTAGCAAGTCTATAAGCTATTAATGCCCCCAAATTATAAGACCTACTATTTTGCAAGTGCTGCAGCTAGAAAAGCCAAATCCGGGATAGAAAGTTTACTACCAATCCTTTTGGCGAGAACGCATTTGGTAATAAAATAAGCAAAGTAGCGGATAGCCGGGAGCTGAATACTAGTGATTTTACCACTTTCACCCGAGAAACTCCTTCCATCGCAAATCATCTTGTAAAGATCCGAGAGTTCTTGCGGCGATCCCCTTATCTTCTCGCACGACCCCCATTGCGGTATTCTAATTGCTGCACAAAAAGCACTAAATGGCAAGTTGACAGTTTTATTGTAAATTTTATACTGGACCGTGGGGTTAGATCGCGACCAATTAAACTTGAAATCCTGCACAAAAGCCATAGTTAATTTTACATATTGTCTTGGCTCTCCTTCAACAAAGTCACTCAGCCCTGCACGAGAAATTAGAGTTTGAACATCTTCAAATATCCCCGCGCTTCTCATGAAATCCGCGCACGGGTAGTAAGAGGGGTATACTCCTCTTCACGATTGACTATCATAACTTGTTGGACTTCCAATTCTTGCTGGTTCAAGTGATATCTATTCCATTCCATTTTCTGAAATTTCAACAACCAATATAAAAATTTGATTTGGTGACATATAATTGAGGGAAACTACCATAGGAACTTGCTAGAGTACTAATCATGCATCAAAACTAGTTTCTACCACTTAGAACAAGCATGCAAGCTCACTAAACATGTTACCTACAGCAGCAAAATATTCAAGATATACTCAACCAAACAAAATTCTACTTGGATGGGTGGAGGAGTCACATACCGAAGAGCAAATGTGCCAAATTTCAGCAGGAAATCTGGGCTGAGCAAAGAGATCGAGAAATCTGGAGCTCTGGAGCAAAAACGCGAGAGAGATGAACTTGGTACGAGTTTTTTCGGGAGAGAGAAGGTGCTGGGAGGAAGAGATGGCAAGGTGGGGCAGAGGGGAGCCCACACCACATGGTGGCGCGGCCACCTCCTTGGCCGCGCCGGCCAGTGGTGTGGCGCCCTCTGGTGCCCCACAGGTCATCCTCTGGTGCTCCCAGGTGCCTCGTCGAAAAATAGGACCAACGGTATAATTTTCGCGAATTTTTGAAAACTTTGAAAAATGCACATTTTCTCGGGTATTAGGTTTATTATTACCGGCCAGGAAAATTTTTGAAATCTCAAATCAACTAAGAAACTTTGCAAATTAAAAGTGCTACAGCAACTAAAGCAAGTGGAGAAAGAAAGAGATGTTGTTTACCTCCTCTATGCATATAAAAGGTATTTGTTAACAAGGTTGATCAAGTCTTGCCACCAAATAAATTTTACATAGCATATGAAGAAATAAACCTCAAATCAATCATGTTACCTTGAATTGTATTGATATGGATCCAATCACAAGAGTTTGATATTCTTCTTTAGGCTCATATATAGGACAATCGATGGTTCCCACTTTGATAGTTCTCACATGAGAGATAGTATTAACTCCGCACGCTTTTTCAATCCTCTTGGGGAAATAGACGGTGTGTTCCTTATCATCAACATTGAAAGTAACCTTTCCTTTATTGCAATCAATAACAGCCCCTCGCGGTGTTAAGAAAAGGTCTCCCAAGAATAATAGACATATTATCATCTTCAGGCATTTCCAACACAACAAAATCAGTTAATATCAAGCAGCTTAGTAGTAACTTGAACAGGGACATTCTCACATATACCAACAGGAATAGCAAGTAGATTTATCAGCCATTTGCAAAGATATATCAGTAGGTATCAACTTATCTAAGTAAAGTCTCTTATAAAGAGAAAAGGGCATAACACTAACACCGGCTCCCAAGTCACATAGAGCAGTTTTGACATAATTATTCTTAATAGAACAAGGAATAGTAGGTATACCTGGGTCGCCCAACTTCTTTGGAATTTTGCCATTGAAAGAGTAATTAGCAAGCATAGTGGAAATTTCCTCATTGGGGATTTTCCTTTTGTTAGTAACAATATCTTTCATATACTTTGAATAAGGAGGCAATTTAATAGCATCAGCTAAAGGGATTTGCAAGAATAAAGGTTTCATCCAATCACAGAATTTATTATAGTGTTCCTCTTCCTTTGATTTTAGTTTCTTAGCAGGAAAAGGCATTGGCTTTTGCACCCAAGGTTCTCTTTCATTACCATGTTTCTCAGTAATAAAATCTTCTTTAGTATACTTTTTATTTTTAGCATGCTTTTCAGGTTCTTCTTCAACCTCTTCTTTATCAGGAGTATCATTCTTATCATTATCTTCACTATTATCATGTTCATTACCACTTTCAGCTTCAGCATCAGAAATAGAAATACTATTAGGATCATTAACAGGTTCAGAGGATTCTACAACATTTTTATGTTTCTTCTTCTTTTTCTTCTTAGAATGAGCTCTAGGTTCAATGCGTTGAGAATCTTGTTCAATTCTTTTGGGATGCCCTTCAGGATATAGAGGATCCTGGGTAGAGACACCACCTCTAGTTGTTACTTCATAAGCATGTTTTTCTTTAGCATTATTTCCTAACAAGTCATTTTGCACTTTAGTGAGTTGATCAATTTGAGTTTGAATCATATGAAAATGTTTAACAAGCATCTTAACATCATTGGAGGTTCTCTCCACAATATCATGCAATTGACTAATAGCTTGAGAATTTTCCATTAGATGATTCTCTACTCTCATATTAAAATTTTCTTGCTTAACAATATAATTATCAAACTCATCTAAGCATTGTGCAGGAGGTTTTGAATACGGAATATCTTCCCTAGTAAAGCGTTGAAGGGAGTTTACCTCAATCATGGATGAAGGGGGAATTATCTCACATATATCTTCTATAGGAGGTAGATTCTTCACATCTTCAGATTTAATACCTTTCTCCTTGAGTGACTTCTTGGCTTCCCTCATATCTTCATCATTCAATTTAATTAAACCCCTCTTCTTCACTATTGGCGTTGGAGTTGGTTCGAGCGTATTCCAATCATCATAATTCCGGCCTATTTTAGCCAATAATTCTTCAGACGTCGTCCGGAGTTCTTTTCCCGAAAACACAACCAAGCACAACTATCCAGGTATGCCCTAGACTCAATGGTTAGTCCACTATAAAATATATCAAGTAAATCATGCTTTTCTAAATCATGGTCGAGCAAAGCTCTAATAAGAGAGCAAAATCTCGCCCAAGCCTCGTGCAATTTCTCCTCATCTCCTCGATCAAAATTATAAACTCTCTCGCAAAGCAAGCATGTTGAGCACTAGCAGGAAAGTATTTGCGGAAGAAAACCTCAAGCAATTCTTTCGGACTTTTAATAGAATTAGGTGGCAAATTATTATACCAAGTTTTAGCGTCATCCTTCAATGAGAATGGAAATATTTTAGCAACAAAGTAAGTACGCTTCTTAACATCATCAGAAAACAAGCTACTCAAAGTAGATAACTCAGTCATGTGTTCAACAAGACTTTCTTTTTCAGTACCACAAAAAGGTGTTTTCTCAACAATAGCTATATGAGATAGATCAATAGAAAAATCATAATCGTTATCCCTAATGTTTATAGGAGATGTGGCAAATTTAGGATCAGGAGACAGCTTTATATCTAACAAGTATGTTCCGCAAGCAACTTTTTAATTTTTCTTCCATCAGTAGTAGCATGGCATTTTTCAATAAAATCATCATCAAGTTCCACATAATCTTCATCAAAATCATCACTAGAGTATTCAAGTTCAGTGTGAATTAACAGTGTAGTAGCATTAGGAGTTTCAAGTATTTTCAATTTGTCTAGATTTAGCAATTGTAGCATCTAGAAAAGATCCCAATGAACCACTATCATCAAGCACAACAGAAACATTATCAATATTATGAGAGTGTTCAGATTCAGCAGATGTACCCGCATGCGAAGCATGTGGCGGTGAAACAAGTTTATCAATCACAGATGGTGAATCAAGTGTAGCGGAGGTACTCAGAATTGTACCTTTTCTTGTAGTGGATGGTAATATGGCGATCTTAGTATCGCGAGGTTTACCCATGATGGAGAATTTGCAGCGAACAATATTAATCCAAGTGAACTTCCAAATAAAGCTATGCTCCCCGGCAACGGCGCCGTAAAAATAGTCTTGATGACCCACAAGTATAGGGGATCGCAACAGTCTTCGAGGGAAGTATTACCCAATTTATTGATTCGACACAAGGGGAGACAAAGAATACTTGGAAGCCTTAACAACGGAGTTGTCAATTCAGCTGCACTGGAAACGTACTTGCTCGCAAGAGTTTATCGATAGTAACAGCTTTATAGCAGTAGTAGTAGTGAAATAACAAGCAGCAGAGTAACAAAGACAGCAGTAGTGATTATAGTAAACAGCAGGATTAAAATACTGTAGGCACGGGGACGGATAACGGGCGTTGCATGGATGAGAGAAACTCATGTAACAATCATAGCAGGGCATTTGCAGATAATAATAAAACGGTGTCTAAGTACTAATCAATCAATAGGCATGTGTTCCAATTATAGTCGTACGTGCTCGCAATGAGAAACTTGCACAACATCTTTTGTCCTACCAGCCGGTGGCAGCCGGGCCTCAAGGGAAACTACTGGGATATTAAGGTACTCCTTTTAATAGAGTACCGGAGCAAAGCATTAACACTCCGTGAACACATGTGATCCTCACATCGCTACCATTCCCTCCGGTTGTCCCGATTTCGTCACTTCGGGGCCATTGGTTCCGGACAGCGACATGTGTATACAACTTGCAGTGTAAGACCATAAACAATGAATATCATGATGAAATAATAACATGTTCAGATCTGAGATCATGGCACTCGGGCCCTAGTGACAAGCATTAAGCATAACAAGTTGCAACAATATCATAAAAGTACCATCTACTGGACACTAGGCACTATGCCCTAACAATCTTATGCTATTACATGACCAATCTCATCCAATCCCTACCATCCCCTTCGCCTACAGCGGGGGAATTACTCACACATGGATGGGGGAAACATGGCTGGTTGATGTAGAGGCGTTGGCGGTGATGGCGGTGATGATCTCCTCCAATTCCCCGTCCCGGCGGAGTGCCAAACGGAGACTTCGGCTCCCGCGACGGAGTTTCGCGATGTGGCGGCGTTCGGAGGGTTTCTGGCGACTTCGACTTCTCTCCCTGTGTTTTTAGGTCGAAACGAATAAGTAGTCCGAAGGAGGGCGTCAGAGGCCGGCCGAGGGGGCCACACCACCTGGCCGCGCGGCCCCCCCTGGGCCGCGCCGCCTGGTGGTGTGGGGCCCTCGGGCCTCCACTTCAAGTGCCCTTCTGGCTCCGTTAGTTTCCTGGGAAAATAGGACCTTCTGCATAAATTCCGAGGTTTTTCCCGAAAGTTGGATTTCTGCACAAAAACGAGACACCATAGCAGTTCTCGCTGAAAACAGCGTTAGTCCGTGTTAGTTGCATCCAAAATACACAAATTAGAGGCCAAACAATAGCAAAAGTGTTCGGGAAAGTAGATACGTTTTGGACGTATCAACTCCCCCAAGCTTAGCTTATTGCTTGTCCTCAAGCAATTCAGTTAACAACCGAGCGATAAAAGAACTTTCACGAACACATTTGCTCATATGATGTATATATTCTCATGACATGGCTAATACTTGAGCAGCTCATAACAAGGTACATGCAAATAAGATCATCTAATAGCTATATCAATCATGAAGAGGTACCAACAATTAATAATAAGCATCATGAATCATGTATATAAGCAAGATTGCAATGTTCATAAGAGAGTATGATAAAGTGGTATCTCGCTTGCTTGTATTTGATTGGCAAAACATAAATGCCCGGGCACCTCTGGAGTTCATAGAAAGACTAGAAGTAGTGATTGTCAAAGATAAAAGCATCAAAGTTATACCACAATCAATCATATTTTGAGACAAGCATATTATACTAAGAATGACAAGCTTGTGCTCTCAAGAAAGTGCTCAAAGAAAGGATGGAGACACAACATAAAAGTAAAAGATTGACCCTTCGCAGAGGGAAGCAGGGATTAACATGCGCTAGAGCTTTTCATTTGTATAAATCAGGAGTAAAATTATTTTGAGAGGTGTTTGTTGTTGTCAACGAATGGTAATGGGTACACTAACTACCTCGCCAACCGGACTTTCAAGAGCGGCTCCCATGAATTATTGCATATTTATTTGGCACTCCTTCCAACCTTTCTTGCACAAACCATGGCTAACCGAATCCTCGGGTGCCTGCCAACAATCTCATACCATGAAGGAGTGCCTTTTATTTTAGTTTAGTTCTATTATGATGATGACACTCCCCCCAACCTTTGCTTACACAAGCCATGGCTAACCGAATCCTTCGGGTGCCGTCCATCAATCACAAACCATGGAGGAGTGTCTATTTAAGTTTAATTAATTCGGGACTGGGAATCCCATTGCCAGCTCTTTTTGCAAAATTATTGGATAAGCGGATGTGCCACTATTCCATATGAGAGTCCGTCAAAAGTAAATGACAAGGTTGAAAGCTAAACACCACATACTTCCTCATGAGCTATGAAACATTAACACAAATTAAGAAGCATTTTGAAGGTTTTAAAGGTAGCGCATGAGAATTTACTTGGAATGGTTTGAAATGCCATGCATAGGTATTTATGGTGGACACTCTGGAATAACTTGGTTTTCATGTGTTTGGAGGCACGAGCAGCGTTCCCGCTCAGTACAAGTGAAGGCTAGCAAGAGACTAGGGAGCGACAAATCAAGAGAGCAGTAACTGTCATAATCATGCTTGCGGCAAAATAAATTAACTGAGGCATAAAAGTGATACAAGAACTCTGAAGCAATGTAAATCATTGAGGCTTAATTGACTTTTGTTCAGTCATATGCATGCGTGAGCATGTGCCAAGTCAATATAAATGAATTATTCAGAGGAGGATACCACAATGCCATACTTACTTATGAATAAAACAATGCAAGCAAACATCCATGACATGCTACTCATATTAATAGATTGGAGCTAAACATGAGAGATCATGAACTACTAGACTTTCTCAAATAACATATACCTCACATGAACCAACTAAGCATGCTCACATGGATGAGTATATGTACAAAAATGAAAACAAATAGAGTTCATACCAGCCTCTCACCACAATCAGATTGTCGTAGATCGTCATTATTGCCTTTTCACTTGTGTAGCTTGGATAATATGAAATGAAAACCACGCTCCAGCCGCCGAAGACCATTGAACTCATGATGAACTTTACAAACCAAAGAAGAACAGCAAATATTTTTGGTGTTTTCAAATTGCAAACAAGAACAAGAGGAAACAAGCAAACAAAGCAAAATCTTTTTGGGTTTTCTTATAGCAAACTAGCAATAGCAAATAAAGCGAAACAATTGCAAGAAACCAAAGCAAACAAATGGTGAAGAGAAACAACAGAAATATTTTTGGTCTTTTTGTGTTTTGGGAAAGAAACAAAGCGGAAACAAGAAATAGCAAACTAAAAGAAACACAGAAAAGCGAGATGGCAGAAATCTGCCAAAACTTGACAGCAGTACAGAAATCGATTTTTACAAAAATCTTACGTTGCTCAGTTCAAAAAGTGTTCAACTAATGAAAGTTAGATAACAACCTGGGGAACGTGCACAAAAATTTTCAACTCAAAATAACGTTCTGGCTGTGCACACGAATTTTTACGGTAACAGCCCAGAATCTGTTTTCAGGCAGCACTTCCCCAAATATCATCTTCCTCTCATTAGAAAACCACTCAAAGAGACTAAACAAGTATATACAAGTATCCAGCAATCATAATATGCAAAGAATGAGTGATGCCGGTATACCTCCCCCAAGCTTAGGCTTTTGGCCTAAGTGGAGTTCAACCCCAACGAGGGTCGTTCCTCGCCGGTGGGTAGTCCATGGAGTAGTCATAGTAAAGCTCCCGCGCAGAAGAAAAGCGTGGAGGCTCCGCATATCCACCATGTTGATGCGAGGAACTTGCTGCATCGGATGATGAGTCGAGGTGCTCCTCGACCTCTATGTCGTCTCTTGCATGTTGGCCTCCTCTCTCTATATGTGCATCTAGTGCACCTTCCGTGACCGACCAATCTCCCCGGAATCAAGGTTAGACAAAACAGACGCAGGTAATCTTACTAGTTTCTCGCTTTTCTTAGTTATTCTCCAAACTTTCTTATAAAATATCATCTTATAATACAGGTTACCCAAGTTGGAGGAATCTGAAACAAATTCATGTTTAATCATAGAGGCTATGTCAAGTTTTTCTATGGGGAATGGAATATCAAAATGATGAGGTTCTACATTATGAAAAGCTAGTAAACGGGAGGCGATGAGGCCTCCACACATTCCACCTTTCTCACGGTTAGTAGCAAGTCTATAAGCTATTAATGCCCCCAAATTATAAGACCTACTATTTTGCAAGTGCTGCAGCTAGAAAAGCCAAATCCGGGATAGAAAGTTTACTACCAATCCTTTTGGCGAGAACGCATTTGGTAATAAAATAAGCAAAGTAGCGGATAGCCGGGAGCTGAATACTAGTGATTTTACCACTTTCACCTCGAGAAACTCCTTCCATCGCAAATCATCTTGTAAAGATCCGAGAGTTCTTGCGGCGATCCCCTTATCTTCTCGCACGACCCCCATTGCGGTATTCTAATTGCTGCACAAAAAGCACTAAATGGCAAGTTGACAGCTTTATTGTAAATTTTATACTCGGACCGTGGGGTTAGATCGCGACCAATTAAACTTGAAATCCTGCACAAAAGCCATAGTTAATTTTACATATTGTCTTGGCTCTCCTTCAACAAAATCACTCAGCCCCGCACGAGAAATTAGAGTTTGAACATCTTCAAATATCCCCGCGCTTCTCATGAAATCCGCGCACGGGTAGTAAGAGGGGTATACTCCCTCTTCACGATTGACTATCATAACTTGTTGGACTTCCAATTCTTGCTGGTTCAAGTGATATCTATTCCATTCCATTTTCTGAAATTTCAACAACCAATATAAAAAATTTGATTTGGTGACATATAATTGAGGGAAACTACCATAGGAACTTGCTAGAGTACTAATCATGCATCAAAACTAGTTTCTACCACTTAGAACAAGCATGCAAGCTCACTAAACATGTTACCTACAACAGCAAAATATTCAAGATATACTCAACCAAACAAAATTCTACTTGGATGGGTGGAGGAGTCACATACCGAAGAGCAAATGTGCCAAATTTCGACATGAAATCTGGGCTGAGCAAAGAGATCGAGAAATCTGGAGCTCTGGAGCAAAAACGCGAGAGAGATGAACTTGGTACGAGTTTTTTCGGGAGAGAGAAGGTGCCGGGAGGAAGAGATGGCAAGGTGGGGCAGAGAGGAGCCCACACCACATGGTGGCGCGGCCACCTCCTTGGCCGCGCCGGCCAGTGGTGTGGCGCCCTCTCGGTGCCCCACAGGTCATCCTCCGGTGCTCCCGTGTGCCTCGTCGAAAAATAGGACCAACGGTATAATTTTCGCGAATTTTTGAAAACTTTGAAAAATGCACATTTTCTGGGTATTAGGTTTATTATTACTGGCCAGGAAAATTTTTGAAATCTCAAATCAACTAAGAAACTTTGCAAATTAAAAGTGCTACAGCAACTAAAGCAAGTGGAGAAAGAAAGAGATGTTGTTTACCTCCTCTATGCATATAAAAGGTATTTGTTAACAAGGTTGATCAAGTCTTGCCACCAAATAAATTTTACATAGCATATGAAGAAATAAACCTCAAATCAATCATGTTACCTTGAATTGTATTGATATGGATCCAATCACAAGAGTTTGATATTCTTCTTTAGGCTCATATATAGGACAATCGATGGTTCCCACTTTGATAGTTCTCACATGAGAGATAGTATTAACTCCGCACGCTTTTTCAATCCTCTTGGGGAAATAGACGGTGTGTTCCTTATCATCAACATTGAAAGTAACCTTTCCTTTATTGCAATCAATAACAGCCCCTGCGGTGTTAAGAAAAGGTCTCCCAAGAATAATAGACATATTATCATCTTCAGGCATTTCCAACACAACAAAATCAGTTAATATCAAGCAGCTTAGTAGTAACTTGAACAGGAACATTCTCACATATACCAACAGGAATAGCAGTAGATTTATCAGCCATTTGCAAAGATATATCAGTAGGTATCAACTTATCTAAGTAAAGTCTCTTATAAAGAGAAAAGGGCATAACACTAACACCGGCTCCCAAGTCACATAGAGCAGTTTTGACATAATTATTCTTAATAGAACAAGGAATAGTAGGTATACCAGGGTCGCCCAACTTCTTTGGAATTTTGCCATTGAAAGAGTAATTAGCAAGCATAGTGGAAATTTCCTCATTGGGGATTTTCCTTTTGTTAGTAACAATATCTTTCATATACTTTGAATAAGGAGGCAATTTAATAGCATCAGTT
The DNA here is from genome assembly GCF_022539505.1 of Lolium rigidum. Classification (NCBI taxonomy): domain Eukaryota; kingdom Viridiplantae; phylum Streptophyta; class Magnoliopsida; order Poales; family Poaceae; genus Lolium; species Lolium rigidum. The sequence goes on from NC_061508.1 coordinate 128,605,903, forward strand.
AAAGGGATTTGCAAGAATAAAGGTTTCATCCAATCACAGAATTTATTATAGTGTTCTTCTTCCTTTGATTTTAGTTTCTTAGCAGGAAAAGGCATTGGCTTTTGCACCCAAGGTTCTCTTTCATTACCATGTTTCTCATTAATAAAATCTTCTTTAGTATACTTTTTATTTTTAGCATGCTTTTCAGGTTCTTCTTCAACCTCTTCTTTATCAGGAGTATCATTCTTATCATTATCTTCATCTATTATCATGTTCATTACCACTTTCAGTTTCAGCATCGAAATAGAAATACTATTAGGATCATTAACAGGTTCGGAGGATTCTACAACATTTTTATGTTTCTTCTTCTTTTTCTTCTTAGAATGAGCTCTAGGTTCAATGCGTTGAGAATCTTGTTCAATTCTTTTGGGATGCCCTTCAGGATATAGAGGATCCTGGGTAGAGACACCACCTCTAGTTGTTACTTCATAAGCATGTTTTTCTTTAGCATTATTTCCTAACAAGTCATTTTGCACTTTAGTGAGTTGATCAATTTGAGTTTGAATCATTTGAAAATGTTTAACAAGCATCTTAACATCATTGGAGGTTCTCTCCACAATATCATGCAATTGACTAATAGCTTGAGAATTTTCCATTAGATGATTCTCTACTCTCATATTAAAATTTTCTTGTTTAACAATATAATTATCAAACTCATCTAAGCATTGTGCAGGAGGTTTCGAATACGGAATATCTTCCCTAGTAAAGCGTTGAAGGGAGTTTACCTCAATCATGGATGAAGGGGGAATTATCTCACATATATCTTCTATAGGAGGTAGATTCTTCACATCTTCAGATTTAATACCTTTCTCCTTGAGTGACTTCTTGGCTTCCCTCATATCTTCATCATTCAATTTAATTAAACCCCTCTTCTTCACTATTGGCGTTGGAGTTGGTTCAGGCGTATTCCAATCATCATAATTCCGGCCTATTTTAGCCAATAATTCTTCAGCGTCGTCTGGAGTTCTTTTCCCGAAAACACAACCAGCACAACTATCCAGGTATGCCCTAGACTCAATGGTTAGTCCACTATAAAATATATCAAGTAAATCATGCTTTTCTAAATCATGGTCGGGCAAAGCTCTAATAAGAGAGCAAAATCTCGCCCAAGCCTCGGGCAATTTCTCCTCATCTCCTCGATCAAAATTATAAACTCTCTCGCAAAGCAAGCATGTTGAGCACTAGCAGGAAAGTATTTGCGGAAGAAAACCTCAAGCAATTCTTTCGGACTTTTAATAGAATTAGGTGGCAAATTATTATACCAAGTTTTAGCGTCATCCTTCAATGAGAATGGAAATATTTTAGCAACAAAGTAAGTACGCTTCTTAACATCATCGAAAAACAAGCTACTCAAAGTAGATAACTCAGCTCATGTGTTCAACAAGCACTTTCTTTTTCAGTACCACAAAAAGGTGTTTTCTCAACAATAGCTATATGAGATAGATCAATAGAAAAATCATAATCTTTATCCCTAATGTTTATAGGAGATGTGGCAAATTTAGGATCAGGAGACAGTTTATATATAACAGTATGTTCTGCAAGCAACTTTTTAATTTTTCTTCCATCAGTAGTAGCATGGCATTTTTCAATAAAATCATCATCAAGCTCCACATAATCTTCATCAAAATCATCACTAGAGTATTCAAGTTCAGGTGAATTAACAGGTGTAGTAGCATTAGGAGTTTCAGTATTTTCAATTTGTCTAGATTTAGCAATTGTAGCATCTAGAAAAGATCCCAACGAACCACTATCATCAAGCACAACAGAAACATTATCAATATTATGAGAGTGTTCAGATTCAGCAGATGTACCCGCATGCGAAGCATGTGGCGGTGAAACAAGTTTATCAATCACAGATGGTGAATCAAGTGTAGCGGAGGTACTCAGAATTGTACCTTTTCTTGTAGTGGATGGTAATATGGCGATCTTAGTATCGCGAGGTTTACCCATGATGGAGAATTTGCAGCGAACAATATCAATCCAAGTGAACTTCCAAATAAAGCTATGCTCCCCGGCAACGGCACCAGAAAATAGTCTTGATGACCCACAAGTATAGGGGATCGCAACAGTCTTCGAGGGAAGTATTACCCAATTTATTGATTCGACACAAGGGGAGACAAAGAATGCTTGGAAGCCTTAACAACGGAGTTGTCAATTCAGTTGCACCTGGAAACAGACTTGCTCGCAAGAGTTTATCAGTAGTAACAGTTTTATAGCAGTTGTAGTAGTGAAATAACAGCAGCAGAGTAACAAAGACAAGCAAGTAGTGATTATAGTAAACAGCAGGATTAAAATACTGTAGGCACGGGGACGGATAACGGGCGTTGCATGGATGAGAGAAACTCATGTAACAATCATAGCAGGGCATTTGCAGATAATAATAAAACGGTGTCTAAGTACTAATCAATCAATAGGCATGTGTTCCAATTATAGTCGTACGTGCTCGCAATGAGAAACTTGCACAACATCTTTTGTCCTACCAGCCGGTGGCAGCCGGGCCTCAAGGGAAACTACTGGATATTAAGGTACTCCTTTAATAGAGTACCGGAGCAAAGCATTAACACTCCGTGAACACATGTGATCCTCACATCACTGCCATTCCCTCCGGTTGTCCCGATTTCTGTCACTTCGGGGCCATTGGTTCCGGACAGCGACATGTGTATACAACTTGCAGGTAAGACCATAAACAATGAATATCATGATGAAATAATAACATGTTCAGATCTGAGATCATGGCACTCGGGCCCTAGTGACAAGCATTAAGCATAACAAGTTGCAACAATATCATAAAAGTACCATCTACGGACACTAGGCACTATGCCCTAACAATCTTATGCTATTACATGACCAATCTCATCCAATCCCTACCATCCCCTTCGCCTACAAGCGGGGGAATTACTCACACATGGATGGGGGAAACATGGTCTGGTTGATGTAGAGGCGTTGGCGGTGATGGCGGTGATGATCTCCTCCAATTCCCCGTCCCGGCGGAGTGCCAGAACGGAGACTTCTGGCTCCCGCGACGGAGTTTCGCGATGTGGCGGCGTTCTGGAGGGTTTCTGGCGACTTCGACTTCTCCCCGTGTGTTTTTAGGTCGAAACGAATAAGTAGTCCGAAGGAGGGCGTCCGGAGGCCGGCCGAGGGGGCCACACCACCGGCCGCGCGGGCCCCCCGGGCCGCGCCGCCTGGTGGTGTGGGGCCCTCGGGCCTCCACTTCAAGTGCCCTTCTCGGCTCCGTTAGTTTCCCGGGAAAATAGGGCCTTCTCGCATAAATTCCGAGGTTTTTCCCGAAAGTTGGATTTCTGCACAAAAACGAGACACCAGAGCAGTTCTGCTGAAAACAGCGTTAGTCCGTGTTAGTTGCATCCAAAATACACAAATTAGAGGCCAAACAATAGCAAAAGTGTTCGGGAAAGTAGATACGTTTTGGACGTATCAGTGCCGTTGACACATTGTTGTTTGTTTCAAGGGGAAATTTTTAATGCACATTGAGCATCGTTGATGCCATTGTTTGTAAGTTTATCGGAGGCGAATCTTTGAGTGATCAGTTCTTGTTGCAGGTTCGTTGAACCCGTAGTAATGTGCAACTTCGCTTCAACTGATGATCTATATTTGGGCGGCAGTCCTTGAATTAAATTGAAGGGACTGTGCCTGCCATCGACTCCGTCGCTCATTAGTACTTCTGTAGTTTAAAGTACCGGCATGGGCCTTGTTTGTAAGTACATAATTGTGTATCCTTGCTATTCGCAGCACTCTCGTAATCTTGAGGCTTTAGCAAAAGGATATTTGTATCTTATAAGTTCCATTGATTACCATCTATTGCAGCGCTCGTATTTTCAGAGGCTTTTTTAGATGATAACTTCAGGTATAAAGAGTCTTCAAATTTGCTTGAATTCCAGCGAACCAGCGCTCCCGTCGGGAGTAGTAAAAATAGTTGGAGATCTTCATGTCTTCTTGAATTTCAACAAACCAGCGCTCCCGTCGGGAGTAGTAAAAATAGTCGGAGATCTTCATGTCTTCTTGAGTTTCAGCAGACCAGCGCTCCCGTCGGGAATAGTAAAAATAGTGTAAGGAGTCTTCATATTTTCTTGAATTCTAGTGCTCCCGATGGGAGTAAACGCAATAGTTCGAAGATATTTCAGGAGCCCCCGAGTAATCCATTGATAACCATTGATAACCACGACGTACCCAGGTTCACGTCCCCGCGGTGGAGGATCGCTACGTCCTGCTAGTAATCCAGTATATGAAATATGTGTGCAGGGGGCCGTCATAGGCGGAGTTGTTGTATCTAATCTAGTTCTAATCTGCGGGTTGCGATGTCTAAGCGTGTCGCATCTATGTTTTATGTTTTTCAATATGTCCTCTAAGGGGTGCCCTGCCTAGCTTTATATATCAGCCAAGCTAGAATTTACAAGAGTCCTAGTAGGATTCGTATTGAAGTCTTCTTTCCTTGTAGTCCAAGTTGATAACGCGTGCAGATCCAACTTGTCGAGTCTTCGTGCTGGTCCATCTTCATAATCTGCATCGGGTATGGCAATGTCGAGTACCCGAAGGGTTATGCTCCTACCAGCATCCTTTGGATGCAGAAGCTGGGGCGATATTTCCCCCATTTCGAAAAAAAATCTGGGTTGCCCTCCTGAACTGTAGCCTGCCCACAGACCAATAAGTCTCATCTGCAAAAGGAAGAGAGTGGATACAAGGATAGTTTGGTCATAAAGTTATACCTGCAAGATCATTAGTTGTCATAGCTTTTTGAAGTGCAATTGATAATTCATTAATTGTGAGGACAAACAAATAAAGAGACAAAGGACAACCTTGTCTAATGCTCCTGTGACTTCGAAATCTCGCAAACGGCTGGACATTATTAACAACATAGAAAGTTGGTGAAGAAAAGCATGCATGTACCAAATTTATAAATAAGCATGTCGGTAAGCACTACGACTATGAAGTTCCATAGCCTCTCTTAGACCGGCAAGAGGACGAGTATCTTATAGCTGCATGTACCACGCTAGTGCAGGACCATGACGTGATTTGAGGACAACATATGGTTAGCCCTACATTCACCCTGACGCCCATCGAGATCTGAATTTAGACGTGTTGCTTCCACGGCCGGATGTGAGTGGGCAACAAGCTGATGGAGACCAGATCCACACTGAAACTATTATTTTTGTGTTGTGTGTAAAAAAGATAAATTTAATGCTGAACATCAGCTCTTCACGAGACATTTTTTTCATAAGACATAAAAATATCAGTTTTTTCGCAAAACTTTGCGTGCGTACATAGAATATCGAGATGTACGTGTTAGGATATTTTTTGACATTTTAAAATAATTTTTGGGGGAAGAAACATATGCACCTAAGATAAAAAGTGATTTTCATACGAGTATTTTAAGAACTTTCACCAATGCCAGCGTTGAATTCTAGACGGCATGCTTCATACTTCAGACATACTTCACCAAATAGGACAAATTTGGTTGAAAGTTCTTTCCAGTCTTTTTTTCTTTGAATTTCATAAAGTTCTTTCCAGTCAAAGTTGTGTTTTAGAGCTTAGAAACCCTCGATGAGTCAAGGAAATTTAAGAGAAAGGACGGATGGGAGTTAAATGATTAAATATTATTAATACAAAGAGTCCCGGATACAATCTGGAAAAGAATGAAAAACATAAGTAGAACTTGCACTCTCCCATGATTTATTTAAGATACCGATAGAAGATCTGTCCATCACTAAGAAATTGAGACGCTGCAGGTTTGAATATCATGTTGTCCATCCCTTCCATCCTGAGTCGGTGACACCAGACCTGAAAGGCCAAAGCTTCAGCATACTCCAGTGACGGGAGCCCCTCAAGATCGATGTCGTCGACAAGCCACTAGCTAGACAAGCACCAAGGTGGTAACGCCCACATTGAGAAGCCTTGCATTTGAAGAGATGCAGCTTCATCATAGACACCAGCCAAGATCTCCCCTCCCGTACGATTAGGGTTTGGATTCACATCAAAGTTTCGGGCCTCATTGCGTGCCTCCCAAATATGCTAAAAACCCACAACC
>NC_061508.1:128612084-128622206 GCF_022539505.1 Lolium rigidum
GTAGGTAGGTATGGTGGACACAAATGGCATAGTGGTTGGCTCAAGGATTTTGGATGCATGAGAAGTATTCCCTCTCGATACAAGGTTTAGGCTAGCGAGGTTATTTGAAACAAACACAAGGATGAACGGTACAGCAAAACTCACATAAAAGACATATGGTAAACATTATAAGACTCCATACCGTCTTCCTTGTTGTTCAAAACTCAATACTAGATGTTATCTAGACTCTAGAGAAACCAAATATGCAAACCAAATTAGCAAGCTCTAAGTATTTCTTCATTAATGGGTGCAAAGTATATGATGCAAGAGCTTAAATATGAGCACAACAATTGCCAAGTATCAAATTATCCAAGACATTTTAGAGTTACTACATGTATCATTTTCCAATTCCAACCATATAACAATTTAACGAAGAAGAAACTTCGCCATGAATACTATGAGTAGAGCCTAAGGACATATTTGTCCATATGCAACAGCGGAGCGTGTCTCTCTCCCATAAAGTGAATGCTAGGATCCATTTTATTCAAACAAAACAAAAAACAAAAACAAACCGACGCTCCAAGCAAAGTGCATAAGATGTGGCCGAATAAAAATATAGTTTCGGGGGAGGAACTCGATAATGTTGTCGATGAAGAAGGGGATGCCTTGGGCATCCCCAAGCTTAGACGCTTGAGTCTTCTTAATATATGCAGGGGTGAACCACCGGGGCATCCCCAAGCTTAGAGCTTTCACTCTCCTTGATCATATTGCATCATACTCCTCTCTTGACCCTTGAAAACTTCCTCCACACCAAACTCGAAACAACTCATTAGAGGGTTAGTGCATAATAAAAATTCACATGTTCAGAGGTGACACAATCATTCTTAACACTTCTGGACATTGCATAAAGCTACTTGGACATTAGTGGATCAAAGAAATTCATCCAACATAGCAAAAGAGGCAATGCGAAATAAAAGACAGAATCTGTCAAAACAGAACAGTCCGTAAAGATGGATTTTATTAGGCCACCAGACTTGCTCAAACGAAAATGCTCAAATTGAATGAAAGTTGCGTACATATCTGAGGATCATGCTCGTAAATTGGCGTAATTTTCTGAGCTACCTACAGGGAGATAGACCCAGATTCGTGACAGCAAAGAAATCTGGAACTGCGCAGTAATCCAAATCTAGTACTTACTTTTCTATCAAAGACTTTACTTGGCACAACAAAACTTAAAACTAAGATAAGGAGAGGTTGCTACAGTAGTAAACAACTTCCAAGACACAAATATAAAACAAAGTACTGTAGTAAAAACATGGGTTGTCTCCCATAAGCGCTTTTCTTTAACGCCTTTCAGCTAGGCGCAGAAAGTGTGTATCAAGTAACATCAAGAGACGAAGCATCAACATCATAATTTGTTCTAATGATAGAATCATAAGGTACCTTCATTCTCTTTCTAGGGAAGTGTTCCATACCTTTCTTGAGAGGAAATTGATATTTAATATTACCTTCCTTCATATCAATAGTAGCACCAACGGTTCGAAGAAAAGGTCTTCCCAATATAATGGGGCAAGATGCATTGCATTCAATATCCAAGACAACAAAATCAACGGGGACAAGGTTATTGTTAACCATAATATGAACATTATCAACTTTCCCCAAAGGTTTTTTTTAGCATTATCAGCGAGATTAACATCCAAATAACAATTTTTCAATGGTGGCAAGTCAAGCATATCATAGACTTTTTAGGCATAACAGAAATACTTGCACCAAGATCACATAAAGCATTACAATCAAAATCTTTGATTCTCATTTTAATGATGGGCTCCCAACCATCCTCTAACTTTCTAGGAATAGAAGTTTCAAGTTTTAGTTTCTCTTCTCTAGCTTTTATGAGAGCATTTGTAATATGTTTTGTGAAAGCCAAATTTATAGCACTAGCATTGGGACTTTTAGCAAGTTTTTGTAAGAACTTTATAACTTCAGAGATATGGAAATCATCAAAATCTAAATCATTACAATCTAAAGCAATGGGATTATCATCCCCAAGGTTGGAAAAAATTTCAGCGGTTTTATCACAAGCGGTTTCAGCAGTTTTAGCGGTTTCGGGTAATTTTGCGCGCTTTGCACTAGGAGTAGAAGCATTGCCAACACCAATTATTTTATCATGGATAGTAGGAGGTGCAGCAACATATGAATCATTAGCATTGCTAGTGGTGGTAATAGTCCAAACTTTAGCTACATTTTCTTTTTTAGCTAGTTTTTCCTTTTCTTCTCTATCCCACCTAGCACGCAGTTCAGCCATTAATCTTATATTCTCATTAATTCTAACTTGGATGGCATTTCTGTAGTAACAATTTTATTTTCAATATCCCTATTAGGCATAACTTTCGATTTCAAAAGATCAACATCAGAGGCAAGACTATCAACTCTAGAAACAAGAATATCAATTTTATTGAGCTTTTCCTCAACAGATTTGTTAAAGGCAGTTTGTGTACTAATAAATTCTTTAAGCATGGCTTCAAGTCCAGGGGGTGTATTCCTATTATTATTGTAAGAATTCCCATAAGAATTAGCATAACCGTTACCATTATTATAAGGATATGGCCTATAGTTATTACTAGAATTGTTCCGATAAGCATTGTTGTTGAAATTATTATTTTTAATGAAGTTCACATCAACATGTTCTTCTTGGGCAACCAATGAAGCTAATGGAACATTATTAGGATCAACATTAGTCCTATCATTCGCAAGCATAGACATAATAGCATCAACTTTATCATTCAAGGAAGAGGATTCTTCAACGGAATTTACCTTCTTACCTTGTGGAGCTCTTTCCGTGTGCCATTCAGAGTAATTAACCATCATATTATCAAGAAGCTTTGTTGCTTCACCAAGAGTGATGGACATAAAGGTACCTCCAGCAGCTGAATCCAATAAATTCCGCGAAGAAAAATTTAGTCCTGCATAGAAGGTTTGGATGATCATCCAAGTAGTCAGTCCATGGGTTGGGCAATTTTTAACCGAAGATTTCATTCTTTCCCAAGCTTGAGCAACATGTTCATTATCCAATTGTTTAAAATTCATTATGCTACTCCTCAAAGATATAATTTTAGCAGGGGGATAATATCTACCAATAAAAGCATCCTTGCATTTAGTCCATGAATCAATACTATTCATAGGCAGAGATAGCAACCAATCTTTAGCTCTTCCTCTTAATGAGAAAGGGAACAATTTTAATTTTATAATGTCACCATATACATCTTTATACTTTTGCATTTCACATAGTTCAACAAAATTATTGAGATGGGCAGCAGCATCATCATAACTAACACCAGAAAATTGCTCTCTCATGACAAGATTAAGTAAAGCGGGTTTAATTTCAAAGAATTCTGCTGTAGTAGCAGGTGGAGCAATAGGTGTGCATAAGAAATCATTATTATTTGTGCTAGTGAAGTCACACAACTTAGTATTTTCAGGGTTGGCCATTTTAGCAATAGTAAATAAAGCAAACTAGATAAAGTAAATGCAAGTAAACTAATTTTTTTGTGTTTTTGATATAGCGAACAAGGTAGCAAATAAAGTAAAGCTAGCAACTAATTTTTTTGTGTTTTGATATAAGTGCAGCAAACAAAGTAGTAAATAAAATAAAGCAAGACAAAAACAAAGTAAAGAGATTGAGAAGTGGAGACTCCCCTTGCAGCGTGTCTTGATCTCCCGACAACGGCGCCAGAAAAAGAGCTTGATGGCGTGTATTTCACACGTTCGTTGGGCAACCCCAAGAGGAAGGTATGATGCGCACAGCAGCAAGTTTTCCCTCAAAAAGAAACCAAGGTTTATCGAACCAGGAGGAGCCAAGAAGCACGTTGAAGGTTGATGGCGGCGGGATGTAGTGCGGCGCAACACCAGAGATTCCGGCGCCAACGTGGAACCTGCACAACACAACCAAAGTACTTTGCCCCAACGAAACGAGTGAGGTTGTCAATCTCACCGGCTTGCTGTAACAAAGGATTAACCGTATTGTGTGGAAGATGATTGTTTGCAGAGAAAACGGTAAAACAAGTATTGCAGCAGATTTGTATTTCGAGTATTAAAGAATGACCGGGGTCCACGAGTTCACTAGAGGTGTCTCTCCCATAAGATAAAAGCATGTTGGGTGAACAAATTACAGTCGGGCAATTGACAAATAGAGAGGGCATAACAATGCACATACATGACATGATAAGTATAGTGAGATTTAATTGGGCATTACGACAAAGTACATAGACCGCCATCCAAGCTGCATCTATGCCTAAAAAGTCCACCTTCAGGTTATCGTCCGAACCCCCTCCGGTATTAAGTTGCTAAACAACAGACAATTGCATTAAGTATGGTGCGTAATGTAATCAACAACTACATCCTCGGACATAGCGCCAATGTTTTATCCCTAGTGGCAACAACACAACACAACCTTAGAACTTTACATCCATTGTCCCGGTGTCAATGCGGGCATGAACCCACTATCGAGCATAAGTACTCCCTCTTGGAGTTAAAAGTAAAAACTTGGCCAGAGCCTCTACTAGAAACGGAGAGCATGCAAGATCATAAACAACACATGTATAATAACTTGATAATTAACATGACATGGTATTCTCTATCCATCGGATCCCGACAAACACAACATATAGAATTACGGATAGATGATCTTGATCATGTTAGGCAGCTCACAAGATCCAACAATGAAGCACAATGAGGAGAAGACAACCATCTAGCTACTGCTATGGACCCATAGTCCGAGGGTGAACTACTCACTCATCACTCCGGAGGCGACCATGGCGGTGTAGAGTCCTCCGGGAGATGAATCCCCTCTCCGGCAGGGTGCCGGAGGAGATCTCCGGAATCCCCCGAGATGGGATCGGCGGCGACGGCGTCTCGGTAAGGTTTTCCGTATCGTGGTTTTTCGCATCGGGGGTTTCGCGACGGAGGCTTTAAGTAGGCGGAAGGGCAGGTCAAGGGGCGTCACGAGGGGCCCACGCTATAGGTCGGCGCGGCCGGGGCTTGGGCCGCGCCGCCCTATAGCCTGGCCACCTCGTGGCCCCACTTCGTGTGTTCTTCGGTCTTCCGGAAGCTCCGTGGAAAAATAGGGCCACTGGGTCTTCGTTTCGTCCAATTCCGAGAATATTTCGTTACTAGGATTTACGAAACCAAAAACAGCAGAAAACGAGAACCGGCACTTCGGCATCTTGTTAATAGGTTAGTTCCAGAAAATGCACGAATATGACATAAAGTGTGCATAAAACATGTAGGTATCATCAATAATATGGCATAGAACATAAGAAATTATCGATACGTCGGAGACGTATCAGTGGGCCCAGACCATAGGGCGGCGCGGCCCATGGCCTGGCCGCGCCACCTTGTGGTGTGGGGGCCCCACAACCCCTTTCGCCTCCTTTTCTTCGTGAAACCCTTCGTCCCAAAAACCTAAGCTCCAGAGGGTAGGTCGCGAAGAGTCACAGCCGCCTCTGCGGGGCGGAGAACACCAGAGAGAAAAGAGCTCTCCGGCGGGCAGGAATCCGCCGGGGAAATTCCCTCCCGGAGGGGGAAATCGACGCCATCGTCACCGCCATCGAGCTGGACATCATCTCCATCACCATCACCATCATCTTCATCATCATCACCTCCGTCTCCACCGCTGCACCTCGTCGCCGCTGTAACAATTTGGGTTTGATCTTGATTGTTTGATAGGGGAAACTCTCCCGGTATTGATTTCTACATGTTATTGATGCTATTGAGTGAAACCATTGAACCAAGGTTTATGTTCAGATTGTTATTCATCATCATATCACCTCTGATCATGTTCCATATGATGTCTCGTGAGTAGTTCGCTTAGTTCTTGAGGACATGGGTGAAGTCTAAATGTTAGTAGTGAATTATGGTTGAGTAATATTCAATGTTATGATATTTAAGTTGTGGTGTCATTCTTCTAGTGGTGTCGTGTGAACGTCGACTACACGATACTTCACCATTTATGGGCCTAGGGGAATGCATCTTGTACTCGTTTGCCAATTGCGGGGTTGCCGGAGTGACGAAACCTAAGCCCCCGTTGGTATATCGATGCGGGAGGGATCGCAGGATCTCGAGTTTAAGGCTGTGGTTAGATTTATCTTAATTACTTTCTTGTAGTTGCGGATGCTTGCAAGGGGTATAATCACAAGTATGTATTAGTCCTAGGAAGGGCGGTACATTAGCATAGGTTCACCCACACAACACTTATCAAAACAATGAAGATTAATCAGCTGTATGTAGCGAAAGCACTAGACTAAAATCCCGTGTGTCCTCGAGAACGTTTGGTCATTATAAGTAAACAAACGGGCTTGTCCTTTGTGCTAAAAAGGATTGGGCCACTCGCTGCAATTATTTCTCTTGCATTTTACTTACTTGTACTTTATTCATCTGTTACATCAAAACCCCACGAATATTTGTCCGTGAGCATTTACAGTGAATCCTTCATCGAAACTGCTTGTCAACACCTTCTGCTCCTCGTTGGGTTCGACACTCTTATTTATCGAAAGTACTACGATACACCCCCTATACTTGTGGGTCATCAGTGACTTGCTTGAATTTTTCCTACACGAGCCGACGTGCCTGCATGCGCCAAATAGATCGTAGGTGGTTGTTCTTGCCGGTCTCGATGGAGAAGAACCGATTTCCTATAGTATGATTCTAGACCTGTTGCATATTTATGTGTGCAATGTCGTATCTTCTAGTACCGTGTTTAGTTTGAGTGTCCATGTCCTAGGTATAGAACTACGGCACGATGTACGTGTATGTTTAATTGAATTCGACCATGTACAATATGGAATCGGTTCAAATGGAAATGTGTCAGATTTTGGAATCACTAGTGTTTTGCTACTATGTATTGAGTTGTCTGTGGGCTCCACACATTGCATGCTATTTTGAACTCACTCCGACCTTTCTCTCTCACATTTCTGCCAAGTACTTGCAAAGAAGCGCACCATGAAGTTGGTTCGGTTTTATTGTCATTAGAGTGCATGAACCGGTTCCCTACTATGTGTTGAATCGATTCTTTGACCGTTTTGAACCGCTTTTGGTGTACATACATCCACATTGTTTCTCTCTAGATGATTATATATAAGTTGTTATGTCAACCTTAATTTAGACTAACTCGGAATACTTCAAGATTAGAATTGTCATATTGTCACGAAAAGTGTTTTTGGCTCCCAAGATCCACTGCTCCCATGTCCAGTTAAATCATACATGGATTTGGAACGTGATATTTTGCACAAAGCACTTACTATTAATTATTGCTATCTTCGTTGAACAAACTACTCCATAGAAAAAAAATCATGTATTATTTGGAACCGGTTCAAAATAGAAAACATATTTTTTGGACTGACAATTTCATCGGGAAGACAAGGATGCGCGCAGGCGGTGTGCGAGGCAAGACATCGATTAGACCAGACGTATTTGTGGCAGATGACTCTGCCAGCGTAAATGTTGGCTTGCTGCGAGAACTCAAAGCCTTCTTCAGCGTCTCTCTCTCTGTTGAGCGTACCAGCGCGCGTTCATACGCTCTCAAAGAATTTTGAATTTTCACGATCAGCGAGAACAGCAGCAACCCGCTCTACCAGAAGGGGATTCTCTGACTATGGGTCAATGATATCCGGGTCACCCACCTAGTGGGCCCCATATTTTCAGTGACTCAAAGTCAGGGTAATGTTAGAGAGGCAAAGTAAGAGAATATTTGCCCCGCTCTGCCTATATATACAAGTACAAAGCCACAACCCACTATCCCTATTCCGTTCCCATCCTCTAAATTCAGATTCCATTTACAAGCATTGGGCATGGAGTTTCCCAGTGCAAATGGGCAGCCAGCTAAACGATCTACCTTTAGAGATTTTTTCGACCGGGATGAATTGAGAAGAATCTTAAGCTACAGTTTGTGCTCTCAAATCATACAACGTCCAATATACGAGGTTAGTACTTTTCTTCACTAGGTCCATCCAGATGTATTTTTATTTGGGCCAGTAGTCATGTTAATTTTCTTGTATTAAGTAGTGTCTTGGCAAGAATGGGTACACGCACATTGCATGCGCAAGCTGCACTAGAAACCTGCCCGGTGGCCAGTGCCCAGGATGCGACGGCGTCTTCCAAGTGCTTAAGTTGGAATGCGACAATGATGGTTGCCACATGAGCGGTGGCTTTGTCGAATTCTTCGAACACGAGCGGATGTGCCCGCATGCGCCAACGAGACCGTAGGTGGTTGTTCTTGCCGATCTCGATTGAGAAGAACCGATTTTCTATATATTATTGTAGACATATCGTCTATTTATGTGTGCGATGTCGTATCTTCTAGTACCTATTTAGTTTGCGTGTCCATATCCTAGTATAGAACTTCGACATGATGTACTTGTATGTTTAATTGAAATTCGACCATGTACTATGTGGAACGGGTTCAAATGAAAATGTGTCGGATTTTGAAATCACTAGTGTTTTGCTTCTATATATTGAATCGTCCGTGGAATCCACACATGCATGCTATTTTGTACTCATTCCGGCCAGGCTCTAACATGCGGGCCCCACAAATCTTTGCATGCCGGACCCACCAAAAGCTCTGACATGGGGGTCCCACCAGGCTCTGACATGAGGGGCCATGCGTCCAGAATTGACGGCAAGCAGACACTTGTGATTGCATGTGCGCAAATAAAATTGGAATGGGAACTGACATGTGGAGCCCATGTTGGTGGTACTAACATGTCTGGTCCACTTCGCACGCCTGGAGGCTGTCGGGACGGGTGACCCACGCAGGAGGGTCGTGTCGTTACTTGACATGCGGGCCCGAGTGCTGCAGGTCAGGCACATGTGTGTGCAGACACTGGCTGTCTCCCCTTACAAATATGGATCCCGGTGTTGCATGCCTTGGACTGTTGTGCGGGCAGACAGAAAAGTACGTGAACATAAGCGTGCAGAGTGTGGATCAGGTGTGTCCACCGGCTCGAACCCTGCCGACTCCGCAATTCGGGCCGCCCACCACCCGCAACGCTCATTTCTGCATAATCGTTGAAGTTTAGAGGTCGCCCGTCAATAATTTCTGGGTGCGAGCGGCCCAAAACGCCAGCTGTGACGCGAAAACGCGGTACCGTCACAGAAAAAGACATTAACTAACGGATTACTCAAACGTTAGCCCCATATCGTCATTGAAGCCCCAGTTGTTTGTAGTGGCGCGCCACCTCTCGCACCAATGTCAGATTCCTCCCCACCCGCGCCAACGGTTAGACCTCCTACACCGTCATACTGGTTGTGGCCATGGGAGCTGCTAGCCTTCATCGACCTCGACAACAAGGAATAGACGGCAATGACACAAACCCTAGTTAGCTAGGGTGAAAGTTCAGAGATGGTAAACCTAGAGCGGGGGTGAATAGGTTTCTACAGATTTTAATTCTTTCTTTACAATATTAGGCTTTGCGGAATATAAAGGTGAGCCTAATGCAAACTAGGTGAGACAACCTATATGAGGATACAACTAACTCGAGCACGAAGGCTCTCACAGGCAGTTAAATCACAAGTAAATAGTTCGGTTAGAGATAACTGATAGCACACGGAGACGAGGGTTTATTCTCGTGTTCCATTCCTTTGCAAGAAGGTACGTCACGTTTGGAGGAGTGGAGGTCCCACGAAGGATTCCACGCGCCACGAAGGCTCACCCTATTCTCCGGAGCCTATCCCACGAAGGAATAGCTCACTCACTTGTGGTAGACTTTGAGGTAGCCTCCAAACCTTCACAATCTTGTCAGGAGCAAATCCACGGCCCGGATGCTTCGGACCACTCTTGCCCACCTAGAGTTTCCAAGGAACCCTAGAGAGCAAGCTTCTTGATGAATACAAGGGGGAATGAGATTTGGCTTGGTAGAATAGTAGATCGGGTCCTCCTCTATCGTTTCCCCGAAGGGATTTGAGTTTGGGTGGAGGAGGAGGGAGATCTGAGGCTTTTGGTGTTTCTAACAATGGAGTATGAGAGAGAGAGCTCAAGAACAGTTTGTAGTGTAGTTCCTACCGCTTCAGAGGTAGAAGAAGGGGTATATATAGTGTCACTTGAAATATGACCGTTGTTGACTTGCCACATCAGCATTTTCTTCGAGGCAC
>NC_061508.1:128622306-128803506 GCF_022539505.1 Lolium rigidum
GAAAGAAGGGAAGAGCATAAGCATAAGATACCGGAAAACAGTCTGCCGGAAGGAAAGGAACACGGATGTATTTTCAAAAAGAGAAAGCTTATAAACGAAGGAAGGGATAAGGCAAGGACTTACGGAAAGCCAGCGCATCGATCTGCATAACCAGCCGATCATATTCTTTGTGATCAGTGGTCATGAGTTCAATATGGTGCTCCGCTGCCTTCCGCGCCTTCCTTTCCTCCTCCAGCTCCGTCCTCAGCACCGAGTTGGATTTCGTGGAATCCTCCACGACCTCCGCCAGCCTGGCCTCGGCTGCAGCCTCGGCATCCTTCAGAGCTTGGTCCTGCTGGAGCGCGGTTTGCATAGCTTGTTCCTTAAGCTCCCTCAAGGCGGTCTTCTGGGCGTCCAGTGCCTCGCGGTGCTCCTTGATGAGCTGCTCTTTTTCGCCTAGGCACCGGAAAGAAAGGTGTTAGCAAGTAGCAACTGGTAAAATGAACGGAGAACGAGTCAACCGGAAGAGAAAAAAGGATACCCTGGAGAGTGGCGATTTGGGCCTTGAGGGTCTCAATGGTAGCTTCCGGGACGGCTGTTGAACAAAGGATGCATAAGTGTTAAAGAAGAGAACAGTCCGGTAAAAAGATGCCGGAGCAAAAGAAAGGAAACAAACCTTGGCAGTGGCTGTGGGCCTCGGCAAGGTCCCGGTGCTCCCAGAGGAGCTCCTCGAAGAGCTGCTTCCGGGCATCCGCGGTGCTCTGTTCAAAGAAGACAATTGTGAGAAAGAAAGAAACCAAGATCTTAGCCCGAAACTCGGGGACTGGCTATGCCGGTTTCGCGCGTTTCTAGTTAAGTTTCGCGCTAAGAGCAAAGATCTTAGCCCGAAACTCGGGGACTGGCTATGCCGGTTTCGCGCGTTTCTAGTTAAGTTTCGCGCTAAGAGCAAAGATCTTAACCCGAAACTCGGGGACTGGCTATGCCGGTTTCGCGCATTTCTAGTTAAGTTTCGCGCTAAGAGCAAAGATCTCAACCCGAAACTCGGGGACTGGCTATGCCGGTTTCGCACGTTTCTAGTTAAGTTTCGCGCTAAGAGCTGCGCTCTCAACACGAAACTCGGGGACTGGGAGGATAGACAAGATCCGGAAAGAAAGAAACCAACATCAACAAAAAGTTACAACAGAGTTGGCGAAACTTACCACAACGTTGCTGGTGGCGTCGTACCACGCACTGTCGAACTCCTTCACGGCACGCTTGAGCCGCATGAAGTGTTCTTCAGTGGACCGCGGCCCAGCGGGGTCCGGCGCTGGAAGGCGGTCCTTCCCCAAGCCACGGGTGGATGCGGAGATGTCCGCATCGTTCCATTTTTGGGCATAGGGGAGAAGGTGCCCCAGCTCCTTGCCCTCGCGCTTCAGCTCAACAATCCGGCCCAGGAGGCCGGAAGGTTTCTCTGGGACCGCAGCAGCGGCAGGCCCGACATGCAGCACTAGAGACTGCGAGCCGGTTGATGCGCTGCCTTCCACGGCCTTTCCGCGGGACGCCCCTGGTTTGAGGAACTGGGTGATCTTGGGGGTCGTCGGCGGAGGCTTTGGCTTGGCCGCGGGAGGTCCTTGGCTTGGCGGTGGTGTCGGTGCAGCCCTGGTAGACTCGACGATAAGAGTTTCCGGGTGCGCTGCAGAAGAGGCCGGCGCGGAAGTATCCGGCACGGCCTTGGTGGGCGAAGAGCTTGGCTGCTTCTTCTTCTTCTTTGGGGGGGGGGGAACCAGAGGTTCCGCCCGCCCAGCAATTTCCTCGTCGGCGCCGGTGTTGCTGGCGCCGATGTCTTGGGTCTCAGGAGGGGAGATAAGATCCTCCTCCGCGCGGTGATCTGGCGGTGTAGGGGCCGCGCGCCCCGAACTTGTAATGCCTCCCGGAGGGGAGGCAGAGGTGTTGCCGGCACCAGATGGCGCCGGGCTTGAATGAGGAGGAGGAGTCGAGGTCCTTGCCGAGCCGGCAGAGTCCTCCGGCTTGGAGCCAAGCTGGAGCGCAGGGCTGAAAGAGAAAAAAACGAAGGGTTGGGAAAAAAGCAACCGGAAAAGAACTTGATAAGAGCAAAACAAACAAAAAGAGAAGTAAAGAACTTACCCGGAAGAAACCGGCATCCGCTTGTGCTTATAGCGCTTGGTGCCAACTTCTTTTCCCCCAAGGACTTCAGTCCGAGGGCGTTTGGCAGGAGGAGCCTGGCTAGGGCCAGCGTCAGCAGCCGGAGCCTTCTTCTTCTGGCCTTGGGCCATGAGTTTCTCAACAAACTCGTCCCCGGCCTCGGCCCCCAAAGGAGCAACGTGCTCGTGGACCTGTTGTTCGGGGCTAGCTGAGGGAGCGTCTACAGAAGGAGTAGGTAACAGAAAAATATGAGAGATCAAAAAGAAAAGCTACCTCAACTGAGCTCAGGTCGTCGGACGAACCGGCTGGCTCCGGTGGAGATTTGCCGAGGCGCGAAGCTGGAGTCCGGCCCATCTTCAGGTCTAGCCAATGGATGAAAGGGTCCGGGTAGAATTTGTCAAGGGCGCGCTTCCGGCAAGGGCCTCGCCGGTCTGAGTCGATGCGGGGGAAGCGGTCCTTGGCCTGAAAACAAGCAAGAAAAACAGTTAGCCATAATATAAAAGTTACCGGTAAACCAACCCGGGTTGCGCAAATCTCTTACTTCTTGAGTTGGAGGATTGGTGGAACTGAGAGGCCGGAGACCCCATTCCCAGTCAACCGGCATGTCCGTTTGGCATATCTGGTTAGCCTTCAGGACCACATCTGCCTTGCTCAAGGGCAGGCCGGTGATCTTGGTGGGATCGCCGGGGCCATACATCTCGCTCATCTTGTGAACGCGACGCTTGAGGGGAAGCACCCGGCGGCTGATGAAGGTGCGGATGACGTCGTTGGAACAAATTTTGGTTTCGCTCATCAGCTTCAACATAAAGCGTACCACCCGGTTCGTCTCAATGTGATCCGTACCAGGGTTGTAGTTCCAGTTGATCTTGGCGGGCGGCGCCGGGTTGAAAGGTGGCAAGTTGATGAGATCAGTGGCGCCCTTGTTCCTCACATAGAAGAACGTTGTCTGCCACAAGCGGCAAGACTCAAGGCCGTTGAACTTAAAAAAGGGGCTCCCTTGGCGGGAGCCGATGATACAAGACCCGCATTGTACGGGGGGTTTGGGCTTGGGAATATCCTTGCCCTGGACCGAATTGATCCGAAGAGAGAAAAAGCGTGCAAACGTCTCACGAGCGGGACGGATGCCGATGTAGCCTTCCATGAAGGCCACAAAACAAGAAAGGTAAAAAACGGCGTTGCCGGGAAGGTGGTGAGGCTGAAGTCGATAGAAATCAAGGAATTGGCGGAAGAAGTCGGAGGCGGGGAGGCCGAAGCCACGCTCGAAGTGAGAAAGGAAGACAACGACCTCACCAGGGTTGAGTACCGGTTCGATCTCGTCACCAGGAATCCGGCAGGAGACCCCTTCCGGTATCCTCCTGGACCGGTAGAGCCAGTCAATCTCATGTTGCGACACGTCGGAACCTCTCCAGGCTCCGCGTGTGATACCGGAAAGATCCTTTCCGGGGGCTCGGCTGGAAGTGCCGGTCTCTTGGTCCTTGTTAGAATCTAGTTCCATCCGGGCAAGATCTTCAGTTAACCCGTCGGAGGTCCTACTGTCTTGACTACTAGAGGAGGGGGCAAGAAGGGATTCTTCGCTAGACATGTAGATCTGGGCGACACCGGATTCTACCGAAAAACAGTTTTCCCCAGAAAGACCCTCGCGCGAAGATCTACGAGTAAGAGAAAAAGCAAAATAAAGAGGGAATAAATACTCTACCAGCCCAAGATCTGGAAAGCTAAGAGAGAAGAAGTAAGGGGGTATCGGGCCTAACCTGAGGCGGCGGAGTTGCATAAGGAGAGGTTCGCCGGAGGGATGGTGAGCCTAAGGCCGGCGAGGAGGTCCGTCGACGGCGAGGTGAGGAAGAGCTCGAGGAAACGCTAATGCTGCAACTGCGACAGGAGCGCCGCAGAGGTTCTCCGCGCGGTGAAGCTCAGCGGCGTCCGGCGGAGTGACAGCGGAAGTTCGTCGGGCGGCGGAGCTCGAACGGCGAACGAAGCGGCGGACGCGCAGAGGGCAAGAGCACTATGCGCGAGGAAGTGGAGAATGCGAGAAGAGGAAGAAGAACGAGCGGTTTCGCCTTATAAGGGATGAGGGAGAAGTGGGCCGGAAACCGCTGGGCCTCGGTGGTTTGGATCGTGGGCCGCGACGGTTCGCTCCACGGGCCGCCACGTGACATGGTGATACACGCGTGAAAATAGAAGGCCACAGGGAAGTGCATACGGATCCAGAACGGAGGCCAGGATTTGCTGCGAGGCAGTTAATGCGCGCGCAGAAGCCGAAGGGAAGTGACCCCTGACACTGGCGCGTCGATCCACGCAGTGCGCATGTCACTGACAGACGCGGGGCCCAAGATATTCTCGACTTCGCCGAGGAAGTGTTTAATGACTAAGATGCCGGGGGATAAGACACCAGAAAATAATCTTGCAGAGAGAGATAACGAAAGTCCGGGCAAAGATGCCGGATCCAAGCCCAATGCCGGGTAGATTAAACCAGTATCCTAAGGTAAAAGAACCTGGCATGGTCTGTTGGATAGAATCCGCCAGACTATACCAGCTTCGGGGACTAATGTTGGGGGGATGACCCTCGGTATGCCAAAGGCATGCCAAACCGGATGGTTTGAGCCATCAAGATACCGGTTTAATGTTCGTACCGGAACATAGAGATAAGAGATTAGCTCAGTGAGGCTAGGCCGGTATCCCCAAGAGGGGTATGCCGGAACCGGGTAAAGAAGATACCGGGCTACCGGAAAGAAGAGCGTGTCGGCAGGACTGGTCAAAGATTCTCTCCAGAGCTAGAAGACAAAGATGAGCTAAGCAAAGTAGCTTTAAACGAAGGGCTGATGATAAAGAGGGGGATGACGGTCAAAGAAGCCGGAGGACGTCAGCATCCCTGATTAAAGAAGACCCCGGTGTCATCTATGATTAAAGTAGCTTTGTAAAGTAGTTTGTCTAGTCAAAGATGCCATTAGGGTTTCTTGCCCTGTAAGCTACCCTCTCCCCTATATAAGGAGAGGGGGCAGCCCTCTTCACGGGCACGCACGAAGAGAGCTAGGTTTAGAAGAACACATGTGCTGAGAAACTTGTAACCTGTTGAGATCAATAAAGAAGATGATCTAGAGCGAGTTCTTCCTTATGTCTTTCTTCTTCAACCTCTAGCCTTGGCTAAGTTCTTGAGGAAACCATCCGGAAGTTCATCCCGTCTAATCATAAACCCTCCCCCGAATCCTCTTGCGTCCATTCGGCCCAACTTAAGCCATCCTATGGCATCTGTCTGTTCACCACGACGACATTTACCGTCACAAGGAGCTACTTCCTGGCGCCGTTGCAAGACCCGTCACGCGAAAGCAATGGAACATTTACTTTCTTTCACTTAATAAATTTGATCATTGTGCCTATCTTATGAAGTTAATATGGTTGCAAATTGTGAGTTGGAAGTTAGTAGAACCATGCTTTAATGGGGAACACTTTCGACATTGCACTTATATTTAGTTGATGTCATGTTCTTTTGTTTATGGATGCCTAGCGGTGCGAAATAAAATGGAAACTTGTAAGTCCATGGAGTTTGCATATGAGTTAGAGAAACATCTGGGCCGTTAATCTAAGCCATGCATCATTCATGGTATAATTTTACAGCTAAGCCATAGTGAGCATTCTATGAAGCATTTTCAATAAAAAGCTATACTCATAGTAAATAAAAAATTGCTGAGATGCTCATTGTTTGTTTTTCTTGTCATTTTGGCATGGGATTGCTATTACAAGAGTACATCCATATCATCGGGCAAGAGGTACCCCGTTTGCAGTTCTCAATGATACATGTATACTTAAAATGATAAGAACTTATTTGGGACCTCAGTTGAGTAGCATGAGGTTTAGGTACTTGCATTCAAGGGGCATGAGATTTTCAGCTTGTGATTTGCAAGCATGTAGCTCATTTTTACTCACATTAACTTTAACCATTCAAGATGCTTATGATAGGGGCAATGAGATCTCAAAGCTAATAAGTACCATACTTTTTGGAAGGTTTATAAAACTTGTTTATCTTGCTTACTCTGCAAAGAGTCTCTCTTTTACTATTATGTTGATTCTTCATCTTCTACTTTATGCACCAATTAAGAGAGCATAGTTGTCATTCTTAGTGCAATGTGCATAGTCCCAAAATTATTATTGATTGATTCATGATTGTGCTATTGCTTGTTCTTAAAATTACTTGTATCTAGTCACCCTTTGAACTTTGAAGGTGTCCTAGCATTTATGTTTTGCTATTCCATAAAGGACATGTTGAGTACCACTTTGTTATGTTTACTCTATGCTCTATTATTCATGATCCTTTGTTTGAGTTACTCTTCGTATTATAACATAGTTGCTAAGTTCTATTGAATTATATCTATCATGCCTATGTTTAGAGTACTTAGATCCCAGCTCACAATGCTTTACATGCTTGATCAAGATTGTGTTGGCTCCATCTCACCTCAAAAATTATTTTGTTATCACTTACCTACTCGACGACGAGCAGGAGTTAAGCTTGGGGATGCTTGATACGTCTCAAACGTATCTATAATTTTTGATGCTCCATGCTTGTTTTACACCAATTCATATATGTTTTGCTTACACTTCATTGCACTTTTACATGATTTCCGGCACTAACCTATTAACAAGATGCCACAGTGCTAGTTCCCCGTTTTTTGCTGTTTTTGTATTTCAGAAAAGTTGTACAGGAAATATTCTCAGAATTGGACGAAACAAAAGTTGAAGTCAATATTTTACCGAAACGAAGACGAAGTCCAGAGGGGGGGGTCGAAGAGACGCCACAGGGCGGCCAGACCTGCCCTTGGCATGGCCTGGCCTGGGCCCACGCCAAGGAGGGGTGTGGGCCCCCAGCACCCCACCGACCTAAATCCTCCGCCTATTTATACATCTTCTCTAGAAAACTCTGGATACCCGACCCTCCATCCACGAAAAGTTCCGTTGCGGCCGCCACCGCAGAACCATCTCGGGGTGTCGTGGTATCGTCACGCATAAGCCATGGGGTGGCTCAAGTCGAGTGGTTCCGGCCTTGGCCTACGGCGGTCTCCGGATACGGTATGAGCACGAGCGACACAGCGACGTACCCGGCCAGGTTCGGGGCCCTCGTATGGAGGTAACACCCCTACTCCTGCTCGAGAGTGTATATGATGTATGAGACAATACAATGGTGCTCCTTGAGCTGTATCTGGCTTGAGAGAGTGCTCGAGGTAGACGATGACTGATAACCCACAAGTATAGGGGATCGCAACAGTCTTCGAGGGAAGTAAAACCCAAATTTATTGATTCGACACAAGGGGAGGTAAAGAATACTTATCTTTACTACTCCCTCCGGTCTCTTTTAATTGACTCGGATTTAGTACAACTTTGTACTAAATTCGAGTCAATTAAAAAAGAACGGAGGGAGTATTATATTGGAGTTGGTCGTAGGTCGTACAACGCGTTTGGTGAAGGAGATTCGGAGCATCTTGTCCATCCAATCTGCATCTGATGGTTCAGTTTACATCTCTCAATACTTAGATTATCTAATTACGGTTCTCTGCCACCGCTAAGTTAAAAGTACCGGTTAAGAATAGCCATGGGAAAAGAGAAGGAAACGAACAGCCGTGACCCATTGTCTCGCCCCAAATCTCACAGAAATCGCAACAAAAAACTGCTCACAGGAAACCTAGAACATATCTCGCCGGCGCCTCCGAGCCGGACGACCTCTTCCTTCCGGAGTGCCTCCAGCTGATGTGGTATGAGATCGCCGTCAGCTTCCTTTCTCAGCCCGTAAAGGAGGAGATGTGGCAGCAGGACCTGTTCAATTTGGCGCAGGAGCGAAGGTATACGTACATGCATCTTGTATTTTTTCCGATCTTATGTATGGCTTTTGTCCAATCTGCCGTACGAACGACAGACTACACCTACCCATCTCTAGATATTCCTAGATCTGGATGCAGAGATTGAGTTCTTAATCTCGTGTGCTTATTGTTGGCTAATCCATGCTTTGGCGAGCACGACCAGCGATCTCCCCCTCCATTGTCTCTCAGTTTTCTGCTCAATTCAATCGATCTTGATAGGGATGGGGATCGAAGTGGTCTCATGGATTGGGATGGACGTGCATTTACATGGATGGATTTGTCTAATTATTTGGTATTGATCTGGTCCTCACCAGATGGAAAATCCATTTTTTGGATCCACGATTTCATACTATGGATGTTCACCGAGCTTACTAATCACTACCACACAATTATCTATGTCATTATAAATGAATGTTGGTCGTCTATAGGTGTGGTGCCGTCACCATGGACTGCGCCGAAGCCGCCTCACTACGCACTGTGATTGTTTGCTGAATGAATGAAGTCAACGATTCGATAGGGAGGTTGGCGCATTGTTGACGAGATGCGCGGGCAGGACGACTACTGCCCAAAGGGGTGCGTGGGGCAGGGGAGGATGTGAGCGTGTTCTAGCGCCCGCCTGCAGGATGTGAAGGTAGCCGCATACGCCGTTGAGGTCTGGGTCGTGGCGAACATGACAATGAAATTTTCAACTCTGTCCTCTTGTTTTATTTGCGGGTTTTGGCCTTTTGAACTGTGTTCTCATTCCTTCCAAGATATGACTGTCGACTTAATCAGATGGTTGTACATTTCTATGCACTCTGTGAAGGACAAGCAATGTAGTCAACACACGAAATTTGTTAGAGAACCTCACATTGAAACTCCGTTAATTTTATGGGCATAGATGGGTTTAAACCTTTTATGTTTTACCTGTTATTCACACTGGTTAATTATTGTCACTAACATAGCCATCTCCTTGCAATAAAGAGGACGAACTGATGTCTAAAATGTACTAGATGTTGGTTTACTACCCCTCATTGCGCACATTCCGTGCTGTTAACTTGGATACCAGCGATGTGTGGATTCGACTTGATTAAGATGATGGAAACTATTTCTTTTGATACAGAGAATAACGTATTATTCCTGAATCCTTACATATTAGTTAGTTACACTTTTTTGTTCCAGTATCACAAAGAGACCAATTGACACATGTACAGTTACTTGGTGTTGCATTCTTGCTTGTAGCTGTGTAAGATCCGTTCAGTTCATTTTATCTTTTTTTTTACTTTTTTTTTGTTAAAGTTCATTTTTCTTGGTTATGATCTGATATGTTGTAAAATGCCCAAACTTCAGTAAATATATAACTAGATATGCCCACCCCAAGTAAATGAACTCTCCTACATTACTGGGAGTACATGAAAGATGAAGTCCATGGTTATGTGCAGATTGGCTTTCTTTCCTGTTCGTTTCATATTCTTGTGTTCTAACACAAATAAACAGATTTTGAAAATGGAAGCTTCTGTCTTGATTTGCTTTACATGACTTGCCCCTATTTCGAAATGTTCAAGTTTTTATTCAGTTTTGGTCTCTGGCATCTAAAAAAGTTGTTTACTTGCACAGATATATCTATCTGCTTAGTTTCACTGACAATCAAGACCCATATAATACCTTTTATATAGGTTATTGTTCACTTTAGTCATGTTTCTCATGACTAAGCTTTAATCTCTGAATGTTGATTTATTTCTTGTTAACCAGATTTTTTTTTCTTACATTCCACTTCTGAATCCAATTCCTCATACACATATGTTGCTTCAATATAGTATATTGAAACGGAGGTGAAGCTATTTTATATTGAAACGGAGGTAAAGCTATTGTTGTATGCAGTACTTAATGATGTTCATAACTAGATGTAACTCTTTTTCCCAAACCACCTTGAGAATTAATATGGCTGATACCAAGATTGTGTTACTTGCAAATGTTGCTTGTAGACGACAGAAGTTCAGCTACTGTAATACTACTTCATGTTGTTGAAACTCGCATTATATGAAAAAATCTTCTTGAATTCTTTTTCATCCGCAGAGGTTATACCATATATAAATTTTGTTCTTCTCATTATGGTATTCCAATTGCATGGGAATTGCAGGATTCAAAAAATGGTATAAACTTAATCAGTTCCAACTTCCAGGTGATTCCAGTTTATTGATGTATGCCAAATCTCCTGGGTGATGTCCCCCGGAGAGTAAACAAGGAAGGAACGTCAAGCAAGCAAAGGAAAAAAGGGTGTGCTCTTGTAGAAACAGTACTTCGCGTGCATAGCCCTGTTTTTTTTTTCTATTTTCCCCAGAAGACACAACCTTGTTTTTTTTTCTTTTTCTTTTTCCTATTTTCCCTAGAAGACACAGAGCTACATACATTCCCTGTTGCAAAACAAGTTGGCAATTATAAAACATTCAAATGTAGAGACGTGACAAAAAGATCTTTGTATTTATAAAAGTTTTTCAGTACTGTAGCCTTATCTTGATGTCAATTATAATGGTTGTTAAAATATGCTTCAGACAACATTGTAAGTTTTTAGAATATTTTATGGTTGTCTTTTAGATACAAGTAAATTTTACATTTATTGTATTGACATATATTGCAAGAAAAACAGAAGCCGTAGCAACGCACGGGCATTCAACTAGTAAGTCTTAACAACTGAGTTGTCAATTCAGCTGCACCTGGAAAAGCACTAGTAACAGGGGTGATGTGAAAGTAGCAGTGATATGAGAGCAGTAGTAACAGTAACACAGCAGCAGTAATAGTAATATGAGAGCAATGGCACCAGAAAATAGTTGACACTACTTCCAATGACATGTAGAACGAGTATATGATGATGAAAGATGGACCGGGGTTCCCAGCTATCTACACTAGTGGTAACTCTCCAATAACAAGTGTTGGGTGAACAAATTACAGTTGGGCAATTGATAGGATTGAAATAACATTAAGACAGAACATCAAGATCATTAATCATGTAGGCACGTTTTCCATATATAGTCATACGTGCTCGCAATGAGAAACTTGTACAACATCTTTTGTCCTACCAACCGGTGGCAGCCGGGCCTCTAGGGAATCTACTGGAAATTAAGGCACTCCTTTTAATAGAGCACCGGAGCAAAGCATTAACACTCCGTGAAAACATGTGATCCTCATATCTAAGCCTTCCCTCCAGTTGTCCCAATTTCTGTCACTTTGGGGCCTTTGGTTCCGGACATAGACATGTGCATACAACTTGTAGATACAATCTAAGCAATAAGTATAGAGCTTAAATCTAACATCATGCCACTCGGGCCCTAGTGACAAGCATTAAACACAACAAGATTGCAGCAACAATAACTTCATAAACTTTGTAGATAGACAATCATAATGTAACAATCCATCGGATCCCGACAAACACAACACCGATTACATCAGATGAATCTCAATCATGTAAGGCAGCTCATGAGATCATTGTATTGAAGTACATGGGGGAGAGAATACCAACTAGCTACAGCCTAGAACCCGTAGTCCATGGGGGAACTACTCACGGAGCATGATGGAGGCGGTGGCGTCGATGGAGATGGCTTCCGGGGGCACTTCCCCGTCCCGGCAGGGTGCCGGAACAGAGACTTCTGTCCCCCGAAACGGAATTTCGCGATGGTGGCGGCGCCCCTGGAGTCTTTCTGGAGTTTCGTCAATTCGTATCGCGTTTTTAGGTCTCCAGGGCTTAAATAGGCGAAGAGTCGGAGTCGGAGGGGCCACGGGGCCTCCTCCCCATAGGCCGGCGCGGCCAGCGTGGAGCCCGCGCGGCCCTGTCGTGTGGGGCCCCCCTGGGTCGCCTCCGACTCTCCTTCGGTGTTCTGGGGCCTTCCAGGAAAAATAAGATGTTTGGCGTTGATTTCGTCCAATTCCGAGAATATTGCCCGAACAGCCTTTCTGGAACCAAAAACAGCAGAAAATAGGAACTGGCACTTCGGCATCTTGTTAATAGGTTAGTTCCGGAAAATGCATAAAAATATTATAAAGTGCAAGCAAAACATGTAAGTATTGTCATAAAACAAGCATGGAACATCAGAAATTATAGGTACGTTGGAGACGTATCAATGACCTCTCTCCCGAGCGGTGCTAAGTGTGAATGAGTAAGAATGGATCGATCGTCCCCGTGCAAGGGGGTGCTAGTCCAGCTTATATAGAGCCTGGAACATTACAAAGAAGTCCATATAGCCTATGGTGCTGGCTCCAGCTTGCTCGCGCCTTCTCGAGGCGCCCAGGCTTCCCGGCTGTCGGCCCTGTCTTGTCCTTCCTATCGTGGCCGGCAGGGACAGGACGTGCTGAGCGACGTGCCGTAGGCTGGATCTAGCTTGCGGCTGTAGCATGCGGCCGCTAGCTAGCGCCGCACGTAACCTGCGCCGCCCGGAGAAGCCGGGCCATGATGGCCTGTCCAGACGCGGAACACTATTGCACTACAGTGTTCCGGGATCTGCGGGATTTGATCTCCTCGATGGACTTTCGGATCCGGATGACCTTTCCGGAGGCTTCTCATGCAAGGATCACCAGCTTCGAGCCGGTTAGGGGAAAGATCAACCAAGCCGGATATGACATGTGGAAGCCGGCCCTGGCCATGGCTCAGCCGGCCATGGCCAAGCCAGCGTAGACCTGGTTCCAGCCGGCTCACAAGGCAGCCGACTGCTCCTCAGCCGGCCTTTGTCGTGGGCCAGTCGGCCCTGAGTCAACTGTTCTGAGTCTTTTGCCATAGCCGGGGTCTTCTCCCTGACATTAGCCCCTGAAGCTGGCGAGGCCCTGCGTAGAGAAGGGCATGGGCAGGTTTTTCCTGGCCGTTCGTTGATGATCTCATGGATCCTGCTGAAAAGCAGTTGAAGGGGCCGGCTAGGAATTTCTTCCGACCGGCTGCACTCTTTCCGGCTCTCCTTTGTCCGGCTATTCTCGAGCCGGATGCCAACTCGGTTTTGTAAATTCTTTTTTTGCTAAGGGTTGAAAACGTTTCCAACTTGATGGAGTAGGTGTCGGCTGGTTCTGGAATGGCGTGGCCGGCTCGGGCTTGGCCACTCCGAATTTAGTGCTGCCTCGGGGCACGGGCCTTGACGCGACCGGCTCTGGAGAGATTCCCTGGGCCATGCCCAGCGTTTGATCACATCGCTGCCGTCCCAGGATCCTCTGCGGCCAGGGCTGACGTGGCCTCCAGAAAAAGCCGGCTCGTGATCATGGGCGCAGTTAATCCCACGTCGCCGCGCACGATCCCCACTCGCCGGCCTCCATAAATAGGGTCAAGGGAGGCCTCGAGGCACCTCCCCGTTCACTTCATCTTCTACCTTTGCTCTCCATCGCGCGCCTCTCTCTCTTCTTCTTCGTTTCTTTCGTGCGGCGCTCGATTTCACCGGCAAAACCTCGCACCCGGACGCGGCGGAGCTCCTTCCTCGACACGCCGCCGCCGCGCAGCTGGTTCGGCTCCACGGGAGGCCGCTCTTCGATGTCTTGATTTTCTCCACCGCCCGCTACGTCGCCGTCCTCGCCGTCGTCAACAGAGGAGATGGCGCAGCTGAGCGGATCTTGGGAAGGCGCCACCACCACCATCGACGAGGTCCAGCACCTCCACCGAACGCATCGCATCCTGACGGGGGTGGCTGTCCGGATGCCGGGGGAGGAGACCATGCCGGAGGTGCAGCCAGGCGAGTGCATCGTCTTCGTCGTGCATTTTGACCGCGGCTTCGGGCTGCCGGCGAGCCCGTTCTTCCGTGGCTTCCTGGAGTTCTTCGGGCTCCAGCCACATCATCTCCCGGCGAATGCCTTCATCACCCTCTCCTGCTATGTGGCCTTCTGCGAGGGCTACGCCGGCGTCTGGCCAGACATCGACTTCTGGAGCCGGCTGTTCTACATCAAGGCGCAGACCACCGACGGTGAGCTGCGTGTAACGGAAGAGCTTAGTATTGGGAATATTAGTGTCCACTGTAGCAAGATATGGCACATGATCCGCCCTATCTTAGCCAATGGAAGCACTATTGAATTTGGATACTCAGAAATCCAATTCGAACTTGTGAAGAACCAATCTAGCTGCTCCAAAAGTGGATTCTTTTTTTGCATATTTGACCATGTGAAGGATCTGCCTTTAAGGGGTAACTGTAAGAGGTCCATGTGCCCAATAATTTCATTAAATAAGAACATGTCATTGATGTTTGCCCCCGGTTTATTCCTATTTTCTTGAGACCGAATGAAATTGAAATCCCCAAGGACCATCCAATTATCAGTAACAGGTATATTAAGATTGTAAAGCCAGGACACAAAGAGGTCACGCTCCAAACCTTGGCACGGCCCGTAGACACAAACCAACACCCAAGAAGATTGATTGTGCACCGAAGTGAAGTTAATTATGATTCCAAAGGATTGTGTCTCAATCAATAAACCAGCAAAGACTAATGAGTTCCAAAGCACAATCATGCCCCCAGATGCCCCAACCGAAGGTGAGAAAGTAAAACAATCAAATCTCTTAGGAGCAAACTTCCTTATGAAACGCCACATTTAGTCTGTTGAAGACAAATAATGTCACAGCCACTTTCATCAATTTTAGAGCGCACATTCCTCTGTCTATTTTCAGAATTTAAGCCACAAACATTCAACACAATATTCTCCAACTTCTTCTAGATATATTACTCATTTAATAACCAGTAGATCACAGAATAGAGAAACCCAGTACATAGCACCAAGTGATGAGCAAACAAAGGATAGACATAGTTTGACTCTTGTGACTTAACTGACCAAAAGACCCAACACTGAACTGATATTGGATATTGTAGTTGTTCTTATATTCTTCATAATTGTTTTCTTATATTGCTTATATAACCATATTAGGACAAAAGGCATAAGTTATCTTTAAAGCGTATATTTTGTTCATAAAAAGGACTCTATAATAGCCCAAAAACATATTCGAAAAGTTCACAATTTTATAAGAATCAAATTAAGCATTTTAAATCAAAAATAGAAAAAATCAGGAATCAAAAAAAGGAAAGGGAAGTCGACCTACCTAGGCCGACCAGCCCACAGTAGCCGAGCCGGCCAGCCCACAGTAGCTCCTCTCTCCATCTATTTTTTCCTTTCCTTCTTGGACGGAATCTAGCCAACTCGAGCGTTAACGCCTTCTATGGCATGGCAGTCAATCTTAAATGTCTATTTTGAACCCTGAATTGGTGGAGGTTTGCAGAAATGAACCGTGATCTCTAAATCCCTATCGTTTGTTCTCTGATTACGAATCCTAATCTAAATCGAACCCTGGACAGATTATCTAAAGCAGATTTTATTTTCCAAGATAATACTCTCAGTGACTATATTTGCCCACATGTATTATGTATCTTGACCTAATAGGCGCACTAAAACGCTTCCATCGGTAAAATTGACTTATTTTATGCGTGGATTGCCCAAATAAGCACTCCAGCGGACACCGCAAAATCGAGCGTGCCGCACGCGATACGCCCGGTAAAACGA
The DNA here is from genome assembly GCF_022539505.1 of Lolium rigidum. Taxonomy (NCBI): domain Eukaryota; kingdom Viridiplantae; phylum Streptophyta; class Magnoliopsida; order Poales; family Poaceae; genus Lolium; species Lolium rigidum. The sequence continues at coordinate 128,637,756 of NC_061508.1, forward strand.
GTATGTGCGCACTAAAGCCAACTACCACCCTGAATCCTCCATGCGCGCTTCCACTGCTATGGAATCCTTCGCCCCCTTCTCCTTTGGCGCCGTCGCCGCGCCTAGTTGCCGACTCCGACGCCAAAAACCGAGGTGGCGCCACTCCCCATCTGCCGCCGCGCGTTGAACCGGCCAAATAGCCTTCCCGACAGCGTCAATCGGTCGCGACGTCACCGGTCTACCTGCATCACCTACCGGCCACGTCGTCGCCGCGCCGATGTCGTGTCGCTTTGGAAGTGCCCCTCCCGCGCCGACTATATGCTGTATTCTTGATGCACAATTTATTGTGTTGAAAATAAACTATTTGCTTGTGTTGCAATAATGTTAAACTATTTAGATTTTTTTTAGTTCTGTTTGATCCTCATCGTTCTATATTTGTTGTTGTTTGGTGTTTTTGGAGACGCCTCGCCTATGGATCCCCCTCTCTATCCCATCCGTGAGGCTCCTCTCACCGGAGACTCGTCGAATACTCAACGACAGTCCTCGTGGCAGCCCACGACCTTCACCAGCATCCGGTGAGGACGACATCCTCTCATCGCCTTCGCAAATACCTGTGGCAACTAGAGGCGAGTCCAGTCATCACGAAGGATGGAGACGAAGAACCGCGGCCACCTGCCACTTAGAGGAGCTGACTCCCATGGCCCCCTCGCTTGCGTCTATGCCTCCTCCTTCCACGGTGGGTCCCACCGCCACCTTCCCTGACGGATGACACGGTCGGGGCATCGAACTGCTCTGGGGAAGGGGCTCCTGCCCGAGCGCCCCTTCGGCCGCGCCTCCTTCCTTGACTGATATGCGAAGCTGGGGGCGCCTGGTTCATGGCGAGCATAGATGTGGGGGTGAAGGGAGAAAATAGACATGTTTTGTACATGGCCAAAGGACGCCATGGGCTTATATAGACCGAGCGCAGGGACGCGAAGCAATCCCCCTTCACACGCATTCACTGCCATGCGGTTCTTGCGGCACGGTGACAGGACAACTCCCACCACCACCCTGCCAGTTGTAGCCTTTGGTGGGCCCGAGGTGCGCGGTTAAGTCAACACTTATTGCGCCCGCCTCCTCGGTCCCCCGCGCACTCAAGTGCACAACGACTGCGCTACTGCGTTTGCGCTGGACGACACGTTATGGAAGATTCCCGTCCGGTGCTGGTCCCAAGCGTCTGTTTAAGGGCGTAGCCTGACAACTCACACGTCTAGACTCGGCGCAGGCCCGAGAACGTGATCTACCCGTGTTATCACCAGAATTTAACCAAGTCTGGAGATGGGCCGTGATTAAATGGGCTTAGAGGATATGCGCGGAAGATATTCCCGAACCGGCCTTGTACAAGAAGTTTGGGCAAGATTGCCCGTATCTGTAAATTATAGTAGGATATGTGTCGGTTAGAATTAAGAGATAGAGTTTAGCTCGTACACGGTTGGGTTTATTCCCAAGTTAGAAAGTCTACGGACTATAAATATGTATCTAGGGTTATTGAGAAGGAGGACGATCACGTTCACAACAAATCAATCTAGGCGCATCGCCACCCCTTGTTTCGAGGGTTTCTCCCGGTAAGCAACATGCTGCCTAGATCGCATCTTGCGATCTAGGCAGTATCAGCTTTATTCGTTGTTGGTGTTGCTCGTGCCGAAGCCTTTTTGATGGCGAGCAACACCCTTATCTTAGGTGTTTTGGGGTTGATGACAATGCTTTCACGATGTACTTGTTTAGCTACGCTACCCTCGATATCTAGCTGCCCTTACACCTATTTTAGGTGTAAGGGCAGCATCTTGCTTGATTCTTTATTTAGTAGATCTAATCCGTTATAGTTGCTCCTTGTTCTTCAAGGATTGGTTTGATATCCGTATGGTTAAGCCTTATAAACGGGTTGAAAGATCCGGTAGTGCGTAAGGTGTGGTTCATTAAGCTCTAGAGGGATTGTTCCGGGGATCAACTTCACGTTGGTTTTTAGGCCTCTTTAGGGTTGGTTTTCCATCATCTTACGTATCTGCTAGGCTCAATTACGCATAGGATGTTCCGATTATACGGTGAAAACCCTAGACTATCGTAGATTAGTTTAGCTTGATATTGATAAAGCATGATCCCCATGTCCTTATAAATCTAACATGAACCATGGGGCAATCGGCTCTTGGAGCCGATCCACAGAACAACTTAAGAGCCGATTAGGGCTCGTATTTAATGTTTACGTGTTTGCCATGCATGAAACTAGTCGAAGCAAACCATCACCTTCCTGACCAGGTATAGGTCAGGTGGCACGCCCTCGTAAGCACCAGGACGTGTGCCAGAAGGCATTGCGGGCCGTCGCCCGAGGGACCAGGGTCCACCGCAATCTCGGGAGGCTCCCGGCTCTACCGTGTTGCCCGTCGCTACTCGCCGGTGGGTTTTTGACCGCAACACATTCTCGGCACGCCCGGTGGGGACTTTCTCGCAACAACAACAACATCGACATCTGCAGCAACCATGTCAAAGGCTGCGGATGAGGTGGTTGGCGAACCAGTCACGTACGCAGATCTGCCCGAAGAGCAAAAGAAGAAGTATGATGAGATGAAAGCCGATCTCATCGGCTCCTTCGTGAGGACCCGTTCACATGGCGTAAGGTGGAAGGGGTTCTCCCCTGAAGGTGTTCTTGACGGAGTGGACCTGTCTACCCCTTCGGAGGAACGTACCGCAGCTCGCGCCAGAAATCAATTACATGGCGGCTCATTCTCTACACCGCTATTCTGAAAGCCTGGTGAATACTCTCGAGCGCGTCGCGGTCCGTGTGGTGCAGGAAATCATGAAGCATCAGTACTCCCCGTCAGGACCTACCCTATGGACTCACCAGGGAGAGATAACGCTCCAAATCAGACCGCAGCTACCATTCGCGCTTGCAGCACCAGAGCCGCCGGGTTCACCGGCGTACGTTGTCTACAAGGTTGGAGGCGATCCTAGCGATTGCTAGTTCCTATATGAGCCGCCTAAGGAGATCCCACATGGATACGTGTGCACATACGTGCCGGACTGCAATGCCTTGGCGCGCACAAGCCAGATTGCACCGACATGGATTTCTGGAGCAGACGCTGACAAACAAGCATGGTTGGCTAAATATGCTACTGGAACGAGTCATGAAGGCTCGGTCCCTACAGCTAATACCATGGAACAGATCAGCACCATCTTGAGAGACCAGTTCGGCATCTTGCCGAAGAGGAAAACAATCAGCTATTCCAAGCCGTACCCCGACGAGTACGATCTGATCCCGCTGCCACCCAAATATCGGCTCTCTGAGTTCTCAAAATTCAATGGAGCAGAAGGATCTAGCTCAATAGAGCACGTAAGCCGATATTTGGCACAGCTGGGCTTGATTTCAGTATCAGACCCGTTACGTGTGAGGTTTTTCGCACAATCTCTTACGGGATCAGCCTTTGGGTGGTACACCTCGTTGCCACCAAACTCAGTCCGCACATGGAAGCAGCTAGAGGAGCAGTTTCATGTGCAATATCACTCAGATGCTACCGAAGCCGGCATTGCCGATCTAGCACAAAAGCGGCAGAGCGGGGAGAAACAGTAGTCCGAATACATCCAACGTTTCAGATCGTCAGGAACCGATGTTATTCGGTTCGTTTATCTGAGAAGGAAGCAATCGAGCTGGCAGTATTGGGCCTCGCAACGCCGATCAAGGATCTGACTTCCCAAGCAGAGTACAGTTCATTGTCGCACATGATGCAGAAACTCACATCGTATGAGCAGTGGCACCCTGAATTGTACCAAGACAAGTTCAAGCGTCCGATAGGCCTGGTTGAGATGGAAGAAGCTGAAGATCCTGCACCAGACCTAGAGGTGGCTGTAGCTGAATGGGCTCGGGGGGCAAATCCCGTGTCCTGCAAATGGGTAAAACCACAAGGGCCTGTGACAAGGGATTAACTTGTCAATGCCTACGGGTTATAGGCTAGGGTTTAGTTAGAAGTAGAGGGCAAGTAGATCTCGAAGGTTTCAGCCGAAAAGTACTCGACGATTACGAAAACTAGGGTTTGTAAACAATGATTCGATGATCTCCTCGTCCCTCGACTCCCCTTTATATAAGAGGTGGAGCCGAGGGTTTCGTTTTGTACAAGTTACGTAGTCCGGGACGGTTTCTAACTCATCCGGATTACAAACAACACTTCCTATTACAATTCTACTTTCCTTAATATATCTTGGGCTCTCGAACCTTCTTATTCTTCGAGTAGTGGGCCTTCATTAAAACCCCGGGTACTATCTTTGGCAGGCCCATTTGGGATGCCTATGTCAGTAGCCCCCGAGATTTTGCTTGAATCGTAGAGTCAGGGAAAATCTCCACTGCTTATTTTTATTCGACAATTTAAACTTTTCTATATTTCTTTATATAAATTTCTATATTGTACAGGGATATTGGTAGTTGGGGCTAGTTCATCTGACGGATCAGGTACTAGTTAACTGCTCTAGTGGCAATCCGCAAAAACCTACTTCAAGATCACGTCCCCGGACATGATCTCGGATATCGGTGCAAACTTCGACAGGTGCCGCTTAAGGTCTTACCATTCCGTCGAGTCCCAGCCAAATTTATCGAGTACCTAACGCGTCCGTTAGGATTTTTCTTCGTATCCGTTGATACGGATAAAAGTAGCAGAGCGCAGCTCTTCGGCGATGCCACGCCCAACGTAACGGATCTGGGGTCTTACCTTCGCAAATTTGCGGCATTCAGAAATTGATCGCAACTTTGGCGTTCTGAGAATATATTGTCGAGTGCTTTTCCGTCTGTTGGAATGGCACATTTTATCGAGTCAAATATGACTTATATTAATCTCCCGATGGGAGTATATGTAGAGTTAATTATAACTCGAAATATACTCTCTTGCTTTTCTATCTTTCTTTTTCCTTTTTAAATTTCATCGGGCACGCGAACAGCGTTCCCGATGGGAGTAGCCCCCGAGGCTACAGCCAAGAACTTGTGCTTGGTTGTAGGCTCAACATTTTAGTCCACCTTGTCGCTATATTGCCATTATTTCCGATATTCTCTCTTTTCTCTCTTCTTTTTTTTTATCTTTCGGGTGCGCGAACAGCGCTCCCGATGGGAGTAGCCCCCGAGGCTACAGCCAAGAACTTGTGCTTGGTTGTAGGCTCCCGCAATTTCTATATTGACATAGTCGAAATTGTACTTTTATCGAAGTAGCCCCCGAGCATTTGGGCAAAAACTTGTTTCTGACCACATGCTCCCGAAGTATTCAAATAACTTCTCCTGTCGCCATTCTCCTTTTATTTTTCTTGCCGACATACTTTCCTTTGTCAAATTCACTTCAGCTCTATTAATAATCGGGATTTTTCTGCCTTGTGGGTCCATTGTTCTCACCACGTTGACACGTCGTGCAAGTGGGGGACACACGTCCTCCGCTTTTCCTGGCGCACGTACGGTAACGCCTGTGCTGTTCCACTTCAGTAAAAATACCTTTTTACCCTCGTATCTACTGGATCTTTTTCCACCACATGATTTCTTCATCCAACGGTTCACTGGTTCGCCCGAATCCTATATAAACCTTTCTTCAACCTCTGTCTACCCCCTCGCTTGCGCCGCACATTGTTCTCCTCTGCAAAAACTTCCTTTGCGCCCAACTCTGTTTGATCCTTCGCACGCACAAGCCTTGCTTTTTCCAGTGCCGTTGATGCCACCGCGCACGCGACTCACCCGCCACAAAGACTCCAGAATCCAAGATGGCCGCTGAGGATCTTGAGTGGGAGAGATCTAAAATCTCCAACCAAGATGTCAATATGCTGAAGAGGCTTGGCCCGATGAAGAAGGAAGACGCCATCCGCTTTCCCAGCGAAGAAAGCTACCCAAACCCTCCAATGGAGTATCGGGTTAGTTTCGTTGATCACCTCATCCGCGGCCTTTCCGCCCCAATTCATGATTTCCTCCGCGGTCTTCTTTTTGTTTATGGGATTCAACTCCACCAGTTGACTCCCAATTCCATCCTCCACATTTCTATTTTTATCACGCTTTACGAATGCTTCCTTGGAGTCCCTCCTAATTGGGCTCTTTGGAAACGCATTTTCTGCCTCCGCCGTAGATGACGCCACAACGCCACCTACAACATAGGCGGCGTTGTTATCTGTGTCCGAACCGACGTTGATTACTTCGACGTCAAATTTCCTGACTCTGTCCAAGGATGGCGCAAAAGGTGGCTTTATATACACGAAGAAAGCGCCAATTCCGTGGAACACAACATAGTTCCTTTCGACGGAAACGCAAAAATTCAACGCCGCCACTCCTGGGATGCTGAAGCTTCCGAAGAAGAGAAAAAGGCGACAGAAGCTCTTATGTCTCGCATTCGTCAACTTCAAAATACTCGGGGCAAAGAACTTTCTGGTGTTCAAATCACTGCTTATTTTCTTAGGATTAGAGTGCAGCCTCTTCAGGCTCGCAAAAATCCCCTTTGGACGTATTCTGGTGAAGATGACGCCAATAGACTCTCCAATGATCTTTCTTTGAAGGACTTGGAGAAGTTAATTCGAAGAATTACCTCGCTAAACAAGAAGGATCCTATTCCTTCCTCTTGTCGCGTGGAACCATACAGCTCCGCCAATCCTCTCCCCGAGGTATTTTGTCTTCCCGAATTTTTATCTTGTTCCGAACTTTCCCTGCATCTCATTGTATTGATATCTCTCTAATTTTCCTTTTGCCGCTATTTTCCTGCAGAATCATCCTACTATGGCTTCCCTTCCTCCTCTTCCTGAGGATGGAGAAGTCGAAGAAAGGGGCATTGTCACTGACGACAATCAAGAAGCTCCATCTTTTGTGGATGATCCCGTGGATTCTCGAAAATCTGCGGGATCTTCCGAGGACACTACGTCGGTCCAATCTCCTCCTCCCGCCGTTTCTCCACAAAGGAAAAGGAAGAGGAGTAATGCCGAAGATTCCGGCACATCCAAAGCCGAAGAAGTTGTTCCTTCTCATCCGAAGGCAGCTTATGATCCTTATATTGAGTCCCTCGTCAGTTCGTAAGTCACCTTGATTTCCCCTTATTTCTGTAGTCGAAGTTTTTTCTTGTCTTGCTTTTTATGCTATTGATCCTCACTCGCAGTGATGACGAGGAAGAAGTACCAACTCGTGACGTGGCTCCTCGGACGAGCACGTCACATACTTTAGTTATTTCGGAGAAGCCCGTTGAAGGAGAAGAATCGTCGCCTCCTCAACAAAATGTTGGCACATCTACTCCTCCTTCGAGCCCCCTTGTCCCTTCACCAAAAAGGGCAAGGGTTGAAATGATCATTGAGCCTCCCCCTCAGTTGAGCAGCTCTTCGTCCCAGCTCTTGGATGATGTAAGTTTGTCGACATCTATATTTCCTCTATTTTGCTTTTTAGGCCCTCACTTTTTTTAATGCCGATGTTTTCTCTTGCGTTCTTCTTCTTTGACAGCCCATGATCAAAGATCTTATCCGCATCGGATCCCAATTTATTGGGTACCGCGAGTATGCCAGCAGAACCGAAGGTAACAACCTTTATATTTGCCGTTCTTCCTGGCTTTTGCTCCTGTTGTTTGTCGCGATTTTTTGATTTTTCCTCCTTCTTTTTTATCTCGATAGAGAAACTTGCAGAGGCCAATAAGCGTGCCGACGCACTTGCTCACAAACTGGAGCAAAGTGAGGCGGCTCGCGAGAAAGCCGAACTTGTTGCTAGCGAAGCTAAAGCCGAGGCTGATGATGCCAAAGCAAAAGCTGCTAGTGTCGAGGAACTGCGAAAAGGCTTAAAGATGCTGAATCTGCTTTAGACGAGCAAAAAGCTGCACAAGCTGCTCGTGAGCAAGGGATCCTCAAGCGTCTGAAGTCGCAAAGTCGACGTACTCTGAGTAATATTATCAATCCCTTCTATTTTATTGTACTTCCTGTTTCTTGATTTTTGACTAATGTTTTGTCTCGTGTGGCAGCCCAAACAAACCAAGATTTTGATCTGGAGAATCCCGACAATGACCCTCTCCTTGACGCACTTTCTCATCTGGAGTTTCATGGGCGCGAAATTCGTGAAGGCGTGGCAAATGCTAGTGCAGGTTTGTCGGCGTTGTTCCCCTACTTCTTCCCGAAGAAAGAGGAACCTTCGACTTTCCTTGCCCTTGCCAAGATTTTCAATTCATCGAAGACCTTGGGCTGAAGATGCGTCAAGAAAATATGAAGGTTGCTGTCGAAAACACTGTTGCCCTGGTTGCTGACAGCCAACAGACTCTTGATTGGATGAAAGTTGGCGACACCGATCAGATAGAGCAGTCGAGATGGAGGTCGCTGATTAAGGCGGCCAAGCCCAACACGAAGAAGATCTTGGCATATCTCGGGATCAAGCCAGCTTCGACTCCTAGCTCCTCGAGGCCGGAGGTCTAGTTGCATGCCTCCTTGTTTTTTCTTTCTCTTGTTTCTTTTGCTCTTGTTGCCATTTTAGCCTTGGCGACAATTACTCTGTTAGTCCCTCTGGAGAACTTTCTTTTGTAATGTCCGTGTAAATTTTCTAGAAAGTAATGAAATTCCTCTTCGTGCTTATCATTGATCCCGGGCCTTTCTTTTCCGAGTTAATATTTGATAATTACTCGACCACTCCTTGCTCTGCCGCTGCTTCACCTGCATCTTCCTTCTCGAAGAAAGTACTAGTCGACCATAATCCCCTCGAAAGTTCGTCGAGCAGACATTTGTCGGAAGATTTGCAAGAACTTCGACAACAACTTCAATCTATGAAGAAACAAACTTTGGCCATGATGGAACAATCTCGGAAAGCATCTGAACGAGAAAAACTTGCTCTTCAACAAGCCAAAGAAGCTATGGCTGCTAAGGATGCTGCTGTATTAGAAGCAAAGGGAGCCACGACCCGAGAAAATAGTATGCTTGAGCTAATGCTGGAAGCTAGCACAGATATGTTAGGTACGTTTTTGCGATCTTATGATGCCTTCTCTTTATTTTGCCTTTCTTCCAATTTCTTGCCCTGTCGCTTTAACGAGCTCAGCTCTTGATTCCGTCGCCGAAGATCAGAGAGTGAATGAGAGAACAAATCTTCTTGTCAATCTTTCCCTTAACCATGGCTGTTTGTTCTGAACGAACCCAACAAATTGTTAGGTTCCAAGACCGTGCTTGCCAAGTGCGCGAATTTCTCAGTTTTTGCACGACGACATTAACCCTTGTCTATAGGAATTTATTTCCTCGAAACGAGGTTCCCAAAACTCTTCCTGAATTATTAGAGGTATTCAGAGATGCTCCCCGCATTCATAACTTTGTGCGGGCTCAACTCTCTGGCCGGAGCGAGATTCGCCATGATTATGATAAACATCCGTCATCCAAAGTTAGACCCGGCGAAGATTGTTGTTGATTGCCCGGCCAAGAAAACACGGCGGAAAAATGATATTGACTCAATCGATGATATGGTAGCTCCCGTGGCCGAATCGATGATAGATGAACTTCTTCGGATGGACTCAGAGTTCTTTATCAAGGGTTCTTATGCTGAACATAAAACAACCAGAGGCTTGTCCGTAGATAGTATCTTGGGATTTAACTGACTTGTATTATATTGGAAACCTTGTATCTCACTCTTTTTTGATTTCCCCCTTTTTTTTATATTTCCGAAGGAATTTATTGTATATTGCCGAAGCCCTCTATATTGTTGAAGCCCCCGAGCCTAACTGGGCAAAGGTTGTACTATTTTTTCCTCCTTGAAATCTATCTTTTCTGTTGTAATAAGACATCCTTGTTTTTCCCTTGAATGGATTGCCAATCTTCGAGTATCTTTGATGTCGAAGTTCTATATTTTTATTGCGAGGTTCTTAGACCAGAGCACTTTAAGATTTTTGACGTGTACACTATATTTATGATTGCTGGCTTCCGATTTTTATATTTGGCGAGGTATTAATGTACCAAGGCGAAATATTTCAGTGAATCTATATTGTATGTATTTTGAGACTTAGGCGTTGAGCCCCCGAGCGTGTCGAAAAATAAGAAGTGTATCTCCACTATCTTTATTATATTGCAGCACCACGAGCCCGCCTCATTAAAAACCTTTCCCGGCCCCACTCGGTGCCCCGAAAAAGGAAAAGAGTGCGTCTGAAAACTCGTGGGCGTTTCAGTACATTGAAGTTTTACAAGGACTATATTTTAGCTCTAGGCGTAGAACCGCCTGAGTTGCGCCACATTCCAGGGGTTTTGCTCCTCCACCCCTGTCTTCTTGTCCTTTATCCTGTATGCTCCTCCTCCGATTACTTCCGTGACGATATAGGGACCAAGCCATGGTGACTCGAGTTTTTCATGACTTTTTTGCGTGAGCCGAAGAACTAAGTCTCCCACTTGAAAGGATCTTGGCCGCAAACGTCGACCGTGGTAATTCTTCAAGTCCTGTTGATATTTGGTGACCCTTGATAATACTTCGTCTCGAGCTTCGTCGAGTGCGTCTACGTCGTCTTCCAATGCTGTCCTTGAAGCTTCTTCATTATACGCTGTGACTCTCGGGGAGTCGTGCTCTATTTCTATTGGTAGTACTGCCTCCGCGCCAACGGGGTTTCTTGTGTCGCTGTATTTGGTGTTGTTCGGATGCTCCACAACACACTTGGTAGTTCTTCAGGCCAGGTATGTCGAGCTTTTTCTAGTGGTCCCAACAGCGTTTCTTGATGCCATTGCAGATAATGCCATTGGCTTTCTCGACCTGCCCGTTGGTTTGAGGATGTGCAACTGACGCAAAGTGCAGCTTGATACCCACTTCTTTGCAGTAATCTTTGAATTCGTGGGATGTAAAGTTACTGCCATTGTCCGTGACGATGCTATGAGGCACTCCAAATCTGAAGACGAGGCCTTTTATGAATTTTACTGCGGATGCTCCATCTGGCGAATTTATCGGCTTCGCTTCTATCCACTTTGTAAATTTGTCGACAGCTACTAGCATGTATTCCTTTCCGCCTGGCCATGATTTGTGTAACTTTCCCACCATATCGAGTCCCCATTGTGCAAAGGGCCACGACAATGGTATTGGTGCTAGTTCTCGCTCGCTCGGAGAGTGAGGTTTTGCGGCGAACCTTTGACACGCATCGCAAGTCCTTACTATTTCTTTGGCGTCCTCGATTGCTGTCAACCAGTAGAATCCTGCCCGAAAAACTTTGGCTGCGATGGCTCGACTACTCGCGTGGTGGCCGCATATTCCTTCGTGTACATCCTTCAGAATTACTCTTCCTTCTTCGGGTGTTACACACCTTTGCAGAACGCCTGAAATACTTCGCTTGTACAGCTTCTCCTTTGATCACCGTAAAAGCTTTAGACCGTCGAATTACTCGCCTTGCTTCAACTCGGATCGTCGGGTATTTCTTTCCCGAGGATGTATGATATATATGCTTGCATCCAAGGAACCTGTACCATCATCACAAGCTCTTGTTCCTCTTCATCCTCCGTGGTTTCGTGAGGGGTGTAGAAGTTTTTTCTTTTTTCCGCACCTTTTTTGGCTTTGTAGATCTCTCCGATATTTCTTCCCAAAACACTCCCGGCGGGACCGGGAGGCACTCGCGACCCGATGTTTGCGAGGACGTCGGCTTCATCGTTGCTCAATCTATCGATGTGGTTTACCTCGCATCCATCAAATAGCTTCTCGAGTTCATTGTACACCTCCTTGTATGCTACCATGCTATCATTGATCGCATCACATTGGTTCATAACTTGCTGGGCCACCAATTGTGAGTCGCCAAAGATTTTTAGTCGAGTTGCACCGCATGCTTTCGCCATCTTCATCCCGTGTATGAGGGCTTCATATTCTGCTTCATTGTTAGATGCGTTAGGGACGTCATCCGAAGGATATACTTCAATTTGTCGCCTTCAGGTGATATAAGTACTACTCCTGCGCCAGCTCCTTCTACTCTCTTGGACCCGTCAAAATTCATGGTCCAGGTTCTCGACAAGTCTGGGGGTCCTGTGTTTTGCAGCTCCATCCACTCTGCGATGAAGTCCGGCAAAACTTGCGACTTGATTGCTTTTCTTTTTTCATACGTGATGTCCCGAGGGGAAAGTTCTATTCCCCAAAGGGAGACACGACCCGTAGCTTCTGGATTGTTCAGTATATTTGACAAAGGAGCCTCATTGACCACTATGATCGGGTGTGCCGAAAAATAGTGACGCAATTTTCGTGCTCGTTGTGAATACTCCATATGCTAGCTTTTGGTACCGAGGGTACCTTTGTTTTGATGGTGATAAAACTTCGCCGACGAAGTATACCGGCCTCTCGTACTCCGTGGAGTTTTCCTTCTTCTTCTCTTTCGACAACTAGCACCGAGCTTACCACTTGGGGCGTGGCTGCGATGTATAGCAGAGAGGTTCCTTTTCCTTCGGCGCCACCAAAATTGGTGGTGTCGAGATTTTGCGCTTCAAATCTTCGAAGGCTCTGTCGGCTTCTTCGTTCCACCGGAATTTGTCTCCTTGCTTTATTAAAGCATAGAATGGTAACGCTTTTTCTCCTAGCCCGGCGACGAATCTGCTCAAAGCTGCGACTCGCCCTCGTTAGTCGTTGTACCTCTTTCAACTTTGTTGGCTTTCTCATTGTTACAATAGCTTGTATTTTATCGGGATTTGCTTCAATCCCTCTTGCTGAGACTAGAAACCCCAAGAGTTCTCCTGCTGGGACACCAAAGGAACACTTCGTCGGGTTCAACTTCAGGCAGAATTTGTTGAGGTTGTCGAACGTTTCCTTGAGGTCCTCGATCAGTGTTGTTCCTTCTTTTGATGTTATGACGACGTCGTCGATGTATACTTGCACGTTTTTCCCAATCTGTGTCGCCAAGCACTTCTGCATCATCCTCTGATATGTTGCTCCTGCGTTTTTTAGACCAAAGGGCATTGTTCTGTAACAAAACACGCCATAAGGTGTAATGAACGCAGTCTTTACTTCATCTTCTTCTTTCAACCTGATCTGGTTATAACCAGAATACGCGTCCAAGAAGGAAAGACGTTCGCATCCAGCCGTGGAGTCGATAATTTGATCGATCCTTGGGAGGGGGAAGTGATCCTTTGGACAATGTTTGTTGAGACACGTAAAGTCGACGCACATGCGAAGGACCTTAGTGTTTTTCTTTGGCACCATCACGGGATTTGCTACCCATGTGGCTTCTGTGAATATCTCTTTGATAAAACCAGCTTCTTGTAGTCGATTGATTTTTCACAGCATAGCTTTGCGGTTTGGTTCCGAAAAACGCCGCAAAGGTTGTTTGATTGGTCTCGCTGATGGATCCAAATTTAGGTGGTGCTCGGCAAGTTCCCTGGGTACTCCTGGCATGTCGACTGGACACCATGCGAAGATTTTCCAGGTTCTCACGGAGGAACTCGACGAGCGCGCTTTCCTATGCGATATCCATGTTGTTTGCAATAGATGTCGTCTTTTTCGGGTCCGTCGGGTGAATCTGCACCTCCTTAGAATTTTTCTCTCGTATTGAAAGTTGATTCTTTATTTGGCCTTCCAACGTCCGGCGATACGTCGTAATCAGTCATACTTTTTGACGCCAAATACTCAGCTTGCATCCCGAAAGTTTCTGATAACCGATGGAAATCCTTGTCGCACTTATCAGCTAAGGCGAAGCTCCCTTTGACTGTGATTGGTCCTTTGGGTCCGGGCAATCTCCACAATAGGTATGTATAGTGTGGTACTGCCATAAATCTAGCATATGCTGGTCGTCCCAACAAAGCGTGAGTACTCGCGATGGAAAATCCACGACTTCAAACTCCAGTTTCTCGATTCTATAATTTTCTCGGGTTCCAAACTGAACGTCGAGGTTGATCTTCCCCAATGGGTAACTTGGTTTCTCCGGTGTGATGCCGTGGAACCTTGTGCCTGTTGGCTTCAAGTTTGCTAAGGATATGTTCATCTTCCTCAATGTATCTGCGTACATAAGGTTTAAGCTACTGCCACCATCTATGAATACTCGAGAAACATCAAATCCCGCAATAACTGCTGGCAGAATAAGTGCTGACTGCCCCGGTCGAGGAACTTGCTCGCGGATGATCCGCTATGGTAAAGCCGATGTCTTGCCGTGACCAATTGAGGTACTCAACTGTTGGTGGAGGCATTTTCTCTGCCATGAACACCTGTCTCGAGATTACTTTTTGAGTTCTGTTGGACGGCCTTCCCTTCTGAATTATCGACACCGCTCCGTTTGAGTTAGGATCGACATAAGGTGGTGGTGGAGGTGCTGCCGCTATTCTGAGCTGATGCCGATTGTCGTCTGTAATCGCGGGAGGTGGCGGTAGGTGAACTTCGCTCCCGGGCTCCCGAGGATTTCTCTCGTGCTGCTCGAGCGTGAGCGTTTTCCGCACATCCGAACATTGCTTGAAAATTTCGACAGGTCTTTCGCAGGTGCCCCGACTGTCTTTTCCCGTTCGTCGTCGAGGAAAAAGTGCATCCGGCACGGTCCGTTCGAGCATTTTTTCGGGGGACACGAAAGGTCTTGGAAACCTTGGCCCACTATTTTGTCCGTTGCGGAGTCGTCCCTATTATCGCTTCGCTGCTCATTGCTTCTCCGATAATCATCTCTCGTTGTTTCCTCCCTGTGTTTGCTCGAAATCCCGCCGAAATTTGCCCCGGGGCGTCATAGTTCGGATATCGCCGAGGAAATCGTCGCCTTGATTGATAATTTCGACCACGGTCCTCCTCCGGCGACCTGTGTCGTTTATTGTGGACAGCGTCTTCTCCATCTGCCCATCTATTTGCTATCTCCATCAACGCGGATACTCGTCTTTGGATTGGTCCTTCCCAAGTCCTCGACAAAATCTCCACGCCTAATTCCCGCGACAAACGCATCTATTGCTCTCTCGTCAGATATATTTTCTGCCGAGTTTTTTATGATGTTCCACCTTTGGATGTATTTTCTCATTGACTCATCTGGCTTTTGTCGACACGCTCTCAACTCTTCTAACGACGCGGGTTTTTTGCACGTGGATCTGAAGTTTTTGACGAATACGTCCTCGAAACTTTCCCAAATTGTCGATAGATCCCGGCGGAAGTTTTTTGATCCAAGATCGTGCGGCTCCACTTAAGTGCACCCGAATACTTTGCATGGCTGTTGCTCTAGTTCCTCCAGTTAACTTCACCGTCTCGAGGTAATCAATTAGCCAATCCTCTGGATCTTGCAAGCCGTCGAATTTTTTGAAGTGATCAGGCAACTTAAATCCCGAATGGACTCGAGTTTTTCGTAGTCTCCTTGTAAAGCACGGCAGGCCGCACATATCCTCGTCGTTAAGCTCCGGGGATTGCCGATGATCCCTTCTGCTTTGCCTCGCTCTATCGACCCTTGCTTGTGCTCCTGTGTCTCTTGCTCCGCTTGGTCCTTCAGGAACTGCCGTCGTTGCTGCCGCAGGTCGTGGACTATTTTGCCTTGCCGCTCCTTCGGGAGGCGTTGATACAAACGCTGTCCCCATAGCTCCAACCCCTGCTAACGCCATATTGTATAATGTTTCCCTTGGATCTCCTGGGGGTGGCCTAGATGCGAGGATCTAAGCTTGTGTCACCATATACCCAGCTTCTGGTGTCTTAGGGATAATGTTTCCTCTTGTATCTATCGACATAAAGGACATGTCGAGGTTTTGGACCAAGTGCTCTCTTTCTGCTTCGGGTATGTGTTGTAACCTTGATCTTCCTCTGTTCCGAGCCTCCCTGTGGCTATCATCCGAAACTCTAGATTGTCGACTTAGATCTGCCCTTCTCCCGCCGGATGCGTAGCTGCCTCCTTTCTCCTCGTTCAACTCAGCCGTCTCGTTTTTCTATTTCTCCGGCGGTGCGTGCGAGCCTATATTGATAAGCTTGCAGCTCTTGAGCTGTAGCTGTTGTCGTCATTGGCTCCGAACCATCTAGGGCTTTTGCAGCTCTATCCCAGGCTGCTTGCGGAAGTTGAACTCTGACACGTGGTGTGGGCCCGTCATATTTAGTGCCCATACCTCTCCTTAGATCTGAGGGATTGACATATGGATTACCCAAATCGTCGAAAGCCTCCGATGTTTCTTCTTGATTTTCGATAGCATAAATCTGATGATATTTTGTACTCAGATCTATGTTGGGTTTGGTGACATCATTGTTGAGATTGATGAAGACCTTACCCACTGTGATGGATTTGTCGATGAAGTCGTAATCGTCGACATCGCTTGAGCCATCGCTTATATATGAGTCCGCGATGACTCAAACGATGTGTCGCCGAAGATCTTGGCGAGTTTCTCTCTTGCTCGATGCCGACGTAACGTGTTGCCGAAGTTTCTTCTTCCGACTCGGTTGACGATGCATAGCTTGAAAAATCGGAATCGACCGCCGACGATCCCGACGAAATCGGAATTTCGACACGATACGATCCTTCCTTCTCGACGCGAAAGTGAAACCTTCCGAACGTCATCTCCATGGGCTCCGCCGTATACGCATATGCATCCAAACGGGAGGGTGGGTGAGGAACAAAATCAACAAGACCAGCAGCGATCCGTTTACCTCGATCCATAGTGTTGCTTCCGGTTGACGATGTCGAAGATCTTGAACGTGCCATCGAGATCAGATCCTTACGCCTCTAATTCCCACAGACGGCGCCAATTGACAAGGGATTAACTTGTCAATGCCTACGGGTTATAGGCTAGGGTTTAGTTAGAAGTAGAGGGCAAGTAGATCTCGAAGGTTTCAGCTGAAAAGTACTCGACGATTACGAAAACTAGGGTTTGTAAACAATGATTCGATGATCTCCTCGTCCCTCGACTCCCCCTTTATATAAGAGGTGGAGCCGAGGGTTTCGTTTTGTACAAGTTACAGAGTCCGGGACGGTTTCTAACTCATCCCGCCACATTACAAACAACACTTCCTATTACAATTCTACTTTCCTTAATATATCTTGGGCTCTCGAACCTTCTTATTCTTCGGGTAGTGGGCCTTCATTAAACCCCGGGTACTATCTTTGGCAGGCCCATTTGGGATGCCTATGTCAGCCTGCAAGAGGGTTTGACTTCGATTTGAGCAAAGCTGAGCAGATTTTCGATCTTTTGCTTAAGGAAAAACAGCTGAAGTTACCCGAAGGCCATAAAATCCCTACAGCACAAGAAATGAACGGGAGGCCGTACGCAAATGGCATCACTCGTTCACCCATACCACCAATGACTGCAAGGTGTTTCGTCAGCAGATCCAAATGGCGATAGAACAAGGCCGATTGCTCTTTGGGCAGTTTGCCATGAAGGTGGACACACATCCGTTCCCTGGCGTCAACATGGTGGAACCCAACCACTCCGCGAGGCGTCGACTAGATTTCTCGTTCGATGTCAACATGGCAGGACCTGTACGCCACCATGGCAAGGATAAGGAAGAAAGCAGTCACTCCCGTGGAAAGGAAAAGGAGGAGGCCGATCCACGCGACCGGCCCCGATATGATGACAAGCGGTACCTCACCAAGGAACAAGTGAGAAGCGTGCGATACCAAAAACCACTCTCCACGCATCTCCTCAACAAATATGAATATCAGTATGACCGACGTCGGCAGTACAACAGAGACGACGAAAGAGATCATCGGTCTGAGGTAGACAATAGAAGGTACCGTCGGCATGACAGAGACGACGAATGACGTGAGCACCGCGCTAAGGAGAGGTCAAGGGAGCAGGAAGACATGGATAGACACTGGGACTATCCCTTCTTTAAACACTGCTTGGACTCAGGGATGAGCCGATTGCCTACAATCGACAACTGCCCGGAGTGTAGGCGTCGGAAGAAGGATGCAGGGGAAGTTTCAGTTTTCAACCGTCTAGGGCCTCTCCCGCCACAGAACAAACGTGCTGAGTCCTCTCAAGATGAAGACTTTGAGGAGTCAGAAGATGAAGAAGAGGATAGGTACCACCGGCCAAGGTGGTGCCCCGATGGACTCAGCCACTCCCAAAAGCGTAGGGTTCAGCGGCTACGTAGCTTGGAGCAAGCCGAAGCGCGATACTTGCACACGTTGAGGAGAGCGCGGCCCGATCTGGCCGTGAAAATTCAGCAGACTTTGGACGAAGAGACTCGTCCACCAAAGAAAGTTTGGCGTCCCAAACAAGAAAAAGCCGATGTGGGTACATCGGCTGGCACAAACATGGTGTTCTTCCTTCCATCAGAGTTTCGTGCCCCAGGAACTGAAGAAGTGCCGATAGCACAGTTTGACTGCGGTCCACAGCCCGTCATCTTTGAAAAACCACGGGAGAAGGGCTACAAACACAGTAAGGCCCTGTACCTAAAAGGTTATATCAATGGGCAGCCCGTCGGCAGGATCTTGGTTGACACGGGAGCGGCGGTCAATATAATGCCATATTCCATGCTACGGTGTTTGTGACGCTCCAGTGCCGATCTGATCAAGACCAACGTCACACTCAACGACTTCAACGGCCAAGCATCAGGGACGCAAGGTGTCCTGAACGTGGATCTAACCATAGGCCGAAAGACGATCCCAACGACATTCTTCATCGTCGACAGCAAGAGCACCTACGCTGTCCTGTTAGGAAGGGATTGGATTCACGCCAACTGCTGCATTCCATCTACAATGCACCAATGCCTGATACAGTGGGATGGAGACGACGTAGAAGTCGTGCATGCAGATGATTCGATCGACGTCTCAATAGCCGGCATGAACATTTGGGACTCGGAAGACCAAGAGCCGCTATCTGGAGTCAGTTTGGACGGCTGTGATCGCATCGAGGTGACAAAAAACGGGGTAAGGCTGGTCTTATCCACCGGCCTGATAGAGTAACAAGAGCAATACCCATTGACATACGTGGCAAGGCCGATCCCTGCGATCGGCCCCAAAAAATAAAAAGCAAGGATCTCACTTCAAACATGCCACGTAGTCGTAGTAGGAAGACTCCCTCCTGTAGGGGAGCACATGCAAGTTGTAAACCTTCATTGAGCAAGTCAATCAACATGGAGGCCGATTCCAGCAATCGGCCAAAATTATCCTCGCCATACGTTCTGCCTGTGTTTAACGTCGATCTAACAGGCGACGGAAAGCTAGGGTATGGGTTTACGTCAGCTGATGAGCTAGAAGAGATTGACATTGGTCCTGGGGATAAGCCACGACCAACATTTATCAGCAAAAAGTTAGATCCGCATCTGAGGGGCCTGATGATAGCTTTGTTGAAAGAGTACCCAGATTGTTTTGCCTGGGATTATACAGAGATGCCCGGGCTAGACAGGAGCATCATTGAGCATCGGCTACCTCTTAAGAAAGGATTTGGGCCGTTCCAGCAACGAGCACGGCAGATGAAGGCCGAAATTCTAGAAGAAGTCAAGAAGGAGATTGAGAAGATGTTGAGCGCCGGGTTCATCAGGCCATGCAGGTATGCTCGAGTGGATATCTAGCATCGTACCTGTGGAGAAGAAGGACGGCCGATGGCGCGTCGCCATAGATTTTCGCGATCTCAACATAGCCACTCCGAAGGATGAGTACCCTATGCCGGTAGCTGAGACGTTGATCAATGCAGCGGCTAGTCATAAGGTTTTAAGCTTCATGGATGGCAATGCCGGTTACAACCAGATTTTCATGGCTCCGGAGGATATACACAAGACTGCCTTCAGATTACCGGGTTCGGTGGGCTTGTTCGAGTATGTGGTCATGACATTTGGGCTGAAGAATGCCGGTGCAACGTACCAACGAGCCATGAATTACATCTTCCATGATCTGATCGGCAAGCTGGTAGAGATCTACATTGATGACGTGGTGGTCAAGTCTGTCTCAGTGGAAGGACACCTGGAGGATTTGCGACGCATCCTGGACCGAACTAGAAAGTTCGGACTTAGAATGAATCCAAAGAAGTGTTCTTTTGGTGTGACGGCCGGTCAATTCCTGGGCTTCCTAGTTCATGAACGTGGAATTGAGATCGGCCTGAAAAGTCAAGAGGCGAGTGCGAACAATGAAGCCACCTACCACCAAGAAGGAACTCCAAAGTCTCATCGGCAAAATCAATTTCGTCAGAAGGTTCATCTCTAATCTGTCAGGACGAATTGAGCCGTTCATGGGATTGGTAAAAATCAAACCTGATGAGGAGTTTCACTGGGGGGCAGAGCAGCAGCGAGCGTTTGATGAGATTAAAGAGTATCTAACGAAGCCGCCCGTGTTGGTTCCGCTCCCAGCAAGACAGGCCATTCTATATTTACCTGTCAGTAGCCGATACTTCTATCGCCTCAGTGGTAGTGCAAATCTATGATGGCATGGAAAGAGTTGCTTTCTACCTCAGCAGAAGGATGTTGGATGCAGAGACGAGGTACCCGGAGATCGAGAAGTTGTGCCTCTGCCTATTTTTTACCTGCACCAAGCTTCGTCACATCTTTCTGACGGCAGAAATCGTCATCATTTGCAAAGCATACGTCATCAAGCACATGCTGTCGGCTCCTGTTTTGAAAGGCCGACTCGGTAAATGGATGTTTGCGTTATCGGAATTGGATCTCCGGTATCAACCTGCGAAAGCAGTCAAAGGACAGGCCTTGGCCGATCTAATCGCCGAACGAATCAACACTAATATAGCAGCACTTGTCTATACGTGCATGGGCCATGTTCTTCGATGGATCGGTTTGCGATGATGGTTGCGGCATCGGCATCCTACTCGTGTCGCCCGGGGGCAACCTACACCTTCTCCATCGAGGCTATCTACCCCTTGCACCAATAATGTTGCTTGAGTATGAAGCGGTACGTAAGGGGATGGAGTTGCTAATTGAAGCCGGGGCAGAAGCAGTGGAACTCTTTGGAGACTCAAAGTTGGTGATCTCCCAGCTCACGGACGAATACAAGTGTGAGAGCGAGTCGCTCTTCCCGTTATGGATGCATTGCCGCGAGCTGATGACACAGTTCAGGTACATAAACTTCAACTGGGTCCCGAGGTCGCAGAATACGGAGGCGAACGATCTCGCACAGATGGTGTCAGGCTATAAGGAGACAGTGGAAGGAGCCGATGTCCAGATACATTTCATGGAGCCAGATGATTGGAGAGCCGATATCTTCAATTACTTGAAAGATCCGGCTCGGGGGGCACCTAAACGGATAAGGTACAAGGCTATGAAGTATGTCCTTATTGGAGATGACATGTTCTACAGGACCTTGGAAGGGTTACTTCTCAAATGTTTGGGAACAGCCGAGGCAAATCGGCTCTTACACGAGGTACATGAAGGCGCCCGTGGAACTCATCAATCGGCTCATAAGATGAAGTGGTTGATCAGGCGATCAGGGTTTTATTGGCCCACCATGCTTGAGGACTGTTTCAATTACTATAAAGGGTGTCAAGCATGTCAGAAGTTTGGGAGCATTCAGATGGTACCCGCATCAGCAATGAACCCTATCATCAAGCCTTGGCCGTTTCGGGGATGGGGCATGGACATGATCGGCAAAATCCATCCTGCATCGAGCAAAGGCCACGAGTGGATCTTGGCCATTACAGATTATTTCACTAAATGGGTGGAGGCCGTCCCTATGAAGTACTGTGGCATCGAAGGACGTTATCAGTTTCGTGAAAGAGCATGTCATCCACAGATTTGGGATTCCCCAGACCATCACGACCGATGGAGGTTCGGTTTTCGTTTCTCGCGAGTTCAGAGATTTCTGCGAGAGCATGGGAATTAAGTTGATCCGATCGTCTCCATACTATGCTCAGGCAAATGGGCAGGCTGAAGCGTCCAACAAAAGCCTTATCAAGCTGATTAAGAGGAAAATCGACGAGTACCCTAGGCGTTGGCACGAGGTTTTGTCGGAGGCTTTATGGGCTTATCGCATGTCATGTCATGGGGTGGTAAAGACCTCGCCGTACCATCTGGTCTATGGACAAGAAGCCGTGTTACCCTGGGAGATCACGGCTGGGTCGAGACGTGTCACGTTTCAGAATGACTTAACAACTGAAGAGTATGCAGCCCTGATGTGTGATAGCGTTGAAGATCTAACGGAACTTAGACTTTGGTCACTTGAGAAAATTAAGGAGAACAAGGCCAAGGTGGCTCGTGCATATAATAAGAAGGTGAAGCCAAAGGAGTTCCACGTTGGTGATCTGGTATGGGAAGTCTGTATTACCGTTGGGGACTAAGGACAAGGCGTATGGTAAATGGTCTCCAAATTGGCACGGGCCGTACAGGGTTGACCAAGTCCTAAAGGGCAATGCATATATGCTCGAGCAGTTGGATGGTGTGAAGTTCCCAGTGGCCGTTGATACGTCTCCAACGTATCTATAATTTCTGATGTTCCATGCTTGTTTTATGACAATACCAACATGTTTTGTTCACACTTTATATCATTTTTATGCGTTTTTCGGAACTAACCTATTGACGAGATGCCGAAAGGCCGATTCTTGTTTTCTGCTGTTTTTGGTTTTAGAAATCCTAGTAAAGAAATATTTTCGGAATCGGACAAAATCAAGACCGAAGGCCTTATAATTCCCGGAAGCTTCCGGAGCACCGGAGAAAAGTCAGAGGGGTGCTAGGGGGGCCCCACCCCACAGGGCGGCGCGGCCCAAGGGGGGGCACGCCCCCCTATGGTGGCGTCACCCCGTGGCCCCTCCGACTCCGACTCTCGGCCTATATAATCGTCCCTGACCTAAAAACATCGACCAAGAAGACGGAAACAGAGAAAACCATCCAGAGCCGCCGCCATCGCGAAAGTCCAATTCGGGGGACAGAACTCTCTGTTCCGGCACCCTGCCGGGGCGGGGAATTGCCCCCGGAGCCATCTCCACCGCCGTCTCCACCGCCATCTTCACCGCCATCACTGTCCCCATGATGAGGAGGGAGTAATTCACCCCTGGGGCTGAGGGCTCTACCGTAGCTATGTGGTTAATCTCTCTCTCGTACTCCAATACAATGATCTCGTGAATTGCTTTGCATGATTGAGATCCATATGATGAGCTTTGTATCGCTACTAGTTTATGTGCTACTCATGTGATGTTATTAAAGTAGTCTATTCCTCCTGCGTGGTGTAAAGGTGACTAGTGTGTGCACCGTGTGGTTCTTGTCGTAGGCTATGATCATGATCTCTTGTGGATTGTGGAGTTAATTATCATTATGATAGTATTGATGTGATCTATTCCTCCTTCATAGTGTAATGTGGACAGTGTGTGCACTATGTTAGTTCTTGGTTTATTTTGCAATGATCTATTATGCTCTAAGGTTATTTAAATATGAACATTGAATTGTGGAGCTTGTTAACTCCGGCATTGAGGGTTCGTGTAATCCTACGCAATGTGTTCATCATCCAACAAAAGAGTGTATGTAGCACATAAGAGAAATAGTTATTTATTATGCGATCAATGTTGAGAGTGTCCACTAGTGAAAGTATGATCCCTAGGCCTTGTTTCCAAACATCGAATCTCCGTTTATTTACTGTTCGTTGCATGTTTACTCGCTGCCATATTTTATTCAGATTGCTATTACCACTCATATACATCCATACTACTTGTATTTCACTATCTCTTCGCCGAACTAGTGCACCTATACATCTGACAAGTGTATTAGGTGTGTTGGGGACACAAGAGACTTCTTGCTTTGTGATTGCAGGGTTGCTTGAGAGGGATATCTTTGACCTCTTCCTCCCTGAGTTCGATAAACCTTGGGTGATCCACTTAAGGGAAACTTGCTGATGTTCTACAAACCTCTGCTCTTGGAGGCCCAACACTGTCTACAAGAATAGAAGCACCCGTAGACATCAGCCGTCAATGGCCAGCATCTCAAGAAGTATTTCCCAAGTATGTGGGATGATGGGCAGTGAGATACGGGGGCCGATTTTAAATCGGCCAGTAAATTTTTTTTTCATCAACTTGAGCAGTGGAATATGGGGGGCCGATGTATGAAATCGGCCGATATAAAAGAAATATATGTGCAAAGCAAGAGCCGATACACGGTCATCGACTTAAGAATAAAATAGCCGATGCGCAGCCATCAACTCTAGAGCTGCAAATATTATGAGCAGGTATCAAGTTACAGTCTGAAAGAGGAATGTTTACTTATATCTGTCTAATTAGGCCACTGATTTGGGCCGTATGGGCGTCTATGGTGGAAGACCGATACGCTGCTATCGGTTCTTGGTGCGTTGACCTACTTTGGCAATCGGAATGATTAGAATTGGTCGATTGGAAAACCAAATTGGAGGAACATTCTTCATTGATTAACAGAAAGATCTTACAAGGAAGAGCCGATGGCTCTCAAAAGTATCATCCGATGCCTAATGCACTACCACTACTGGCCCTGCCCTACTCCCTAATCTAAGGGCCGTCGCTGCCCTCGTCGGCGCCGTCCTCGCCGCTGTCGGCACTGCTGCCGGCGGCGTCCTCATCACTGCTGATGAAGCCGCCGGCGGGGGATTCATCCTCCTCGTCGTCATCATCGTCATCGTCATCCGACCCAGCGCGGAAGCGCTTGGCCGGTGGGTACTCCTCGGAGGAGGAGGAGGAGGAGGAGTCCTCCTCCGCTTCTTCTTCCCCTTTGTCGGAGGAGAGGTCTGCCTCCCATGAGAAGAGGTCGTCGTCGCTTGCTGCCTCCAGCTCTCCGTCGATGAGGAATTGGAGGTCTTCTTCTCCGTCGGTGAGGGGCTCGTTGTCCTCTGACTCGATGGAAGAGTCCCAATCCCTCGCGTCCCAGTACTCGGGGGCGAGAGCCTCGTCGATGGCCATCAGATTGACCTCCTGCTCTAGCTCGCTGGAGGAGGAGGAGCCGAAGGAAAGGCCGGATGAGGCAGAGGAGGAGGAGGAGGAAGACATGGCTACAGAGGAAGGGGTTTTTTTGCTGACGGCTAGTACGGAGCAAGAGGATGAAGAAGCGAGTCGCTCGACGCGGTTAAATAAAAGGGGATATAGTGGAGAGTTAATGTTACAGCAGTTTCCGAGGAAGTGGTGCCAAAGATCTGTCAAATCGTGCAGAGAAGTTGAGTAGGCAAGGCATCATGATGAAGGATACTGCGACGGTTCTGCTCTGCCACGACGTGACCCCACGAAGCAGAAAAATAGAGTGGTTTTGAAATTATCATTGCCAAAACCAGGGGGGCATGTGTTATCACCAGAATTTAACCAAGTCTGGAGATGGGCCGTGATTAAATGGGCTTAGAGGATATGCGCGGAAGATATTCCCGAACCGGCCTTGTACAAGAAGTTTGGGCAAGATTGCCCGTGTATCTGTAAATTATAGTAGGATACGTGTCGGTTAGAATTAAGAGATAGAGTTTAGCTCGTACACGGTTGGGTTTATTCCCAAGTTAGAAAGTCTACGGACTATAAATATGTATCTAGGGTTATTGAGAAGGAGGACGATCACGTTCACAACAAATCAATCTAGGCGCATCGCCACCCCTTGTTTCGAGGGTTTCTCCCGGGTAAGCAACATGCTGCCTAGATCGCATCTTGCGATGTAAGCAGTATCAGTTTATTCGTTGTTGGTGTTGCTCGTGCTGAAGCCTTTTTGATGGCGAGCAACACCCTTATCTTAGGTGTTTTGGGGTTGATGACAATGCTTTCACGATGTACTTGTTTAGCTACGCTACCCCTCGATATCTAGCTGCCCTTACACCTATTTTAGGTGTAAGGGCAGCATCTTGCTTGATTCTTTATTTAGTAGATCTAATCCGTTATAGTTGCTCCTTGTTCTTCAAGGATTGATTTGATATCCGTATGGTTAGGCCTTATAAACGGGTTGAAAGATCCGGTAGTGCGTAAGGTGTGGTTCATTAAGCTCTAGAGGGATTGTTCCGGGGATCAACTTCACGTTGGTTTTTAGGCATCTTTAGGGTTGGTTTTCCATCATCTTACGTATCTGCTAGGCTCAATTACGCATAGGATGTTCCGATTATACGGTGAAAACCCTAGACTATCGTAGATTAGTTTAGCTTGATATTGATAAAGCATGATCCCCATGTCCTTATAAATCTAACATGAACCATGGAGCAATCGGCTCTTGGAGCCGATCCACAGAACAACTTAAGAGCCGATCGGGGCTCGTATTTAATGTTTACGTGTTTGCCATGCAGGAAACTAGTCGAAGCAAACCATCACCTTCCTGACCAGGTATAGGTCAGGTGGCACGCCCTCGTAAGCACCAGGACGTGTGCCAGAAGGCATTGCGGGCCGTCGCCCGAGGGACCATGGTCCACCGCAATCCTGGGAGCCTCCCGGCTCTACTGTGTTGCCCGTCGCTACTCGCCGGTGGGTTTTTGACCGCAACAACCCGAAGAAGAAGAAGAATGAGATTGTCGGGCCACGCCCGAGGGCTACTGGACGCGTGAGTGGAGCTACTATTCAAGACGATAAGGCTTGGTGCGCATGACATCCTGCCGAAAGAAGGCAACTACGCCGGAAGCAGTGCGCCTTGTATAAATACCCCCGGGTGCCCCGTTTTCACTCATCACCAAGCACACAAGCAGAGTGTCGAGACCTACATGATCTACATATTCAAGAAGAGGGAACCGCGACAAGGGGTCTGCCAAGGTTGGGCAGGCGAGGCTCCCGCGGCAGAGCTTCTCGAAGATGTCTTAGGCGCTGGCCTCAAGACATCTTCGAGGAGATCGCCTCAGGGGACCTCCCCAAAAGCCACAAATCGTTCCCGACGGGCAGCCCGAGAACCCTTGGTAGAACGCATGTGAACGTCCGCACTGTGCACTCCCGTCAACAATGAAACCACGCAAGGAGACACTGCAACTCGATCAATAGACTCCGTGTGTTCCCAAGGTCTGGAGACGCGTCCACTCCGGGAATGACATGGCAGACACTGGGCACCATCCTCCTAGGAAGGTCGCATGCGCATTCAATGCCCGTGCACAATGCGATCTGGCACCCTGCGTGTGAAAGCAGAGGGACATGACGACTCAAGGACGTCGCGTCGGCACTAGCCTTGAGGCTTGCATTGGTCGTCACCTATTAGTATAGGTGTCACACATGCAGCTAGCCCATCTGGTAGCCCCTTGTGATATAAAAGGAGGACCATAGCACTGCATAAAAGGTTAGAGGGTTGGAGAGTTGAACCCTTGGCTAGGAAAATAGGAGAAGGAAGAGGGAGCCTTAGCTCCCTTTGTTAGGAAGAACTTCAGTATAATCAAACAAGCAGGACGTAGCGATTCGCTTCGTGTGATCTGAACTTGGATAAAATCCATCATGTCTCTATGTTCAGCTCGATCCCAGGTAGCAGCGCCTCACGCCCACTACTGAACAAATACGGGGGTGTGGACCCCCGGTGTAGGTGTTCACCCACACGCGACAATTGCTACGTTTTGAAGTGCAGTTGAAGATTGCTGAAGACGCCAACAAGAAATATGATAAAGGACGTCGTGAAATCTACTCACCTTGGTTTTCTGATTGACCCAAACAGTGATCCTTCAGTAACAAAAGTAGTTCAACATTGGTCATTTCTATACGAGAAGGTCTACTAAGAGGAATGTATCTACTCAGACCATCTTGAGGAATATAGGCGTGCAAGATATGTGAACATACACCACCTATTAGAAATGAAGTCAGAAGTCAAAATATAAAAGATGACCCAGTGTCAACATATATATCCTAGATGAATCTAGTAAGTAGTACGAACCCAAGATCCAAGGCTACATATAAATGTTTTATTAAGGGTGGTTGGATGGACCTGCATCTCCTGCAGCCACTCTGGTCCGCGCCCCCTGCTGCCGCCGCCGTCGCTCCTCCCTCTCGCCCATGAACTAATTAAGTACCGTGATTTGGTCGGGAAAACTAGGAAACGACTGGAGTCTGAAGGGATCCTTTTGGCGGACTTGGTAAAATGTCGGACTGAAATTTAGTTCCCGATCGACACAGTGTTATTTCTTTATCAATAATAAGGATTATTCTTTAAGTTGATGAATGTGCAATGACATGTAAGCATTACCATCCTGTAACATCCCCCGAAAAGCATATTGATCTTTCTGTTTCAGTGTTTTTATAGAATGAAGCCATTCAAGTGTCAACGTTGCTACTTTTGTTTTACCTAGTCTCTGTTGTTTCAGTTAAGCTCGACATTGCCCAAGATTGCTACTTAATTATCCTGCCAAAGCTCCAGTTACAGGCTTCTTTTAATCATGGATTGCTTGTCTTCCAGGAAAGAGGGGCCGCTGGTCAGAGACATGCATATCAATATCGATCTGCAAACAAAGGATGCTCTGAGACCGACGCCAAAGCTGCTTTTAGATCATTTTTGCTTTGGAATCGAGGGAACCATACAATCTATAGCAAGTGATATATAGCTGGACTCACCTGTACTACTTCTCTACTACTACTCTGTGCTTTACTGTGCCGTGCGTACCTACACTAATCATGTCTTTCTATTATGAAGATGAAGATATCTGATGCCAAATCATTGGGGGTGGCAAGGCTTAATTGCAGCATGTTGTTGCCACCACATATTGGAAGATGCAACGTACGTTGTTTAATTATCGTGTAAAGTATAGCGGCTCATGGCCACATTGCGCATTAGGTATGGTGCAAAAGTGGTGCATTAGCTGTAATCATGTTGCCATTTCCATATTCTTCTAAAACATAAAATCTGTTTACTTAATCTTTTTTGTTTGGTGCAGATATAGAAAAGTAGGAAGAGATTAGCTGTTTTAGTACATAAACCAGCTTACATGATTGTTGGTTTGTTTATGGCAATTAATTATCCATGTCTGTCTGATGGACAAATCATTGTTTCCACCCTGTCTAGAACATGTGCAGCAATCGCCGCCTTAATGCGGCATGATGGTATGGTTAGACAAATATTCCCCCTCCTCCGGAGTTTGGTTAGGGCGCATAATTCTTCTTGTGTAATTGTTATATATACTTGCCACATGATGTGCATCCAACACAATTAGTTCAGGCCAAGGTCACCTTCTCAGAATCTGCTTAGCGCAATGCTGAGCAAAGTGAGTTGGCAAGAAAAGAAGTTCCAAAAAACTAGTGCTATATATTTCCCAATGTTAATTTGGCTGTGATACATACATGCATGTTCCTGTTTGTCTATCATTGGGTTGTGTTTAGGTGATGAATCATTGGACAAAAAGGCAGGCAAGTGATTTGATTTGCTGAAACGCCACAAGAGATTCTGGCAGAAAGATAACATGTGGGCCTCATGTTCCCCTGTTTTATTAGTAATAAAGTTATATTAAAATAAGCATTATACACACTGCTGACATTCTAGAGGCTAGAGAGAATGAGAAGAAGCAGAGAGCAATCCAATTGATTTAGCTTCTTCCTCTGTTTACTGTTATCTGCGTGCTTGAATGCATATATGGCTCATACCGTTGTGAGCAAATCTATCTGGTCAGTGTGTAGCTTCTGAGTAAGAGCAGTGCTCATTTAATATCTAGGAACATAGCAGAAGATTGCATGCAAGCAACATTGAAAGCAGGAAGGCATTGAATAATAACCGAAGGTTACAGTAGATTTACATGGCAGCAACAGTTAACCCTACTAGACTTGGGTGGTGGTGGTCAACCATGGGAGAACACTATGGAAGGCAAAACTGAGGACCCAAAAAAGCCTTCCTTCCTCTTCTCCAATGCTCCTAACATTTCATCTTAACAAGAAATGGAAAAGATCGATCGATGCATAAGGCAGAATACATGCATATTGCTATGAATTTGCTAGTACAGACTACAGACTACAGAGTAAACGATTCTGAAGCATTTGATTTACCAAAAGAAGCTTGTCCTTGAGGAGCTTCCCTTCTTGCCATGGCCACGCTTGGATGACTTCCCCTCGCCGCCTTTCTCCGTCTTGCTAGCGGCTTTCTTTCGGGAGCTCGTCGAGAACCTGGTGCGCGTGTCATCTTCCTCCTCTGGCTTCTCGTCGTCCTTGTCGTCGTCGGCGGCGGCACCGTACTTTCGATGGCCCGGGGCTTCTTTGCCGTCAGGCGAGGAGGGCTGCACCTTGTCCTTGGCTGGTCCAGTGGAAGCATCGGAGGCGAGGGAGTCGTTGTCATCGCCATCATCATGGTACTCCTTGCCTCCTTTCCTGCCATGGACGATGTACCTGTAGCCATAGCCATCATCGACATTGCTCCCATCGCTGCCACTTCCCTTGGCGCCATCGTCGTCATCGCCTTGCATGGGGGAGGCCAGGTACATTGTCCACCCGGACTCGCAGCTGTTGCAGCCCTCGCCATCATCCCCAGTGATATGGGAGGATTCCATGGCAGGCAATGAGAAGATCTAGTGAATGGAATGGAATGGAATGAAAGGAAACACGAGAGAGGGGCTAAAGATAGCCAAGAGAATAGCAGCAGGCAGAAGTAGGAGGAGTGCAAAGAAAGAAGGTGGACAGGGAAGGATCTTTGTGGTATGTATACTAGGATGAGAACACTGGGCTGGAATGCTGGATGAGCTTTGCCTTGCTCTCTATTTATGCTCCCTCTGAAGCACTCATCAATGCAACATTGAAGAAGCTATTGTTGGTGTTTCTGCTAGCTTTGTTTGTGCTCGTTGAAAAGATGAAGAGGAGGAGAAGGAGGAGAACAATGAAGAAGGCCCTGACACCCAGCCATCTCCTCCTCCCTTCATAGGGAGAGGAGGGATTATTGATGAAGAAACGCCAAGACACTTGTTTTTCTTCTTCTTTTTCTTTTGCAGTGTTATTTTTTCTCGGCTTTGTGGTAGACTGGTGGTGTCTGGGGAGGGAGAGGGAGAGACGGAGAGTGCCTTCAAAAGGGTGGCAGTGTCCTTAAATGGGAAAGACAGCCTATCCCTCCAACTGTCTCTCATAACTTTGCCAACCATTTTGTTCTCTATCTTGTCACCAAGCCAAGAGGAGGGAAGAGGCCGGCCTGTTTCCCCCTCTGCAGTGCATTGTCACAGGGCTTTCGCCTGTGGTCGCCCATGTGGCCTTGGCTCAGGGCGGGGGGCCTGGCTGGCCATCTGCTGCTCTCGTTGAGGCACAGCACAGGGCATATGCAAATGCAGGAGGTGCACTGGCTAGCCATGTCTGTCCATGGCTTGCATGTTAGGGCATCTCCAGCGGCGCGACGCATTTCGGACGTCCAAACGGACGCGTCGTGTTCGTTTGCGTAGGGCCAAATGGTCGAAACACCGGGTGTCCGTTTGCGTTGGGGGTGGCTCCAGCGGCACGACGCATAAATTTTTTCTTTCATTCCCATAATTTTACATGATAAAAAGGACATAAAAAAGCCAGAAAGGCGTGCTAAAATACGTGCTGTCTACTGGTCGTCGTCGCTGACAAGGTCAATCAGCTGCGGCGTCGGCCATGGAAGCTCGTACGCCGGCGGTGGGGGAGGTACCGCCGCACGGGCAGGAGGCTGTGGCCAGGGATCCCACGCTGGAGCAGCAGGCGGAGCGCGGACGTTGGAATGCGCCGGCGTGGCCGGAGGAGTCGCCGGCCTCCCCTGCGCGAGCGCTGACTCGCGGAGCTGGATTGCGAGCCCGTCCCACAAAGCGAGCTCGTTGAGCTCGTCCTGCTCGCTGTTGGCCAGTGCCATGGCAATGGCCTCCTCCTCTGAAATGTCCGGCGGCTGGGTCTCCGGATCCCACGCCGGTCCGTCGTCGTCATGGTCGTACTGCGGCATGGTCACGTCGTCGTCGTCGTCCTCGTCGCCGTCCTCGTCCGCGTCCTCGTGGTCGTTCTCTTCTTCTTCTTCGGCGGCGATCTCGAGCTCGAAGTAGTCTACGTCGGCGAGGTAGGCAGCGTGGCGCCGCGCGTCGAATTCCCACGCCCCGAAGGAAATCCAGTTGTAGGAGTTTAGCGCGTACGCCGGATCCTCCCGCAGATCCGGCGGCAAGACCGCGCGGCGGCGGCGCACCTCGTCCCGGCGCTCTCGGCCCTCCCGCGGCACGGGGGGGACCGGCATGCGCCGCGAGTTCAGGTACCAGCCCCCTCCCGGCAAGTTCGCGTCCGACCATGGTACCGGCCGGTTTTCCTCCCATACCTGCCGCGCGAGGTCAACGCGGACGTACCGGCCGACCCGTGCCTTCTTGCCGGAACGCGAGCCGCTAGCCTCCTGGCCGTTCTTCGTCTTCCGGAACGGCCAGCATTTCTTCCTCATGGCGTCGGTGTGGTGGCTACTGTGGGATTTTGGCAATGGTTTTGGTCGGGGAAATGGGCGCCGGCAGCGTCCCTTTAAGAGGCTCCGACGCCATCTCTCCTTCAATGACCTGCTAGTGCAACGCCTACTAGCTGCGCACGCTCGCAGAAGCCGAGGCACGCCATTAACGCGGCCCCTGCAAAGGCTGCAGCGCGCCGCCCAGAAGTAATACCGCAGAAGACGAAGCAGTTGTGCCGCTGCCAGGCGGGCCCGCGCAGCGTCCGCCGAGACGCAAACCTGACGCATATTTGGGTCAGGTTTGCGTCTCCGCGGACGGCCCAGTCACTTTGCGCCGCCCCGCTGAAGGTGGTGCCAGACGCATTTCCGATCACGGCGGACACAAACGGTCGCTCAGCGTCCGTTTGTGTCGCGCCGCTGGAGATGCCCTTAGACTGAAGGAGGCATGACATGAGTGCTTCTCTCGTGGTCACCACCTCACTTGGCCATTCCCATGCTCTGCATACCCTTCAGTGGTATCATCTACACCACTACTATTTAACTTTCAGAAAGAGAGCAACGGTTTCATGAATTCAGTCAGCCTGGAGCCTCGTTGGTGTTATGGTGTAGGTGTGATTTCTCTGCATTACACCGCTGGCTCTGGTTTATTGATGCACCATTTGTTTATGTTTACATGCAGTAGTGCTCCTATTCCAGGCCAGTATCGATCCTCTCTGATGGCTAGATGAGCATCACATCATTGTGCGAACTCCAATGAACACAGTGAGTCTCTTTTCATTGCAAAAATTGCCACCCTACAACGTCTGAATCCGTTCCTAGAAGAGCAAAAAACAAGAAGAACAGGATTGATTGACATTTGACAGCGCTCCAGCTAATCCAGTGATCCCCAAGTTGACTTTGCTTTGCGAGCCGAAGCAGAAGGCGCCCATGGCCATGGGTGAAGAAGGCACGAGGCCATGTTCAGATCAACAGAGACAACGCATCCACGCGACGCTGAAAGCCTGATAGGAATCCATCAGTCCTTCAGTCCGTCCGCCTGACGACGAAGTGACAATTGCTTTGCTCCCTGCCCAAACGCATCACTGAAGAAGGGGGGAGGAGGAACACGGTTCAAAATTGTTCCTTCCCGCTGGGTACAGCGACGCGATCGCTGTTGCTCCGTACCCGATGACGGCATGCGGGCACGGCCGGCCATGGCACGGCCTGGCAGGGCGTCGCATCCACCCATCTTATCCGTCCGTCCGCCGGCACGTGCGAGGTCGCCGTCGCTGCCTGTATGCCGGTGCGCTGTGCGCTGCGTCTTGGCGCGCAGGGGAGGGCAGGCATGCATGCAGCTGCGCAGAGGCCGCACATGGAGCCATGGCGACGAGGAGGAGCACGGAGTAAATTTCGGGCAGAGGCGGAGGCCAATGGAAGGCGCCGGCGCCCCGCGCGTCCTGGGGTAGTTAGGTGACTGGAACATGGCTCCCTGTTCCCTGCCACTGATGCTGTTATGCAATCTTTGCTTATCTATAGTAGATAAAATCACCGGCCCAACTACAACACATATTATTTCACAAAAAAAAAACTACAACACATATTCTTCTTCGTGATTGATACCATGTGCTTGTGATTAGTATGCTCTTGCCTAACCGTCGAAGGTCAATGGATAAATGATGCACATTCGGTGCACCGGTCTCAACTTCTAGCCCTTGTTTTTATCGGTTTTACTAAGTCCTCCAACATTAAATTAAATCTTAGTTTACTTCTTAGTCTTTAGATGTGCCTCGCAATTCGTGCAATCCAAGTGTTGCATACAGATTGCAACTAAGATTTTTTCGGTGCATGGGTTACAACTAACAATGATGTTCAACGTGGTACAAATAGTTTTTTTTTCGAAATGCATAGTTTATGTTTGAAAGTTTACACCTCAAGGATCACACAAAGTGTTCATAAAAATCAACCAGCGAAAAAGAATAAGCAGAACAAAACGCCTATGCATCTTGTAATCGTCTAGAAAGCCGCCAGCCAGCCTGATTAAAGATATCCTGTGCAACCGTCTCCAGACGGGTGCACCCAGAATTCATATGCGCCCGTTGCGCCTCCGGTAGTAGGAAAGACCACTCGTGGATCCAATAGGTAGCCATACGGATAACCCGTAGAAAATGAGCATTTTCTTTTCTGTTAAGTATAATATCATTCCTACAACTCCATAAGGACCACACAATAGCCGAATTTGTGCTTGGTATCTTTATCAACCACATTCAACCAATTACCGAACATATTCGTACAATTTATTGGCGGGGCAATATTAAAGGTAATACAAAAAAATCTTCAAACAAGACCAGCAAAGGGAAATTCAAAAAATAAATGGTTGATTGACTCGTCATGGTCACAAAAGACACATTTCGTACAACCATTCCAATTACGTTTTGATAAATTATCTTTCGTGAGAATTACTTTCTTGTGTAAGAACCACATAAAAATCTTAACCTTTAGCGGTACCTTTAATTTCCAAATATACTTTCTCAAATAGACCGTATGTCCATTCATAAAATCAGTATATATTGATTTCACGAAAAAGCTACCCGAAGTTGTAAGCTTCCAAACAAATTCATCCTCATCATTATTCAAATGTATAGAAATTAACCCTTGTACCAAATGGATCCACGCAGCCCATTTAGTATCGGAAAGAGTCCTTCGAAACTCGACATTCAAAGGACTACTTGTTAACACATCATCCACCAAAACGTTTCTTCGGCATACCACATTATATAGCGATGGATATTGTTCGGATAACGACGTCTCTCCTAACCAAGTATCTTCCCAAAACCTGGTGGATTTACCATTTCGCACAACAAAAGAACCTCTCTCAAAGAAGTCATGTTTTACTCTCATGCTTTCCAGAAAGGAGAGTCTGATGGCCTCGCCGTCACTTGTGACAACGTTTTATGCTTAAGATACTTATTGCGTAATAGTTAATCACGTAGTACAAAATAATTGACATGATGTTAAAAAATCATCACCCACAACAAAAAGAATTATTCATTACGTTATAAAAATATGAATGTGTCACAAATACTAGGGTGACATTAACCGATTTAGTTAAATCCGAGTCGGCTAGCTCTAGGCGCCCTCCTTTTTATACACTCAATTGTTTCAACAAAATCAATGTAGGGTGTCTATTGTAGCTTGCGATAAGATGGAGTGTTCACGTGTGTAAGTGCGCACTCAAAAAGGAAGATCTTTTCCTCTCTTTTTCTCTGTCCTGATCCACCCTTGTTTGAGGTTATGAAATGGAAAATAATAGAATGGTTTCACACTTAAATGATGTTTCAGTGTTTGGTTAATTAAGAAATATAATGAAATAAGTTGGTTCCTAAAAGGAGAATATTCTTCAGATATGGAATGCACCTATTTCTCAAAATAGATGGAATCATCTCTCTGTTTCTCTATGCCAAAGGTACCCATGCTCGTCCACCTTAACTATTCGTTTCTATTTTTGCTAATACCTCAAGCTTGCTCACATCTTTTATTCCTAGAATATCACCATTCCACTTTCGAACGGAACCAACCCATTCTATTGTATAGCTTAAACCAAACACAAGGATGGAATCAACCTGTTCCCCTCGAATGGAACCACGACATTACATTCTACTTGGTTCCCAAACAAAACACACCCTAAGGCGACACGGAAAATCCTAGCCTACACCCTCACCACCTCCTCTAATGTCATTCCTTAACCCGCCATCGGAGAAGGCCGTTCGAAAACGGCGGTGGGGAGTTTCCCTTTTCGATTTTTTGTTTGTCCAAGCATCTAGTCGTACCACATATCGACATGATCCAATCCTACCTTCGATGCAAGCTTTTTCTGGCCAAGATCTTGTTGTCGACATCCTGCCATGTCGTTGCTTTTGCCAAGGTGGTCCAAGATCCATGGACACAAGGAGGGTGCAACCATGGCAGGCAGTCCGAGCTCCCGCTCTGATTGGCCTTAGGATATGGTGCTGACTTTCTTCCAATATTTGGATGTTCACGCGCTGAATCTAGGGGCTCGGGTGGCATCATCGTTGTCGTTGATGGCGGAGGATCATTAGCGGATCCAATATCCACTTGCGCCGGCACCTTGTGGTATGTCGAAACGGTTGTTAGTTGCGATTACCATGGTCCATGCGAGGTGGGCATGCCAAGGTGAGTCGATGGCCAGAGGTTCTCGATGCTCACGTTGAGTGAAGTTTCTAGGTGTTGGCGCCTTGGCGGTGACAATGGATCAAGAAGGATGGGATGAGAGGTATGTGTGTATGTGGCAATCAACACTTTGTATCCTTTGCGGCAGTTCTTTCCATCTGTTGGCGACAATGGCATAATATTCATTCTTGGAGGTGCTCTTGGAGTTCCGAGTCTCATTGTCCGGAGTGAAACCCCAAGCGACGAGGGGCCACCTCGACAATGTCCATTGATTATGAGGCTAAAGTACCGTAAACAAAAACAACCTAGGGTTTACAGCAAAGATTCGATGTTCTCCTGCTGGCTCCTCCTGCCCTTTATATAAGAGGAGGTCTCAGATTCCAGTTTGGATCGGTTTACATACATGACTTGCCTAACTAGAAAT
Organism: Lolium rigidum; assembly: GCF_022539505.1. Classification (NCBI taxonomy): domain Eukaryota; kingdom Viridiplantae; phylum Streptophyta; class Magnoliopsida; order Poales; family Poaceae; genus Lolium; species Lolium rigidum. Next base: position 128,674,319 of record NC_061508.1, read on the forward strand.
ATGTTGGCTCCATGGTGGGCCTTTTCTTTTTCGACAAGCTTCACCTTGTGGGCTTCGGCTTCCATCATCATGGGCTTCTTTTCAATACGCGCCAGGGTGACATAAATCTTAAGCCCAATTAGGCATACCCATATTACCAAGGTCTAACATGCTTGGATGGTTGTACCTAGCAATGATGTCTCCCAAGTGATCTCCTTTGTTAATGTAATTGACTAGAGTTTGGACCTTCTTCATGGTGAAATCCCATGATCTAACCATGTTGATTAGTCCAGACGATGGCGGTGTTTGTGCAATGTTACCTTTCTAAAGACGCCATTTTTGGAGAATTTTTTTTAGAGATGTGACGTTCGCACTCGTGGTGCTATTGCTCATGCGAGTCTCTTTGTTTCCTTTTTTTAGTTTTGTGCATCCTTCATATTTAGATTTTCTCTAGTCATTTTATTGTTGTAGTGTTTAGATGTAATTGATATCTTCTTGATATCACTATATTCTTTTTTGTTAAAGTGCACACTTAAACAAATCATGTTCATTATCTACAAAGAATATGAATCGTATTCGTATTTTGAAGAAATCTAGAAGATCACCTTTATATTTATAAGATAACAAAAAATAACATCAGCAGAACTAGGAGTGATGATTTTCGTTTGTACTCTGATACAGTAGCTAGCGAACTAGCAACAGTGTCCGTCGTGGGTGGTGGTGTTTGCGTGCGCAGCGTACTTGAAGGAGGAGATAGACGTAGATGTGTCATGCACGTGGGGCTTCCGTGGCCGGTTGCGCTGACGTGGCCCGCTGCCGGCGCTGCGGCCACATGCGGTGTGTGCCGCGGCAGCGCACGTCGCGCTGATCAGCGGGAGCTATGCTGTGATACCGTTCTGGTCTGTTTATGTGCCGGCGCGACCTGACCGTTAATCTGGAGCTGCATGCCCGTGAATCGATGAAAACTTTTAAAGAGGAAAAGCGGTAGGGAGGCCCTGCATACATTTTGAAATAGATGTTGAGACCCGGTGTTTGCATCGATGGTATAGTATTTCCTTTGTCCATAAGATGTAGTAAATTTGTTTTAATTTAAATATATCTACACACTGTTTAATGTATATATAATAGACATATACGAGCTTAGATAAATCTTCCACAACTTCTTTATGTCTTGAAAAAGCAAAAAAAAAAAAAACTCTCATTAGTTAGGAATCGAGGATATCACATACCCAAAGACACTCTGTGCGCTCTGGTCTAGTAAACTTTTAGCGAACACCTTATACACGCGCTACATAAGCCATCATTGTCATTGAACCATCGAGCAATCTTCGGGGTAAAGATCCGCACAATTATTCGTCAGTCCTTCCATCGATAGGACCACGAAGCCAAACAATGCCCTACCCAGCGCGAGTCCATCACGTCACATTCGTCACCGATAATTGCCACGCCACCGAGACTCGCCATCGTCGACATGGTATATGCACACCACTTCACCACTTGCCTCCTCCATCTAGCAAGTGCTCCAAACACAATGACCCGATAAGGGAGAGCGACACTAATACCACCGCCATCATCCGATCCAGGATACCTTGATCTAGGGTTTCTCATGAACAATGCAAGTGGGTAGACAATGGCTACAATGTCGATGGCTTCAACAAGTTAACATGCGTAGACGCCGACATTGCCCGCCATGACCAAAGTCGGAGCTTGGTTTTCACGAGCAGCCACGCCTTCCCAACTCGATGACGATACCAGATGTGAGATCAAAACACCACAACCAAGTAGTCTAACAATCACCGACCGAGGATGAGGCCCCCACCACCATGCCTAGGGTCGGTTCCCTAGCCTTCCTGGTGATGCATAGCAGACCCCGGAGCACCTCACCAACTGCCATCGGAGACGATGCTGGGAGGGACGATGTGTAGTTCGTAGCCCGTCTGAGCCCATCGAGGCCCAAAACGGGCCCATCTATACCGCCACCAGAGCCACCCGCCGACGCAGCTCACAGAGCCCAGCAAACCATCGGTCGCCCGCTGCACTATTGTGTAGGTAGCTCTGACGGCCACCGCACTCCAGATTGCATCTGAGTATGATATGTCGTCGTGTCGCACTAGCTTTGCCCAACAATGATGGGAGGAGGGGGTGGCGAGAGGAGAGCGGACAGTGGCCTCCCGGTGTGGCTCGGTGTGACCACACGGGATAGGGAAATAGGGCGAGGTCGGATAGGACCATTGGCATTGAATAAGTCCTCTTCGTCTCGCCTACCGAAGCAAGCGAAACTCAGTTAATATAAGATGCAACAACGAACCATTTTTCCGCTCTTCCTCTTGGCAGAGGCGATAGCCCGTTTCCTCCCAATCTCGCCTGGCTAGGACGTTTCCCAGGTCCCCTCTCCCTCTGCTCGCTGCTCCGGTAGCGGCATGGGGGAGGGGGAAACTTGTTCCTCCGTTCTGGCCTAGTAGCCAGGGTTATGTTTTGTTTTCTTTGGTGTGTCGTTGGGGTGGTAGGAGCGGCGTACATGCTAATAAATATCCCTCGACTCTACTCCCACACCACTGACGACCTTCTAGCCAACGTCTCGGGGTTGATGGCGATGTGTGTTGTTTGGTCCTTCAGATTGACAGCTTGGTCTTCTCGCCGTTCTTCATATACGGCGAGATCAATTTCTCGGTGTATCGCTGGCATTCATTGTTATCCGCAATGACGCTGGTGGCCGGGGCGAGGTGGTTCTTCTGGAGCGAAAATGTTGGTCCGGAGGTGGTGGATATGTAGTTCTTCTCCGACTTCATCAACGGGATCCGGCGTATCTTGGTCGAAGACAGCACGGGGATGTCCCCCGGTCGATGTGCCACAACGACATGTGTCTCGCTGCTTGGAGCATTCATGTTCATCAACTCACAAAGCCTCGTTGGCAATGGTGATATTTAGGATCTTGCAATGCATGCATGGTGGAGGTTCGACACCCCCCCCCCCGTGTTTCTATCGGCGGTGTTGGAGTTGGGCGACGGCCGTTGGGTACGATGGTTGCAAGAAACCCTAGGGATCATTTTGTATTTCTCGATCTTTTAGGATTTTATTCGCAAATTCAGGATAATCATTTTATCCTGGTTTGTCTTTTAGTTTCCTCATGTGTTGTTTCATGTAACTTGATTTTCGATTAATGAAAAAACATGTAGTTGCTCTTCAAAAAAACTCACTTAACATAATGGCTATAAGTAGGTGTCATATCATCTATAGCTAACCGTAGCGAGCATGTATAATAGTTGGCTATAATTTTTTTATCAATATGGCTCACCTTTCACTCTCACAAAGGTGCCTAGAACCATTTGCTAGTGCCGACTCTACCTGACTTCTTACTTACCTTCTATCTTCTCCTCTCTCCTCCAACCAGATCAAAATATATATTCATGACCGGTCCTACCAGTTTTCCTCCCGGGTCGTCCGCGCGGGCGACTCCGGAGGCCCCACCGAGCCGACACGGCCTCCTTCACGTGTTGTCCCGGCCATCGCTGCCAGTGGTGGTGGTGCCCTATGAGTGCATTTTTAGCATGTTTCTGCATTACTATTTTATCAAGTTAACATCAAGTAGTGGTAAGATGTTTGTATTTCACCGCGCTACCATGCCCTTTTATACTTGTCTACACATGAACTTAAAATAATAAGTCAATAATGAAATATCAACGAAAACTATCATTTTCTGACATTCTGACGTGATAGAAATCATTTTTGCACTTAATATTGCGCCTAGGCGAAAGGACAACGCGAGGAAAGCTTCTAGGAGCTTTAACGGGCATCGGTACAGGCAAGGCCCGCCCGTATCGTCAGCCCGTACCTCCCTCCAGGAGCACCGCCTCGTCAAATACTTTCACCTCCCTCAGGCGATCAGAGATCAGACACATAGCTCCGCGAAACCAACAAACACCACCCCAAATTAGATCTCAAGAAGGAACTTTGGAGAAGACAAGATCCGGGCTGCTACGTGGATCTTCGGAGGACAAGGAATCATCCCATGCATCATCATCAACCGCTGCACCTCCATCATCATCATCCTCCAACCATAGTTGTAATCTTGATTGCTATTGTGGATTTATATTCAAATTCGTCCCATTCCTTTAATTCATTCCACAAGATTATGATGATGTTCTTGATTGTCTCCATGTGTGAGTAGTCTTATTAGTTCTTGGGGAGATGGAGAAACCCTAGCATGAATATGAGATGAATCTAAGATGATATATGGTTTTAAGTATTAATGTGTGTTAGTTTTCTCTCTTGTTATTCCATGTTGTGCACCATGTAATATTACCTATTGGACTTGAGAGAGAACTACTATTTAAAGTGTGGTAAAGTGAACGGAGGGAAGTGACATTACCGTATTGGTGCTTTGACACATGAATAAGGGGATAAGAGGGATTCACGAAGCTCATATCGATGACGGTACATCCCTTAATAGCACTAGTCCATATGTCGTTACGGAAGGCTAGATGTTGTGGTTATTTAGAGATGCGATGACCGATGGCTTTCTGGGCACATCTTACTACGGAGCTCTCCCATACACAACATGCTTGAAATAATATTTTATCTTAATTGACATGAGTCTAATGCTAGAGGTGGATCCAATAATCCCAGAGTACACTTTGTCTTATTAAGTTCCAACCTTTTTTATACAACAATTTATTGCTTTATTTATTTTTTCTGCAACCATTTACAACACCCCCTTTAATCATTTTGAGATTAGAAAACAATTATTAAGTAATCTTTAGTAGAAAGTAGCAAGGGGAATTAAGACCCTAACCAATAGCTCCTGATGGTTCGATACTCTTATTTCGAAACTAGCTACAACTGATATGTCTTCTTACAGTTATCAGTGCTCAGTTGCCGAAGATGGGAAGGAGGAGAGGCACACCCGACAACCATCTTTACGCTCGGAGGGCAGCAATTTGGGGGCGCAAGGGGAGGTGCCATCTATGCGTGCTCTCGGGCGGGGAGGAGTGGGGTGAGGTGGCGGAGCCTATCGTGGCGGCGCGGTGGTGCAGCCAGGTGCGATGAGGGGCGCCGACGATGTCTGCGCGGGGAAAGCCGATCTGGATCCATTCTGGGCAGGCCACGAGGCAAGGCGGTGCTGGAAATAGGAATCCTAGGGCGGTGCTCAGGCTCCTCGAGCTGTTGTTTCATCCCTGGTGGCGGTGGCGTGACCGGGCCCAGGGTCCGGGTCGTGCCTCTTCCCGTCAATGATCTGCTCTGTGTCTGGCGGCAGTCGCCCTTTGTTTGGCTTCTTGTCGGTTCGTGTCCTCCTCGGCCGTCGACCGGAGGCGTCGAGGCTGGTGCGGTTTTCCATAAAGGTGGTTGTACTAAGAGTCCTCTTGTGCGAAGATGGTGACCTTCCCGAGGCCGGTCCTTCTTGATCTGCCCAAAGTGTTATGTTCTGGAAGCTCCGTCAGCGAATGTAACGGTGCACATTATGCCCAGAGTTTGCTGGATCGGATGGTATTCGGTCGTGCACAGCTGATGCATGTAAAATGCATACATGAACTTTGTACTTTATTAACATATATTCCCACATATTTGCAACATGTATGATGTTATTTCCATATTTTATATTGATTTATGGGGATTTACCAATGATCTTCTTTACTTGGGTTAAAACTCTGCAGAATAGAAAACCCGTGTTTTGTGTATTTTTTACTTTGAAAGACCTATACAGAGTCAAATTGAGCTAGAATTTCTGGGACGTCATTTTTTTCATCAAGAGGAGTAACATGGACTTTTGGACCAGACCTGGAGGGGCCTGATGCCCAAAAGAGATGAGGTGGCACGTCCAACAGAGGGCGCGCCACCCACCCTCTTTTCGCCGTCGATCGTCCGATTCGCTTGATTCTTTCGCGAACCGACTTATTTTGACCTAAAACCCATATATATGACCTCCGAGGGTTCTCTGGAGGAGAGCGCCACAGAAACACAGAAACGCGAAAACGGAGGCTGCATCAGCGAAGATTGGAGGGGAAACTCCGCCGGAGCCTCCAACGGAGGGATCTCCACCTTCTCCAACGTCTTTCTCATCAACACCATGATCAAGGGGGAGTAGTCCACCTCTATACTACGGGTTTGTGGCAATAGCTTGATCCATTTCTCTCATGTTCTTCATAGATCTTAGTACCATATGAGCTGCCCAACATGATTATGGTTATATATGTAATTCCTATGCGGTGGATTTTTATTCTATGATATTCTGCTATGAGATTTGACTCTACTTTGTGTAATATATATTGATAGAAGTATATTATGTACCTCGTTTTTAAGTATTGGTTCTGATCCAACCTGTATGCAGGAATATGTGTGGGGAGATGTGTGTGTTAGATGGAATAACATGGTTTTAGTGATTGAACGGTGACAACAAATTCATGATCTATTATGGCCTTGCCTTTTATGTTGCTATCTCACTAGGGATAAAGTGAATGCATGTGCTATGTTTGTCACGTGACAAAAGTGATGATCTTGTTTGATCAAGGTAGCATATTTGATATTCAAACATCATGTCAAAAAGTAGTTATGATTATACTCTGTTAATTCTTAATACAAGATTGCATGGAGTTTTCCCTTTCTTGTGAGTATAAGAGAGATGTGTTGCATCATCTCTATGTTAGGACATGATGCCCATATGAATGCGTATTTTACACATATTGAAGTTCTACTCTTATTATCTCACTGATGAATTTCTATTATCCACTACAACTTTAAAGAGAGAGTAGACAAGTGAATCCATGAACCTCGGTATAATATTAATTATAAGAAACACCTTTCTATTGCATTTATCTTACTTTCTATTTGCAGCACTATTTTCATCCGAAAATATAAAAATATTTAGTTATCTTATTTGCACACAAAACCCAAAACAATCAATTATGTACTGCTTTTACTTAGTTTACTTTACTTGTCCAGTTTATTTTACTTGGATTACTACTTTATTTTACTATTACTAATACGAAACCTTGGGCTTGACAACCACACAGTAGAGTCAGAGACACAAGGATTTATTTTATTTTGTAGGATTGCTAGAAGAGAAGAGGGAGAGATAACTCTTTACTCAATTCCACGAGACTTCGATACAAATCTTGAGTCACCTTTGTGGGGAAAATATTCTGCTGACACAATACTCTACACTTGGAGTCCCAACATCATCAACACCCATACTTTTATTCCGACCTTTTGATTCTGAAAGGACGACGCGAAGCTCTGTTCTGTGTTGCCATCATATGACATTCTGGTCCATGATGAAATTAGAGGCAGGGAATATCATGAAGACTTGATTGGAGGACTAGCAATGGAGATTCGAGTCTCTGTGATGTTGAGGGACTTTCTTGGTGTTATGGGTTTCGCAGCAGTAGTATGCAATTGGGAGCGGCAACACATGTGAAGTCCAGAGTGTTACCTTTCAGAGTGAAAATCCAAGGTGTGGCCTTAATTGGTTTTGCTTGCCAGTGGCCTTATTGAAGGCATTGTTTTAAAACCGGGACTATTTTCAGGGTGAAAATCTTAGTTCTTTTCATCGGGCGACGATGGCACTTGTGCACCGTTTCCTTCTTGAAGGCGTCACTTTTGGAGAACCTCGAGTTCAGGTGTTGTCTTGGTGGTGGATATATTTTTGCTGCTAGGACTGAAATACCGTAGCAAGACTTTTTCCTTAATTTTTTTTTGTTGTGCTTATCAGTACTGCTATTAGGGTATTACGTTTTTGCAGAGACTAGATATTATTGGTATCTCTCAATATTAATATATTTTCTATAACAAAAAACATTAAAATATTATTTTAATTTATATTTGCTCTTGTTCAGGACTCGCTAAATTACATCCGGCAATAGTCAAATCGGTACTATTGTAGTTAATATAGGAGCCCTCTGACGTGCATATATTACAAAGAGAAAAGCTACAATTACAGATAACATCGGATACGAAAATTCCTCTTAGAACATCTCCAGCCGCGTTTCTCAAAGCGGCCTCCAAAGGGCGCCGGATCAAGCGTTTGGGGACCGTGTTTCCTTCCCGCCGCGTTTAGGGGACGTCGCTCCCAGCCGCGTCCTCCAAACGCGCTCCTAAAACTTTAAAATACTATAATTTTATTTTAATAGATAGAAGAAATTTGTCGGTACGCTGAAGAAATAACGCTGTACTAATTTTCAAAGCGGTGAAACATAAAAAAATTACATAAAAAACTTTGAGAAAACATAAACAAATAACATATAAAAACTTTTAATTTTTTTAAACTACTTCTTCTTTGATGGCCCCGCCTCATCATCCTCACGGTGGCGCTTCCTGCTCGTCACCTCTTCCGAAGAGCCGATATCGTTCGACGCGTCGGAGGAACTTGTGTCCCCCTCGTCGTCGACGGTGCTCGCCGGCTGCGCCTTCGCCTTCGCTTTCGCCTCCGCCTTTGCTCGGGCCGCCGCCGCCTCCTCAGCCTCTTCCTCTTTCTCCTCGTCGGCCTCCCATTCCTCCTCGATGTCCGGCGGCGGGGAACCATCGCTGCTAGGCGTTGCAACTTTGACCCACCAATGGCGCCATCCCGGCGGCTTCCCCTCATTGTCGGTGTCTAATGGTAGCTGAGAGAGGCCGCTCATCGTGAGAGAGGAGAGGAGAGATGAATGGGGCCGACCGGTTGTAGATCGGAAAGCGCATACGTAGGGTCTTATTAAGCGCGGATGAATGACGGCGCAGATATCGAAGAGAGCGGCGGTTGCTCTTCCGCGGAGTTCGCGCTCCATTCCGGCAGTTCGCGCATCGATCGATGCGGTTGCCATTGCGACGGTTCCTCTTTACGTAACTGCACCGTCGCTAGATAGGCGGCGTTTGAGCGTCCGTGAGTCATTGATACGTTGGGCCCGCGTCTCCTCGCATCTCTTCTTGTTGTGTCCGGCGCGCCCGGAGCGTCCCCTGTAACAGGGACGGGCTCAGGGCGGCTGACAATGTATTGGGGCACGCGGTTGGGAATGAAATTTTCTAAATCACTTTAGGGCCGCTTTGGGAGACGTGACTCTCTTATGAGCAGTTCCTCGGGCAAGTAGTAGGCAGCGCTCATGAACCATGTGCGCATGAGCAGGTTGGATCTTGTTCACTGCGTCATAGCCTCATAGGTCAAGTGGATGCACGAAGTATTGAATTTCCTCTATGTAGGATCTGGGTCTCTATTTTTTGTGTGTTTGATCTGAACCGCTTCTCCTGATTGGACAAGTTTTTTTTTTATCTCTCTGTCTTACTTGTTGATTTGTGCAACTTGATACGGTACAAATGATGCGTAACCTTTTTTTCCAATCTAAATGGTTCAGCCATAACATATGTACATGCTTTTTTATTGTGTTCTTGAAATTGTCCAGATCTCCCCGATTAATTGGTGAACTAAGCGAGTGTTTTTTCTTCATATTCATCGTATGGAGAAGATTTGACAGAGAATTAGTCAATGTGCATGAATTCCATACACTCTAAATCAGAAGCAGCAATTTGTTGAAGCACCAAATTATTAACTGATGTTAATCCATGAAAAATGTATTGTTTTGTTCACATGGTCCACGAAAAAACAATGTTATTTTCTTAACAAGAGAATTATCTTACTTTTCATGGAGGTGGCGTTTTGGCTCATAGGAGCAAATGCTCTAAAATAATTAAAAATTAATTTTAAAAATGTTAAAAAATTGACATAAAATTTTTGGTATACATCGTGACATTCTATGTTCGTACACAAGTTTTCGTGGAAAAACAACATTTTGTGTGGTGTGTACAAAAAAGACAAAAAAATATGTTGTATGTAGTCGTGTTACAATATCAAAATTTGTCTTTTTTACAGGAGCCACATAATTTTTTTTATTTTTTTGAAAATTTGTGTACCAACATAAAATGTTTATATGTACATGTAAAAATTTAGTTTAGAATTTTTTGACACTTCAAAATATGGATTCACATAATAAGAGCAAATGCTCCTATGAGCCAAAGTGCATTTCCCACTTTTCATGACCATCTTACTGCTCTATAAGGTTATTAGTCGATGTTTATTGCATGCCTGAAAAATTTATTGCTCTTTTTGTATGGTCTAATAAAACATATAAAAATTCTTAACATGAAAATATTCTTACTGTTCATGACCTTCTTACTGTTTTATAACCTGTGAACTGGATCCATCAATATGGAGAAGCTCATCCGGCATGAAAAATGAATTGTTCTGTTCATTGTGTAAGAAATTTGTTTTGTTCGATAAGCTCTAAAATTAGAAGCATCAACTTGTTAATTTATGTTAACCCATGCATTAAAACTGCATTTGTTCTTTTCATATTGGTTCAAAAAAATAATCCTACGTTCTTACGAAAGAACAATCTTGCTATTCATGACCATGTCATGTTGTTGTTCGATTAGTAAGCTCCCTGCAAACGTACAACTATTAAATTATGCAGACTCGTATAGCAATTAAAGCACTGACCATGCACAACGTCTATACTTTGTACTCGTAGTATTTCCTTTTGTATAGAAAAGGTAATGTGAGGGGGAAATGCATAGTGGCTCCCGGGTGCCACACACCCCTATAGTTGGAAAAATAAAAAGATAAATTCAAAAAAATTCAAAAAAAAATCAAACTTTTTTGGGAATCAAAGATGACCAGGTATTGTACTTGAAACAAAATATTTCCCTACGAAATTACTTTTATTATATCCTGGGTTTAAAAAAGAACGCCACATGACCAGATACTATTCACTATATATTTGTAATAATTTTGTCTTTTTTGCCCTGGAGACCATGGGAATAATTTTGATTCCAAACATATTTTTTACGAGCACAAACTTGATCATCCTTGGTTTCCAAAAAAATTCAGTTTTTTTTTTGAATTTTTTAAATTACTATAATTTTTTTAGTCTATGGGGGTGCGTTGCACCCGGGAGCCAAAAGTCCGCTGGAAATGCATAGTGGCTCCCGGATGCCACACACCCCTATAGTTGGAAAAATAAAAAGATAAATTTAAAAAGTTTAAAAATACCCTAATGTGAGGGTATTAATTAGTTACTATATTAGGTCCAAATCACAAAGCAAACTTCAATGCTCGTGATATCAACCTCACGCATTGCCATGTTCCAAACATCCGCATCGGGTCATGCTAGACATTTTAAGGGAGAAAAGAAAAAGCTGGACCAACCAGCTACCTCCACCGGTCCATGGTTTAATGGAATGCTATGTTCCCTTAACTGATCGGTTGTTATTTAGCTCTGTAGTGAGGACGTGGGCATAGTCTAGTGGTTGGGGTCGCAATGGCACATCCCAACGATCAGAGTTCGAATCCTGTCAGGAGCGAGTTTCTGGAATTCTCACACTTCTACTATATCATTTAGTGTCTAGTTCCTCCTAGCACTAATTCATTTTTATTTATTTAGCTCTGTAGCATGATCTGGAGATATGACTATTGAGGTTAACTCAGGGGTGGAGCTACAGTGTACTGACTGGTGTCAATTGACACCGACGCTTAAGACCGAATACTTTATAGCTACAGTGTGGAAGTAAAAAAATGTCACCATTAATATTAACTTCAAACTTGTGTTACTAGTTGTTTTGACCCTAACGACGATATATTCTAGCTTTGCCCTTGGGTTAACTGTAACTATAGTCTATAGACCGCAACATAGCTAGATAGAATCCGGCCTTAATTTGTTTCATCTTTGTTAATTATCATTTTGATTTCTATTTTTCAGCTAGTTTCTCACTGAACGTTGTTGACTTATGCTCTGCACTGCATGAAAGCACAAGCGCTCAATCCATTCTAGCAGTTGCAAACTTGCAATAGCATGGTCAGAAACCTAAATCTACAAGCCAACAAGCAGTGAAGTAAGATCAATCAATTGCTCCTGTTCCCCCTCACCATATAATTAAATTAGTGACGTAATACTATTGGGGTAGCTAGTAGTCACTGCTTGCTAAAGATTTTCTTCTGATGGTAGCCCATCAGACAAGGAGACTTCACCAGGGAGGCAACCAGCTGATGATGATATATAGTAGAAATATCACAGGCCACTAGCTGCCTGGAACTGGTTAACAGGCCACACGTACACCTCTGATTTGTGTGTTTATCTAATGTACCTAGCTTACTGCCGACAATGAGTGATGCAAGTTTAGGACAAGTGGACAACAAACATGCACAGCTAGCCATGCAAAAAGGAACTACCTGCATGCATTGACTTATTTAGTGGTTGATGATCATTCCATCATGTCCCCAACTAGGTCCTATTCTTCTTGTAGTTGCCAGTTCAGTTGGCTATCCATGCATTAGCCTTTTAATTAACTAACCAGGATGTAGTTTAGACAAAACTTCATAACAATCACCTTTATACCTAAGCTGAAGTTTGCCTTATCCCGTTGTACATTACAGGCATGCATTAAGCTTGAAATGTCCCCATTGATATCTCAGTCAGCCATCCTGCAATATGTGGAAAATCACAAGAGTATGGCATTTTCAATATGGCATGTAATCGTGTACCTCATGATATGCTAATTTGACAATAAACGTTGCGAATATCTGGCAATATTTTGTCTAGACTTGTGGGACTCACAAATTCATCCATCAACAAATATTTTCCATGGCATTTAAGTCGAGGGGATATTTGGACAAAGTTTAATTTAGCTAAGCGTAACCTGTGTCGGATAGTAGACAATGTCATTTTTGTTGCGAAGAGAAAATATTCAACTAGTTTTCTTTGGTTAAAGCTTCGTCCCTTCACGTGCATGTGTATATTTAAAATCTCAATTTCGGTATCTGATTGCTGGGCGTAAGCATCGATTCACATATTGGCGTTTTTTTTTCCGAAATGGACAGCGCCCATATTTTGGTGGATTTAATTAGCTATGCATATCTGAGTATTTGTGTTTGACAAAAGCAACTATCTTATATCTTGCGCGTCATCCAGTTCATTATCAGCTACATTTGGTCTTCAAGTTCCGTCAAAAAAACTTGGTCTTTACGTCAAAGATAATAGCACAAGGAGTTGATGGTAGCACGCAAAAATTAGTGCCATTTTTCAGTGGATTTATTTCTCACTTTCGGTACGTGGCGTTTGCACACTAGGCTTTGTAAAAAAAGTATTTAAAAATTATGTATATTTTTGAAAAGGAGGCAAAAGCTTTGCCTCATTCTATTAATTAAGCAAGAGTTTTACAAGACAATAAAAAAAATTACAAGCCGGTCTATTCTCGCGGCATCAAATCACTCACAAGCTTGGCACCCGTGGTTACCCATAGTTTTAGCTCCCTCTTAATATTGCCAAGTATCACCGTACCCAGCTTCGGGTCCCCTCGGTGGAGGATCCCTACGTGCTGCTAGCAATCCAGTATATGAGTATAATATGTTTACATGGTGTCGCCATAGGCGGAGCTATGTTGTCTATATTCTGTCTATCTGTTGACCCCCTTTATTTCGGGTGCCCTGGCTAGCTTTATATATGCAACCAGCCTAGGGTTTTACAAGAGTCCTAGTCGACTACTTCTTCGGGTTGCCTTGTTGGGCCTTCTCCATATTTGGTCTTCTTCATATTGGGCCGAGCCAGGTATACTAATAATGGGTACCCGAAGGGTATGCCCATGTCAGGCGGTACATGCTTATTCCGAAACACTCTAGCATTTCTTTCGTTACAAACTTCCTAAGAAGTAAGAAAGACATCGGACGCAATGGCTTTTCGGTTTGGAGTGAAGGCGCCGTTCATGAGAAGCCACCACTCGTGAAGTGACTTCACACATTGGTGAAGGTCGATGAAGTATAGGCCGAGCCACCCCTTGAGAAAACTCCATAATCTTTGAGTCTATCGACAATGAATAAGGAGATGATCAATAGATTATGCGTTTCTCTTGCAAAGAGGACAAGTGACACAATTATGGCACCCTTTGTTTTGCAAACGGTCCATCGTTCAAAGCCTATTTTGTAGCTCTAGCCAATCAAAGAACTTAATTTTACGCGGTGCCCAAACTTTTCACACCACCCCTTTTCATACCGGATATGGTGACCCTAAAAAATTGTGCTTTGTATGCCGAAGTCGTCGAATATTGGCCATTATCTGCAAGTGTCCAAGATATAGTATCCTCCACAAACTCATTAAGATGGAATCTTGAAGTTGGATCCAAAGATCAACAAATTTTTCCATGTGAGCAAAAGTGAAGCCCCCGACGATGTCAATCTTGACAGCCCATTCATCATTTTTTTTATAGCTTTGTCGACCGTTCACATCTTTCTCTTGAAAACTGCATGGATTAGAGGGACTATGTCTTTGGGCTTAGAGCCATTAAGCCATGGTGTGTCCCAAAATTATGTACTTTGATGTCTTTGTTTGACCTCCTTTCTGTATGAGCATGGTAACAAACTTGGGTTTTCTGAATCTCAAGATGCAAAAACCGGAGATATACTCTTCAATTACATGAGCTTGTTTTTGGATAAAAATATCTGGAGATATCTCTTCCGTTACTTTAGTTTTTTTAGATAATTCTTGAATTTCTGAAGGGGATATTTGTTTCCTTTTTTGGATCGCATGTCATAGGTTAGTTCTTTTTAACTTATTTTTCAGCTAGCATATGGCATGCGTGATGGGTCCTTCTACAAAAGCCGTGCTTAAGTTCCTAACTAACTGAACTAATTTTTGGGCGAACAAGAAGTCAACAAAGCAGAACCACGAAACTATCTAGTCTTGTCCTACTGTTGAAGGACTGTTGCAGGCTATAAATTTATAATTCCAGTTTTTTTTTCTTTCTGCCGCTGCATTTTTATTTGGAGAAACTATCTAGTGATCACATAACCTTGCCTTCCATACTCTCCCCACCCTTATCATCTCGTCTCCCACCAGATCCAGGGCCGCTCGGCCCCTCCCCTCTCCTCTCCGACGGTGGCCGGCGGCGAGACGGGTGAGGGTCCCTTCCCTGTATAGCAGTAGGTTTAGTTGAGTTAAGGTTTCTGTTGGGCGCTATGCCTGTGGCTTGGAGTGCTTCGCTGGGGCCTGTGGGCTGGCTCCGGCGACGTTTGGTGGTGGCTCTCCTCTTCGTGGTGCTCCTATGGTTGGAGACGAAGGCGGGGATGGTCTGTACCACCGGCATCTCCGTCAACAATAAGGTCCGTGCGTGTGGTGGCAACCTGGGTTGGCGCAGCGGCGATGGATCCCTTCTTCTTCGTCGGCGTGGTGCAGATGGGGAGGAGGTGTATGAAGCTGATGTCGTCGGGTCTAGGTGGTCACCGGGAAAATCGGTGCTGCAATTTGGAGATTCCCACACGGTGGCCTTGGCTCGCCACCGTGATCTTTGGCTGATGAGGCGGCCTCTCCAGACGCTTTCAAAGGCGTCTGTTCAACCTCCTCTGCGGAGGCCCTTCGTTGGATTCTCGTCGGCGTTCAACGCACTCACAGCTCCAAGTGGTTTCGTCCCCGGAGGCAGCGAGGGTGGCCGGCGATGGAGTCCTGATTCCGGTGGTGGGGAGAAAGGACCTGATTGCTTTTTCTATCAGTATTTTAGGGTTCTTTCTGTAAAACTTGAGGGCTGTTTTGTATTTTCTCTCTTTGCTGTTGTCCTCTGTAATTTGTACCCCCACAGTTTTTAATGCAGCTAGGCCCTTTGGGGCCCATTCCCTTGTTCAAAAAAAAAAAAAATCTAGTGATCACATATGTTCAAGCGCATGCTACCTATCAATGTAAAAAAGATTAGGCTACACGAGGTCATAAGGAATCTGATATTTTTACAGTATTGATAAGGTGCCTTTACCACATTACAAAATTGATATACACTTTAATAAGAAAAAACGAAACAAATCCTTGTCTGAATAGTATCCCTGCTTATTACTTATGGCAAATTTAGAATTAGCTTCATAACAGAATTTTGTCCGTTTAATTTATGAATTTGTAGACTGAATTAATTCCAAACTTTTTTTTTTTTGAGAAACACAGTACAAACGCAGGCGCTCACATACACGCGCATACACTCACCCCTATGAACGCACACACGCACACCCTACCCCTATGAGCACCTCCGGAAGACTGAGCCGGCGGATTGGATCTTGAAATTGACGAAGTCACCACAGGCGCCTCGCTGTCGACGGGAACGTCGCCTCCCACTGAATGAATAATCCGCCTTTATGAGACACACAGATGTCAAATCTGAGATTTGAACTCTGGTGGGCTGGGGGTACAACCACCCTCCTAACCACCCAACCTCAGGTTGGTTCTCGAATTAATTCCAAACTTTTGAGAAAATAAGAAGAATTCATTTCTATATTTCTAGTTCCAAACTTAACTTTGTTCATGTTGGCTACTTTACTCCCACAATTCTTCTTCATGAGCAGGACGGGCAAATGATCATCCTCGCTGTTGAACTGAAGACCTACAGCAAAGAAGCAAAGACAACGAGGCAAACAACATTGTGTTACTACTACCAAATAAGCAGGTGGCTGTGACGGTGATTATGATTGACACGTTCAACCACTTCGGTCAAAGTTAGCACTGTCCTCTTCACAAAAAAAAAGTTAGCACTGTCCATTTACTGCAGAAGACGCAGGGCAATTTTCATGATACGCACGGCGATACGTTCAGTCCGTTTTTGTCTGTTTGTGTTGGTCCGCTGATAGGTTGGTGGTGGTTGTTCGGCCTGCCAGGACAGTCCGCGTAGCGGCACGATCCATTTGGTTCGCTGTCAATTTTTCAGATCTGGAGAGATGTGCAACATAAAAACATAGCAATTGGCAAAGAAATAATGTGGCAAATATATGACATTGCCTTCAAAACATCGTCCACTAGTGGCAAGTTTCTCTCAAATGTGTAAAATGCGACAATTTCTTACAATTTGTCCAAAAAGTGGAAAGTTTCACCAAAAAAGTGGCTAATTTCACCCAAATGTCATTTATCTATGCCAATGCCCTTCAAACATCGCGAGCAAGGGTCATCCTTTTCTTCTTCTCAATCCAAGCCCTTTACACGTGATCGAACATGGTGGCCAAGTCCGTGAGCATGATCCAGTTCTCCTCGGCCATGATCTGGGCTTCGGCCTCCAAGGCCTTGGACTTGGCATCGTCATCCACGAGCCTTGGCTTGGCTTCGGACTCGACGAGAATACACTTCGCACGGGCCTCTTCCACCTCAGGAGCTCTTAGTAGAAGATCAACAAAGTTCTTGGTGGTTGCCTCTTTCTATTTGCGCCGCCTCTCTTCCCTCTCGGCGATGGCCTCTTCCTTCTTGACCATCAACTCCCTCAAGGTCTCTTGGAACGCCAATGAGGAAGCTTGATGGTGCATGTTGGTCTTGGTTCCCTTGTGGCCAACTGGCCATTTGGCACGACCAACACCGCCTGCCTCTTTCGTTTGTACAGGTGCCTAGGATTTGCCCATTGTATTCGAGGTCGATGGTACCGTCCGCCATTGCCCTTCTTCTTCGCATTCTCGATCTTCCTCCAAAGGGTGTAGCTTGTTTCCCAATTCTTGGTATCCTTGAGCAACATACAACAATTGCTCAATGTGAGTCCTTGTTGTCGTAGGTGGACTTGAAGTGCTCCAAAGCAATGATATATGCTCACATATGTACTAGCAACATAAAGAAGAGGGCAAGAGGTTTATCATGTCAACGGCCGAGACACCGCTTATTGCCCTTCCCTTCACCGTCTCGAATGAGCCTTGGAACCGGCTACACTTAGCATAGATAAAGCCCCACCTCTTGGCAAGGAGAGATCTTTGCGTTTACTGTAGAGAGAGTTTTGCCCCAACTTCCTATGTGTAAGGCTATTTTACCCTTATCCATTATTTTGGTAACAATGACACCGTTGCTAGAGTAATCGGACTAATACATGCCTATAAGATTATTCTCAGGTATTAGTCTAACAAGCATAACGGTGTATCAATGGAACAAGAAGGTAAAGGGAGACCCCCCACTTCGACAAAAATAAGGAACATCATTTCAGCCTCTGGCCGGCATGTGGCCTAGCGGCACCGGCTGGCCCGGCGCCGACCGGCCCTGGAACCGGTGACATCCGGAGCACATGTTCTGTAAGTCCAGAAGATGGCCCGATTCTGGCCTGGCGCACCGTCCGGTTCCTGCCAGATGGTCCGGCCCGTGGCCCGGTGGCACCGGCCCCAGCAACGGACCACTCGGAGCAGACCGGCTCCTACACCGGTGACATCCGGAGCACATTTTCTGTAAGTACAGAAGCCGCCTGGTTCTAGCCCGGCGCACGATCCGGTTCCGGCCGGATGATCCAGCGTGTGGCCCGGCGGCACCTGCCCCAGCGTCGGATGGCCCGGCCCCAAGCCTGGCATACCGGCTCCCTCGACTGTTTGATGAGCTGGACAAGTCACAACGGCTGGATTTCAAGAAGACATATATATATAATCCCCTTCACCTAGCTCAGAACACTTAGGCACTACACTACAAACTGTTCTTGAGCTCTCTCTCACATACTCCATTGGTAGAAACACCAAAAGCCTCAGATCTCCCTCCTCCTCCACCTAAACTCGAATCCCTCTGGAGAAAAGATAGAGGAGGCCTTGATATATAGTTCCACTGAGCCAAATCTTATTCCCCCTTGTATTCATCGAGATACCTGCTCTCTAGGGTTCCTTGGAAACCCTAGGTGGGCAAAAGAAGTCCGGAAGCATCCGGGCTGTGGATTTGCTCCTGACAAGATTGTGAAGGTTTGGAGGCTGCCTCGAAGTCTACCACAAGTGAGTGAGCTATTCCTTCGTGGGATAGGCTCCGGAGAAGAAGGTAAGCCTCGTGGCGTTGGGGAATCCTTCGTGGGACCCCCACCTCTCCAAACGTGACGTACCTTCTTGCAAAGGAAGTGAACACGGGAATAAACCTTCGTCTCCGCGTGCTATCGGTTATTCCTAACCGATCTCTTTACTTGTGCTATGTTTTCCTGTGAGAGCCTTCGTGCTTGAGTTACTTGTATCGTCATCTAGGGTGCCTCACCTAGTTTGCATTAGGCTCACCTTTATATTCCGCAAAGCCTAATATTGAAAGAAAGAATTAAAATCTGTAGAAACCTATTCACCCCCCTCTAGGTTTACCATCTCTGAATTTTTAATTGGTATTAGAGCCTGGACTCTTTCTAAGGGCTTTACAGCCTTAAGAGTGAGATGGATAAACTATTCGAGGGTCTGGATGAAGATTCTAACCTTTCGGTTAAGGAGATGAAATCAGATTCTTAGCATATGATGCTGAGAAAAAGAAAAAGGAGGATGAAGTCCAAAGCCAAATGGCACAAATGAGTGCCATGCTTAAAAACCTAACGAGTGGGACTTATAGTGAGGCTTCTGTCCCTCCGGAAACTTTCCATGAGGTCAATCATGACTATATCCCAAAAACACTTCACCCATGCCTCATATAAACCATAGTGGGAATGTTCCCCATTTTGATGGGACTCACTTTTCCTTTTGGAAATCCTCTATGGAGTCTCATATTCGCAGCTGCAGTGTGGAGATGTGGGAGATCATTGTTGATGGATACAGGAAGCCTCAAGATCCCATTAGTTTGACCTCCACCAAATTCTACAACCGTCAACTCAATGCCTCTGCATGTGACAAGATTAGAAGTGGCATCAACCGCAAGCTCCTTGATCAAGTCAATGACATTGACTCAGCTAAATAGCTTTGGGATCGGATTGTAGTACTCCAAGGGGGAACCAATCTGATCCAAAAGGCTCTCTATGAGTCAGCAAAGATAGAGGCAACTCTTTTTATGATTAGAGAAGGAGAATCCATAGTTGATGCCTACGGAAGGCTTGGTGCTTTTCGAGTAAAGGTCAAGGGCCTTGGATGTGAAAAGTACAATGATGGTTTTGAAATGAATGAAGAGTTCATAAAATCCAAGGTCATTGCCATGATTGCTGTCAAGCAGAAGGACACCAACCTTGACCTCAACTTGCAAATCCTCACCAAGCAAGCAGACCTGACCGCAGATGATCTAGTCTCATATGTGGCCGCCAATAATAACATGGGCAAGGCGGGAGAGAAGCTAATGGCGATGAACCGTGTCGATGGATCCTCACACAACCTTGCTTTGAAGGCTAGAGCTGACCAAGAAAGAGAAGAAGCCTATGAGATCGAAGAAGATGAGATGACATCAACTAGTGACATGCAAACATATGTTGCCTTCTTTGTCAAGAAGTACGTGAAGAAGTTCCCAATCTCCTCCAAACAGAAGAAGAGGACATGCTACAACTGTGATGAGACAGTCACTTTGCAAATGAGTGCCCTTATGAGAAAAGGGTAGACAAGCCAAAGTTTGTCAAGGGTGTCAAGCCAAGATTGAAGCCAAATCCAATCAATAAGCGATACAAGAAGAAGGGAAGAGCTTTTGTTGGGGCTGAGTACATTTCCGATGAAGAGGGAGAAGATGAGGAGAAGGAGGCTAGAGTGGCTGGTTTGGCTTTCTCCAAACCCGGGTCACTCTTCACATATGATTACACCAAGGATTACTCCACGGAGTCCTCAACTCCAAATGATATTGGTTCTTCCTTCATGGCAAGAACAACTCATGATTATGACTCCTATGACTCTTCCTCCTCTGCGACCGTCGGCTCTTGTCTAATGGCAAGGGAAGCAAAGGTAATGGAATCCCCACCTTCTTTATCTAGTATTCTTGATGATGAACCTGATAATCAAGATGAAGTAGCTAAGCTTAAGGAACTTTACAAAGTTAGATGCACTCTTCGTGGTGATGCTCTTGTCAAGTTCGATTACTTGATGGACTCCCTCAAAGAAAGGGACGAGTCCATTGAGGAATTAGAATATCATTTGAATGATGAGAAACGGAGATTCAGTCTCCTAAGACAAGAGCTGAAAAACGAAAGGTGCATATCTCAAGGCCTTAAGCAACTAGTTGAAACTTTTGAACTAGATAAAGATAAGGACCTATTGAAAGGGCTCAATTAATGGCCCAAGAGCTAGATGCTTCAAAGAAGGAGCTTGAAGTTGCTCATGCTTCTCTCACTAAGGATCCTGACCACCTTGAAAAGGCTAACAAGCTTGTTAAGAATGAGCTCAAGAAATTTGGAGAGAACCATGACCTACTCGACACCTATAAGAAGGCTCTTGGATCATTGAATGATCCCATTATTTCTAAAGATGTTGCAAGTTTCTCTACTTCATTTACTTGTGAGCATGCTAAACTTGTTGAGGAACTTGTTCGTTTGAAAGAAGAGCTTTCTCTATATGTTGAGACCAATGTTTATCTTGAATCTTTGGTAACGAAATATGGTCTCAACTATTATCCTAATGATTCGGCTTGTGAAAAAAGCAACTATTCTTGAGGAAAATGCTAGGTTGACAAGTGAACTAGCCAAGTTCACCACCACCAAGAATAAGATGGGATTGGATGACCTTTTGAGTAAGCAAAGGTCAAACAATCAAATGTATGGACTTGGGTATGCTCCCAAGCCCTACAAGAAGAACAACTACAAGAAGGAGAAACCAGCTCAAGAGAAGAACAAGAAGGTCACTAATGATGGCAAAGCCTCAAAGGGCAAAGCCACTAGTGGTGACCGCACGGGACCTAACAATCACTATGCTTTAGTTGTTGATTATTATGGTGATGTTTATGCTGAATATGTTGGCCCTCGTAATGGCTATGCTTATATAGGGTACTCAATTTGGGTACCAAAAGATCTTGTTGCCATTACAAAGGAACCCATTAATCGGTGGGTTCCTAAAACCTCTACTTGATTTTGTAAGGGTATTACTCTGGTGGTTCAAAATGGGTGTTTGATAGTGGATGCACCAATCATATGACCGGAGGAAGAGGTGTGCTTGACCAATTCATAGAGGATGTTAACAAGAAGTCAAGCATCACCTTTGGTGACAACTCAAAGGGAAAGGTACTTGGGTATGGCAAGGTGGCAATCTCTAAGGACTTGTGCCTTGAGACGGTCATGCTTGTTGAATCCTTTGGCTACAATTTAATTTCTATTTATCATCTTGCAGATGCCGGCTATAATTCATATTTTACTAATTATTGTGTGGAAGTCTTTACGAGTGATAATCTCAAATTGGTCCTTGTTGGATATGTGGAGAACAACCTTTATGTGGTTGACCTCTCGAAACAGAGCCCCTCTCTCCCCACATGTCTAATGGCCAAAAATGATGAAGGTTGGTGTGGCATCGCCGCCTTGGTCATGTCAATATGAGAAATCTCAAACAACTCCTAAAGGGTGAGCACATTGTTAGACTAACCGGCATTTCCTTTGAGAAAGATCGTGTGTGCAGTGCATGTGTAGCTGGAAAGCAACTCAAGAAGAGACACCCCATCAAGAGTATAGTCACTACCTCTAGGCCTCTGGAGCTCCTTCACTTGGATCTCTTTGGGCCATCTCATTATGATACTCTTGGTGGGAGCAAGTATGGACTGATCATTGTTGATGATTACTCAAGATACTCTTGGGTCTTTCTCCTTAAGTCGAAGGATGATACCTATAGAGAGTTAATCATCTTCGCCAAGAAGGCTCAACGAATGTATGAATCTGAGATCAAGGCGATACAGACCGACAATGGCACCGAGTTCAAGAACTACACTATGCAAGAGTTTGTTGATGATGAGGGCATCAAGCATGAGTTTTCAGCTCCATACACCCCTCAGCAAAATGGTGTTGTTGAAAGGAAGAAACGGACTATTATTGAGATGGTAAGAACCATGTTGAGTGAATTCAAGTCACCTCATAACTTTTGGGGATAAGCCATCTCTACAGCTGTCCACTACTCCAACCAGCTCTTTCTCCGTCCCCTGCATAATAAGACTCCATATATACGAGCTTCTCACAGGTAACAATCCTAATGTCATGTACATCCGTGTCTTTGGATGCAGATGTCTTGTTATAGATGGAAGCTTGGTAAATTCGAAACTAGAACTATAGAGGGTACATTTGTTGGATATGCGGAGAACTCTCACGCCTATAGATACTACAACAAGTCCAGTGGGACTATTGAAGTATCTTGTGACATGGTGTTCTTAGAGGATAATGGCTCCCAGGTGGAGCAAGCTGTTCCATGTGCTGCAGGTGATGATGATCCTTCTAACACCATCAAGCTTATGGGGATTGGACACATCCGGCCCACGGAGGTCCATACTAATGATCAAGATGATGGAGTAGAAGTCTCAAGCTCAGCCCAAGTGGAGCCTTGCTCAACTCAAGCTGAACCATCAAAGCTCAAGATTTATCTTCTACTCAAAGTGAGCCGCATTCCGAAGAACAAGAAGAAATCCCTCAACCCACTGAGCAAGACCTTGATGCTGATCAAGAAACATCCTCGACCCATGATCGAGCTCAAGTTGTCCCTCATGATCAAGAACTAGCGAAAGATGAATTTATTGATCATGAAGGAACCATTCGGAAGATCAAGGCTGCTTCAAGGGCAGGTGACATGAAAGTGGATCAAGTCCTTGGTAGCATCTCAAGAGGAGTGGTAACTCGTAGGCACCATGCATTACTTATCACTTATTGTCAACAGCATGCTTTTGTGTCTAGCTTTGAGCCACTCAAGGTACATGAAACCTTGGTTGATCCGGATTGGGTAATTGCCATGCAAGAAAAATTGGAATGGTTCACCCGCAATAAAGTATGTTCTCTATTTGAGAGACCCAACGATCATCACATCAATGTCATTGGGACCAAATGGGTGTTGAAGAACAAGCAAGATGTGAATGGCATTGTCATAAGAAATAAAGCAAGGTTAGTGGCGCAAGGATTTGCCCAAATAGAAGGTATGGATTATGAGGACACCTTTGCGTTGGTTGCCCGTCTTGAAGCTATTCGTCTTTTGCTTGCATTTGCATCTTTTCATAATTTCAAGCTATATCAAATGGATGTGAAAAATGCATTTTTGAATGGTCCCCTAAAAGAAACTGCATATGTGGCTCAACCTCCAGGTTTCGAAGACCCATGCCGTCCAAACCATGTGTACTTACTCCATAAGGCACTCTACGGTCTCAAGCCAGCTCCACGTGCTTGGTATGAGTACCTTAGGGATTTCTTACTCAAGGATGGGTTTAGCATGGGTACGGTCGATTCCACCCTTTTCACCAAGCGGGTTAAAGGGGGTGGCCTATTTCTATGTCAAATATATGTTGATGATATTATATTTGGTGGAACTAACCCTAATCATAACAAAGCTTTTGAGCTATTGATGACTAGGAAATTTGAGATGTCCATGATGGGGGAGTTGAAGTTCTTTCTATGCTTCCAAGTGAGGCAACTTGCAAAAGGCACCTTCATCTCTCAAGAAAAATATGTAAGGGACATGCTCAAGAAGTTCGACATGGCCAAAGGAAGTCTAATGAAGACACCCATGCCCATAAAGGGGCATCTTGGCTCATGTGATGGTGAGAAGGATGTGGACCAAAAGGTATACGGTTCCATGATTGGATCCTTGCTCTACCTTTGTGCTTGTAGGCCAGATATCATGCTAAGTGTAGAGATGTGTGCTCATATTCAATCTGCTCCTAAGGAGAGACACTTGGTGACGGTCAAACGGATTCTAAGATATCTTGTTCTCACTCCTACTCTTGGGTTGTGGTATCCAAAGGGGTCAACCTTTGAACTCATAGGCTATTCGAATTCTGATTGGGCTGGTGACAAGGTTGACCGGAAGTCTACCTCCGGGGCATGCCAATTTATTGGCCGGTCACTGGTGAGTTGGTCATCCAAGAAACAAAACTCCACTGCCCTATCCACCGCCGAAGCCGAATACATATCAGCGGTATCTTGTTGCACTCAGTTGTTATGGATGAAGCAAACCTTGAAAGACTATGGTGTGTCTCTTGGTATGATGCCTCTTCTATGCGACAACGAAAGTGCAATAAAGATCACCAATAACCCAGTTCAACATTACCGCACCAAACACATTGACATTCCCCATCACTTCCTGCGTGATCATGTTGCCAACCGGGACATTGAACTCACTCATGTGGGAACAACTTACCAGTTGGCGGATATTTTCACTAAGCCTTTGGATGAAGGCCAGTTTGTAAACTTGAGAGGAGAACTTGGTATTCTTGATCCTAACAACTTACATTGAACAACTTTTTGCACAAATATTCTTGCATTTATCTTGCTATCTAGGTTAGTTGTGCATCACATATGGGGATAATCATCTTACCATGTCTTGGTATGATGCATACCTATGTGTGCAACATAAATAGACCCAATGTCATTATATGGACCCAAGCATGTCTCTTCGAGGTCTCATGACATTTGTGGTTTAACATAGGGGGAGTAATCCCCCGCCCCTCATTAGTCTCAATTGCAAAATGATTTCTTTCTATGAGGCTAACTAATCTTATTGCAAAACAATTCTAAAATGATTTATGATTTTTGATATATTTCGAATCATGCCCATTGTTTCTATTTACATCTTGTTTGGATTTCACTCCAATGGGTATGCTTAGAAAAACCTGCGTTTCCTACCCCATGTCCATGCTCATCTCATCAAATATCTATCTATCTATATTGTATATGTCATCTTTTGAATCTACACAAATCTTTCCATAAAGAAAAAGGAAAAAAGAGGCTGAAACCAGCGGCCCAGTGCCTGGGCCGGTGCTGCCGGCTCTACTGCCGGCCGGCCCGATGCCCAGCCCGTCCTGCCAGCCTACACGTCGGTCGACGGTTGTTTAACTGGGGACTTGGGGGTTACCCTTTGGGTCGTCTTCCTCACTTCCCCCTTCAGCCACGACCACCATTGGCGCCGCCCTTCCTCTCCACCACTCCCAAGGGCATTCCCACCACTAGACTCATCCCAAACTCCTTTCCACCATAGATCGGACCCCTTGGAGGATCTTCACCAAGGGATTTGGTCTCTCTAAAGCCACATTTGGAGATCTTGGGATTTTTCTCCTCAAGCCTCCCCTTGCAGTTCTTCTTGCTCCTTTAGGCAAGAAGAGCAATGTCTTCGGGTAATTTCCCTCCTCACCTTCCTATGTCTTGGATCCCTTTACACATTGCACATTTGTTGAGGGATTTGAGTATCTAGGGTTAGGGCTAGGTTTTGGTCTAGCACCTCATGCCATTGGAATGCCATACACATCAATTCATGGGTTTCAATCTCTATTGCTATAATATGTGTACAAGTATTGAGTTTTTCATGAATTTGTGTCAAAAATCTGGGAGTATCATAGTTTTCATCACCACCCGGCCTACGGCCCGGTGCGCCAGATCATACACCAGCCGGGCCGGCGTGTCGCCCGACAAACCGGCTGCCTGACCGGCTAGTCCGATCTGCAGCTCGGTGCTGCCGGCCAATGCGCCGACCCACCCAGATTTTTGCGCAATATCGTCAAAACACTTGTATATATGTTATGCTTTTGGCCTCCTTATTCATGATTACATGTACACTTATCCCACTACTATTCTCGCTCTATTTTCTCATTCACAGGTGATTCTAGTGATGACACTCGTGCTACTGCCAAGAGGGCCAGGAATGAGAGGCCCCCGGGGTGCCGAACTAGCACTCGTATGTCTAGCAAAGTAGCTCAGAGCAGTGGACCAGACACCTCTGCAGGAGGTAGGACCAAGTCAACAGGTAAGAAAAGGAAAGGCAAAGATACAGTTCCAGATAATGACCTTGTGGAGAAAGTGCCAACATACAACATTGGTACCGTACACATTGCTGATTGCAGAAGACTCAGAGAGAAGAATCCCTATCGTTTCGAGGAGAGAACCTACAACATTGGAGATAGGGAATTCTGGACCAACACTCAGTTGAATATATGGGATGATTTCTAAAACTGCCCAGAGCTCATGAGGAATGGTGTCATTGTGCAGCCCAAGGCCATCAACAAGGAAGAGCTCACCATGTTCCAAGCCACTAAGTACCGCTTGTGGTTGATACCTTGCAAAAGATGGGGTTGTTTGATCTTGTGTGCTTGAAGCCTGGCACTACAAAGGGTGATGGGGTGTATTGCCCAATCTTTGTCCGTCAATTCCACTGCACAGTCTTCTTTCATGATGACGCTGCTCGCACTATGACTTGGATGACTAGGCAGGAGCAGTATACTTGCAACTACCTTGACTTCTGTCAAGCCATGGGATTTGTTAGTGGCCGTGTGATGTCTACGCACGCTTCTATTCCTATAGACAGTGTTGGGCCTCCAAGAGCAGAAGGTTTGTAGAACAGCATCAAGTTTCCCTTAAGTGGATCGCCCAAGGTTTATCGAACTCAGGGAGGAAGAGGTCAAAGATATCCCTCTCAAGCAGCCCTGCAATCACGATACAAGAAGTCTCTTGTGTCCCCAACACACCTAATACACTTGTCAGATGTATAGGTGCACTAGTTCGGCGAAGAGATAGTGAAATACAAGTAATATGGATGTATATGAGTGGTAATAGCAATCTGAATAAAATATGGCAGCGAGTAAACATGCAACTGTAACGATAAATAAACGGAGATTCAATGTTTGGAAACAAGGCCTAGGGATCATACTTTCACTAGTGGACACTCTCAACATTGATCACATAATAAAACCACTCTACACTCTTTTGTTGGATGATGAACACCACTAATTGCGTAGGGCTACAAGAGCACCTCAATGCCGGAGTTAACAAGCTCCACAACATTCGATGTTCATATTTAAATAACCTTAGAGTGCATGATAGATCATTGCAATTACACCAAGTACTAACATAGCATGCACACTCGTCACCATCACACTATGAAAGAGGAATAGATCACATCAATACTATCATAGCAATAATTAACTTCATAATCTACAAGAGATTACAATCATAACCTACGCCAAGTACTACATGATGCACACACTGTCACCATTACACCATGGAGGAGGAATAGACTACTTTAATAACATCACCAGAGTAACACATAGATGAATAGTGATACAAAGCTCATATGAATCTCAATCATGTAAGGCAGCTCATGAGATCATTGTATTGAAGTACATAGGAGAGAGATTAACCACATAGCTACCGGTACAGCCCTTAGCCTCGATGGAGAACTACTCCCTCCTCATGGGAGACAGCAGCGTTGATGAAGATGGCGGTGATGTCAATGGAGATGCCTTCCGGGGGCACTTCCCCGTCCCGGCGGCGTGCCGGAACAGAGACTCCTGTCCCCCAGATCTTGGCTTCGCGATGGCGGCGGCTCTGGAAGGTTTCTCGTACCGTGGCTTTTCCGTACTGGGGGTTTCGCGACGAAGACTATATGTAGGCGGAAGGGCAGGTCAGGGGGCCACACGAGGGCCCCACACAACAGGCCGGCGCGGCCAAGGCCCAGGCCGCGCCGTGTAACATCCCTGCTTTGCTAAACATAATTAGGAGTTGATTGTGCATCATTTGCATCATGAGTTTTACTAAGAATAATGCACAAAAGAAATAATTTGGAAAACCCTAATGATATGCAAATCTCCCTCTCTTCTAAATGCTGAAAGTGTTTCAAAGTTTCAAACTAAAATAATTTGAATTTGTGCTTTGTTAAGAAGTGCATTTGTTATTTTGAAAGTTTTAGAAAATTTGAAGTTTCAAATCAATTCCAAAATGTAAAAGAATTTGAATACAAAATGAAAACAAAATTCAGAAAAAGAGAGAAGAGAGCTCCTCCTCAGCCTTGGGCCGCAGCCCAACTCTCCTCTCCCCTCTCCTCTCTCTGCGCGGCCCAGCAGCAGCCCAACCATCAACCCCATCTCAGCCCAGAAAATCCCCAGGGGGGTATTGGCAAAATTGCCATCGTCTTCCTCCCCCCGATGCAGCTCGGTGGCAGAGCCACGAGCGCCCGATCGACGCCGGCGCCAAGATGTGTGCCGCCGCCCCGGCGGCCTACAAGACCCTCCTCCGCCGCCGAGACGAACCCTAGCAAGCCCCATTTCCCCTCTCGCGCGCTCCCGAGAGGAAACCCTAACCCTAATGGCTTACAGTAGCCGCTCGGCCTCCGGCTATCGCCGCCGTTTGGAGCCCCGGCGAGCTCCGGCGAGGCCACCTCTGCGTCCGCCTCGTCCTCCTCTACTTCCCTGCCGAGGGAATCGTCCCGGAAGCCCCCGAGCCGGCCGCCCCGACTCCGTCTTCCTCGTCATCGTCCGCCGGCAACCGGCCCGATGCCGGCGCCGCAGGCCTCCTCCGCCCTCGCCGACGCCTCCATCCGCTCCACGGTGAGCCTACGGTCCTCCGGGACCTTCTCGGCACTCCCCTACCCCTCCGTAGCCTCCCCGCCACGGGCACCTGTCCGCGCCGCCGCGGCTGCTCGTCGCCGGCGTGGCTCCGGCCATCCCCACCTAACGGCGTGGCCACCCGGCCGCCTCGCCGTGCTCGTGCGCGTCCGACGCGCCCATCCGCGCGTCCGGGGCGCCTCTAGCGCCGCCGCGCTATGGTCGCCGGCGCCGGCCGCCGGAGTTGACCACCGGCGGTTGACCCGTGGGGCCCGCGCCCTTTTCTTTTCATTTTGTTTTATTTCTGTAAATAGAAATACATTGACAGTGGGGCCCCCGTCAGATTTTTATTAATTTCAAAAACATTTAAGAAAAGAATAAATCTATGACATGTGGGTCCAAGTCTGTCAGGCTTTTATTATTTTCCAAGAATTTTCAGAAATGATTTAAAATGAATAAAAATTGTAAAATTCATAACTTATTCTTTTTAAATCAGAAAAATATGTATAATATATCAAAATTTTCAGAAAAATGAGATCTACAATTTGGTAGCAAAATCATGCATTGTTAAACAACTTTGAACCCTAGTTGTTTTAGAAGAACTAATTGTACTCCTATGAGGTTCCTGGAACTACTAACCGTAGTCCCGTGGAACCTCAATTAATTTGATGATGACCTAGGGTTAATTTCAGTACCTAATTAACTTGTCATATCATCATTCTTGTATGCGCATTGCATCGATGCCATGTGTTGATTGTTGTCCTACCTTTCCGGTGTTTGCTTCTTCGCGATCGATAGAGCAAGTGCCGAGACGATGAAGATCGACAACACCGAAGGTCAATGTCTATCCACCGACGAGCAAGTCAAGCATGGGATCTCCAAAGATCCATATCGGTTTGTCGTGGATAAAAGGCAAGCCCTAGCCTGGTTCATATATGTTTTTGAAATGCTTTTACTTCTGGTTCCTACATATTGCACACGATTCAACCGTCTTTTATCGATAGGTAGAGTTGTCCTATCTATTGCATGTTCCACCCTTGTAGCCTCAAATACCTCGATCCACTCGCTCCTAGCATAACTAGGTTTGGCATGTGTGCATCGCTAGAGCCTTTATCTCTTTATGCTTAGCCATGCTTAGTTTGTTACGCCATTTACTCCGGTCTTCGGACTGGAGCCTTATTATGATATGAATCTAGCATGACAGGTTGACGTGGTAAGTATAGAGATGATGATGATAAACATGATTAAAGGCTCAGACGAGAGGCCACATTGGGATGTGGTGGGTTGTTTCGTTTCTGCCGACCCTAGGAACCGAGTTCTCGCCTCTTGAACCAAGACTCGAGCGTACAACCACGCGAGGCCCTATTATGGTACCCTCTCGACTCACTAACTTGCCTAGTAGATTCCATGAGTCACATAGTTTGCCGATTATTTGGACATATGCATTGAAAATGTTTGTGAAAAGGTGCATAGCATACAGGTAGGTAAGCGTGGCCGAGGTGGCTTGGGTTAGAGTCCCCGGTGAAACCCACCTCGCCTCACATCGTTAAGGACCGACTTCGGGACTTGACCCGTTACGGCGGAACAATCCTTAGCGCGTGACTCATGGTCTCGGCGACGAGCAAGGTAAAGGTCGTGGTCAACCACCCTCTCGCCGGCTTTCCAAGGAAGAGAGCTTATACGTTGGCACTAAGAGTCGGTTGGCGCGTGTGGGTAAAGTTGTGCACCCTCGCAGGGTTATGAATCTTTTCGAAAAGCCGTGTCCACGGTTACGGACGACTTGGGAATGGATTCTCGTGATCATAGACAACTTGAACCCGATCGTAAAACTTGGCAACCAATGTGTGTTTACGGATACCTTCTTCGGGTGTTGAGGGGGTAATCCGAGGATAGTGGTTCGAGCTGATGAAGATTGGTGGATACAATATGATGATCAGTAGAGCTACAGATATCGCTCTCTTATCCCCTTTTAAAGGTTCTGAGTAGTCGAACTTCTTCTCCCTCCCGTTTAACAAAGGAAAACCGGCTTTACGCAAAAGAAGATCTACCGTAAAGCCCGCATACCCGCTTTGCTAAAAGGTTGTACTAAGTCTTGCCGAGTCCCCGTACTCAGCTTTGCATGCTTTTGTTTCGGACGAAGTCCTTCCAACGGATGGTGGTTTCTAAGTCGACATCGACGAGTAGCTTGGGGTTCCCGGTGGCAGCCTGGAATCTATGGGCCGGGACGTCGCCGTTATGCTCCCGGCCTCTTAGGCCTTTTGCTATCTTGCTATGTCTAATAGCATAACTTTGCTTCCGTTGATTGATGTTTGCCGGAGTCGGTGACCTCTCGCTTGTAATACTTTGGTTCTTCGCTCAGCTATGAGCTTGTATTACTTCTTGAGTCGTAGAGTCACCGTTATGTTACCGATTCTCTCATCGTAGTCTCTCGAGCTCTAGGTTAGGCTTATGTCGGACGAAGATCTGGTATTTGTCTAACCCTGATCTCGGGGGTGCCACGTGTTTTGGTATCGAGCGGGACTGCCCGTAGGAAGCCCTTTCTACTCGGTCGATGTTGAGTCTAGTGTTTGTGAAAACTATTTGAAAGCTAAAAGTATTTGCGAAAATCTGATTAGGATTCTTTTTACTCCTTATCTGGTATCGCTCTAATTCTAAGGTGTCTACCTTGTGTTGATTTGAAAGTTTTTCTATCTCTTCTAGTCTTTCAAATTTAGGTGCCTCAAGGGCATGTCGTCTCTTAACCAGAGTTTTCTAGAGTCTTGTGTGTTCTGTGCTTCCTCCTTATTTTGTTTTGTTTCAACAGAGAGATTCCTTTCCATCATGATCTCTCTATTTTGTGGGTTCCACATCATTCTGTTCTCGGCTTCGAGGTTTCCTTTCGCCTTGAATGCCTCCTTTCTATTTTCTTGGGTACTTCAGAAGCTATGCATTGCTTCTAGATGGTACATCGTGACTACTACCTCGAAGTGTCTTCTGTGTCACTCACCTAGTGGTTACTCTTTTCTCGGGTTCTAACCCTTGGACTTGAACCGAAGGTCCCCGATTGTGCTGGATTCTAATGAATCTTAGTACATGAAGCTGGCCTTTAACCCAAGATCCATGCCGTTGAACACTGGTGTTAATGTTCAAACATTACATCGGGATGGCTAAATCCAAATCAAGCTAGTCTTCAAGCTTGTGGTTATTGTCGTGTTGAACTGCGGCAATAAAGATCTTTCCCTTCCACTAGCTATCGCAGAGGTTCTTTCATCGAACCAAACAGATCACGACAAGAGTAATCTTTGTAAGTCTCACATCTATGTCTGTAACTCTGACACACCTTCTTTTTGAGCATGAGTTTCACAAAAGTGTTAACTTGTGCATCTACCTCTCAGGAATTCCGTTCCTGATTGTGTTCCTCCTCTTTAGTCGCTTTCCAATCTTTGTCTGCTAGTTAGCAGTCAAGTTGTAAATGTGCATTGGTGTTTTTCAATGCATATTATCCTTGTGGTTCGTCCAGACATTCCACTTCGAGATGTCAGGAGAAACAAACTCCAGTACCTCGTCCGTTTTAAGACTTGGTCAAAGTATTGTAATCCGCAGATAAGAGGCTTCATTAGCTTTTGTTCTGTTCTACCTTAGAGTATCACCTCTTCTATATCATGTGGTCGTGTTGTGTATTATGGCCTTATTGATGAAGTGATTCTCTTGCACATCTTTACTCGCTCTTTCTCCGAGCTGTCCGTACTTGGGAATGTTGGGGTGTACCTATTGATGTGGCTATCTAAGATTCTTAGCAATTCTTATTGCATTGCAATCCAAGGACGTTTGTGTCATTCTTAGCATGATTGGTTCGCCAATTACTAAGAGAAGTTTGATTGTGCTGCCAAGTCCATTTGTTCAGGCACATCTTCGGTCAAAGAGTTAGGTTTATGCTGAAGCTCTCAAGACCATATCGTTTGCTTTGTAAAGCAAGTTCCCCTCTTGAATTCAGTGATATACCGGTGGTTCGTGATATTCTGGATGTCTTTCTAGGAGTATCACCATGTTGTTACATGACCGTCTTGTCGAGTTCATGAGTACGTTGGTTCGTTGAACTACTCCTTCTCCAAGAACCGTGCTGGATAACCTTGGACTAGTTGGTTGAGCTTAATCAACAACTTGGAGAGTTGAAAGACAAAAGGTCTATCCAACTTTGTTCCTTCATAAAGGGATGTCTGGTGTTGTTTGTGTTGAAGTCAGAAGGTATCTCCTTTTATGGATGTGCTATATTCCCCATATTTGATTTGAGTTTGGGCTATCGTCAAATCAAACTCAGTTCCAAGGACTATCTTGATGATGTTTATACGCATAGTGTCTCGTCTGAGTATACCTTCATGTCCTTTGTTCTGACCAATATTTCTACCGAGTCCGTATAGAATATGAGTCCCTCATTGGAGTATCTTGATAAGTTTGTTATTGAGCCCATCGATGACATCCTTATTTCCTCCAAGGTTAGGCAGATTCATAATGGACAAGTGGCACTAATGTTGGAAACTTATAAGAACCAACTTTGTGTCATCACTAAGTATGTGTTCTGGATGACAGAAGTGACCTTCTCAGGTTCATGTGCATTTGCTGAAAGATGTCGACATGAATTCGAGTCAAGTTTCCTTTGTTTTCCTCGGGAACCATCGCAAGTCGGCCATGCATGTGCGAAGTATTCTTAAGATGGAAGGTTGTTACCTCCATTCTTTGAAACGTTCCTCTATGCACACTAAGCCACTGACTGGTGTGTTCAAGAAAGAGAAGAAGTTTAAGAGCTTCAAAACCTTCTTTGATGTCCCAACAAGGACTCACTTGTGATACACTGCAAATTCATATGCACGCAATTGCCTTTGGCAGTCGCATCCATATGTGTTACGCAATCTAGCTCAATCCTTTGGAGCTTGACATTGTGGTCCATATCTTGAGAATCTATCGACTTTACCTTGGTGGTAACTGTTGAAAATTTCTATTTGGACATGATAAGTCTGAAATATCTTTACACCTAACCTAAGTCTGAATCTCAAGCGGCAATGATGGCTGGTGTTTCTCAAGGATTTTTGACATAGGTCGCTTGGTAAATCTGACAAGATTGATGTCGTGGTTAACACAATTAGTCGGAAGGCCTAATGCCATAATCTCTTGAATCATCAAGAATAAGCACTCTCCATAAGGATCTTGTGCCCTTATGATGTCTTTTCAATTCCGAAGTCTAACCTTCACTCGATGACCTATTGAAGGCTCATCAATAGCCTAAAATTGGTGTCTATAACATCAAGGAGAACATTATAAGCGAGTTGCTAAATGTCCCTTGTTCAATCCCTCGAAATCATTTCTTCGCTGACGACAACTTCGTTCGGAGAAATTTCAATCTCCACTGATCCTTGTCACTTCCCTAGCCATTACTCTTTCCCTTACTTCGGTTTATACCTGAAGTTCTAATAAGTTCACACGTTGTGTGAATTCGTCAGTCATCTAGGCCCCAGCCTTTTGAGTGAACAACAATCGTTTCATGTACCCATACCAAAAGAGTGACCATGATTCTTAAATTCAAAGTAGCTCTGGTTTGATAATCATTCATGCTTCTGCTTCCCTGGAGTGCCTCGTCATGGTATCAAAGGCAATTTAACTCTTCGTTACTTTGTTCTTTCGTATTCTTGACAAGCGTGGAGTAATTGCCTACCAAAATTTTGGAACTTCTTCGTCTCCTTCGTTACCCTGACATGTTTCATGTCTGTTAGCTCAAGAGTTATTTCCGAACACTCCTTCCATGAGTTAACCATGAGATACTCGATCTTTGTAAAGATCCACCGTCTAGAGTTATTCCCTCTTACCTTTGGAGCGAAAAAGGCAAAATGAAGAGTTCTTCACGGTGTTGTGGTCAACCTCTTCATGGTGTCGTGGATCAACTTCTTCAACAAAGAAGACCATCGTGGTATCGACAAGCTCGTTGAAGATCGGTCTAGCCCTTGTTACCTTCTCTTTTCCTACCTTAGGAATCTCGGGGACGAGATTCTTGTAAGGGGGATAGAGTTGTAACATCCCTGCTTTGCTAAACATAATTAGGAGTTGATTGTGCATCATTTGCATCATGAGTTTTACTAAGAATAATGCACAAAAGAAATAATTTGGAAAACCCTAATGATATGCAAATCTCCCTCTCTTCTAAATGCCGAAAGTGTTTCAAAGTTTCAAACTAAAATAATTTGAATTTGTGCTTTGTTAAGAAGTGCATTTGTTATTTTGAAAGTTTTAGAAAATTTGAAGTTTCAAATCAATTCCAAAATGTAAAAGAATTTGAATACAAAATGAAAACAAAATTCAGAAAAGAGAGAAGAGAGCTCCTCCTCAGTCTTGGGCCGCAGCCCAACTCTCCTCTCCCCTCTCCTCTCTCTGCGCGGCCCAGCAGCAGCCCAACCATCAACCCCATCTCAGCCCAGAAAATCCCCAGGGGGGTATTGGCAAAATTGCCATCGTCTTCCTCCCCCCGATGCAGCTCGGTGGCAGAGCCACGAGCGCCCGATCGACGCCGGCGCCAAGATGTGTGCCGCCGCCCCCGGCGGCCTACAAGACCCTCCTCCGCCGCCAGGACGAACCCTAGCAAGCCCCATTTCCCCTCTCGCGCGCTCCCGAGAGGAAACCCTAACCCTAATGGCTTACAGTAGCCGCTCGGCCTCCGGCTATCGCCGCCGTTTGGAGCCCCGGCGAGCTCCGGCGAGGCCACCTCTGCGTCCGCCTCGTCCTCCTCTACTTCCCTGCCGAGGGAATCGTCCCGGGAAGCCCCCAGTCGGCCGCCCCGACTCCGTCTTCCTCGTCATCGTCCGCCGGCAACCGGCCCGATGCCGGCGCTGCAGGCCTCCTCCGCCCTCGCCGACGCCTCCATCCGCTCCACGGTGAGCCTACGGTCCTCCAGGACCTTCTGGCACTCCCCCTACCCCTCTGTAGCCTCCCCGCCACGGGCACCTGTCCGCGCCGCCGCGGCTGCTCGTCGCCGGCGTGGCTCCGGCCATCCCCACCTAACGGCGTGGCCACCAGTCGCCTCGCCGTGCTCGTGCGCGTCCGACGCGCCCATCCGCGCGTCCAGGGGCGCCCTCTAGCGCCGCCGCGCTATGGTCGCCGGCGCCGGCCGCCGGAGTTGACCACCGGCGGTTGACCCGTGGGGCCCGCGCCCCTTTTCTTTTCATTTTGTTTTATTTCTGTAAATAGAAATACATTGACAGGTGGGGCCCCCTGTCAGATTTTTATTAATTTCAAAAACATTTAAGAAAAGAATAAATCTATGACATGTGGGTCCAAGTCTGTCAGGCTTTTATTATTTTCCAAGAATTTTCAGAAATGATTTAAAATGAATAAAAATTGTAAAATTCATAACTTATTCTTTTTAAATCAGAAAAATATGTATAATATATCAAAATTTTCAGAAAAATGAGATCTACAATTTGGTAGCAAAATCATGCATTGTTAAACAACTTTGAACCCTAGTTGTTTTAGAAGAACTAATTGTACCCCTATGAGGTTCCGAACTACTAACCGTAGTCCCGTGGAACCTCAATTAATTTGATGATGACCTAGGGTTAATTTCAGTACCTAATTAACTTGTCATATCATCATTCTTGTATGCGCATTGCATCGATGCCATGTGTTGATTGTTGTCCTACCTTTCCGGTGTTTGCTTCTTCGCGATCGATAGAGCAAGTGCCGAGACGATGAAGATCGACAACACCGAAGGTCAATGTCTATCCACCGACGAGCAAGTCAAGCATGGGATCTCCAAAGATCCATATCGGTTTGTCAGGGATAAAAGGCAAGCCCTAGCCTGGTTCATATATGTTTTTGAAATGCTTTTACTTCTGGTTCCTACATATTGCACACGATTCAACCGTCTTTTATCGATAGGTAGAGTTGTCCTATCTATTGCATGTTCCACCCTTGTAGCCTCAAATACCCTGATCCACTGCTCCTAGCATAACTAGGTTTGGCATGTGTGCATCGCTAGAGCCTTTATCTCTTTATGCTTAGCCATGCTTAGTTTGTTACGCCATTTACTCCGGTCTTCGGACTGGAGCCTTATTATGATATGAATCTAGCATGACAGGTTGACGTGGTAAGTATAGAGATGATGATGATAAACATGATTAAAGGCTCAGACGAGAGGCCACATTGGGATGTGGTGGGTTGTTTCGTTTCTGCCGACCCTAGGAACCGAGTTCTCGCCTCTTGAACCAAGACTGAGCGTACAACCACGCGAGGCCCTATTATGGTACCCTCTCGACTCACTAACTTGCCTAGTAGATTCCATGAGTCACATAGTTTGCCTGTTATTTGGACATATGCATTGAAAATGTTTGTGAAAAGGTGCATAGCATACGAGTAGGTAAGCGTGGCCGAGGTGGCTTGGGTTAGAGTCCCCGGTGAAACCCACCTCGCCTCACATCGTTAAGGACCGACTTCGGGACTTGACCCGTTACGGCGGAACAATCCTTAGCGCGTGACTCATGGTCTCGGCGACGAGCAAGGTAAAGGTCGTGGTCAACCACCCTCTGCCGGCTTTCCAAGGAAGAGAGCTTATACGTTGGCACTAAGAGTCGGTTGGCGCGTGTGGGTAAAGTTGTGCACCCCTGCGGGGTTATGAATCTTTTCGAAAAGCCGTGTCCACGGTTACGGACGACTTGGGAATGGATTCCGTGATCATAGACAACTTGAACCTGATCGTAAAACTTGGCAACCAATGTGTGTTTACGGATACCTTCTTCGGGTGTTGAGGGGGTAATCCGAGGATAGTGGTTCGAGCTGATGAAGATTGGTGGATACAATATGATGATCAGTAGAGCTACAGATATCGCTCTCTTATCCCCTTTTAAAGGTTCTGAGTAGTCGAACTTCTTCTCCCTCCTGTTTAACAAAGGAAAACTGGCTTTACGCAAAAGAAGATCTACCAGAAAGCCCGCATACCCGCTTTGCTAAAAGGTTGTACTAAGTCTTGCTGAGTCCCTGTACTCAGCTTTGCATGCTTTTGTTTCAGACGAAGTCCTTCCAACAGATGGTGGTTTCTAAGTCGACATCGACGAGTAGCTTGGGGTTCCCAGGTGGCAGCCTGGAATCTATGGGCTGGGACGTCGCCGTTATGCTCCTGGCCTCTTAGGCCTTTTGCTATCTTGCTATGTCTAATAGCATAACTTTGCTTCCGTTGATTGATGTTTGCCGGGTCGGTGACCTCTCGCTTGTAATACTTTGGTTCTTCGCTCGGTTATGAGCTTGTATTACTTCTTGAGTCGTAGAGTCACTGTTATGTTACCGATTCTCTCACTGTAGTCTCTCGAGCTCTAGGTTAGGCTTATGTCAGACGAAGATCTGGTATTTGTCTAACCCTGATCTCGGGGGTGCCACACGCCGCCCTGGTGTCTGGCCACCTCGTGGCCCCACTTCGTAAGTCCTCCGGTCTTCTGGAAGCTTCGTGTAAAAATAGGCCCATGGGCGTTGATTTCGTCCAATTCCGAGAATATTTCCTTACTAGGATTTCTGAAACCAAAAAACAGCAGAAAACAGCAACTGGCTCTTTGGCATCTCGTCAATAGGTTAGTGCCGGAAAATGCATAATAATGACATATAATGTGTATAAAACATGTGAGTATCATCATAAAAGTAGCATGGAACATAAGAAATTATAGATACGTTTGAGACGTATCAAGCATCCCCAAGCTTAGTTCCTACTCGCCCTCGAGTAGGTAAACGATAACAAAGATAATTTCTGAAGTGACATGCTATCATAATTTTGAT
This sequence comes from Lolium rigidum, assembly GCF_022539505.1. Lineage (NCBI taxonomy): Eukaryota > Viridiplantae > Streptophyta > Magnoliopsida > Poales > Poaceae > Lolium > Lolium rigidum. Next base: position 128,713,192 of record NC_061508.1, read on the forward strand.
CATACTATTGTAAAGCATATGAGATGAATGCAGCGATTCGAAGCGATGATGAAGATAATGAGTAAACTAATGAATCATATAGCAAAGACTTTTCATGAATAATACTTTCAAGACAAGCATCAATAAGACTTGCATAAGAGTTACTCATAAAGCAATAAATTCAAAGTAAAGGCATTGAAGCAACACAAAGGAAAATTAAGTTTCAGCGGTTGCTTTCAACTTCAACATGTATATCTCATGGATAATTGTCAACACAAAGTAATATAACAAGTGCAATAAGTAAACATGTAAGAATCAATGCACACAGTTGACACAAGTGTTTGCTTCCGGGATAGAAAGAATAGGCAAACTGACTCAACAATAAAGTAGAAGATAGGCCCTTCGCAGAGGGAAGCATTGATTACTATATTTGTGCTAGAGCTTTTCATTTTGAAAACAAGAAACAATTTTGTTAACGGTAGTAATAAAGCATATGAGTTATGTATAAGACATCTTATAAGTTGCAAGCCTCATGCATAGTATACTAATAGTGCTCGCACCTTGTCCTAATTAGCTTGGGTTAACACGGATTATCATTGCATAGCATATGTTTCAACCAAGTGTCACAAAGGGGTACCTCTATGCCGCTCGTACAAAGGTCTAAGGAGAAAGCTCGCATTGGATTTCTCGCTTTTGATTATTCTCAACTTAGACATCCATACCGGGACAACATAGACCACAGATAATGGACTCCTCTTTAATGCATAAGCATTCAACAACGGTTAATATTCTCATAAGAGATTGAGGATTAATTGTCCAAACTGAAACTTCCACCATGAATCATGGCTTTAGTTAGCGGCCCAATGTTCTTCTCTAATAGTATGCATACTCAAACCATTTGATTGTGAAAACCGCCCTTACTTCAGACAAGACGAACATGCATAGCAACTCACATGATATTCAACAAAGGTAAAAGAGTTGATGGCGTCCCCAGAAAACATGGTTACCGCTCAACAAGCAACTTACTAAGAAATAAGACACATAAGTACATATTCTTCACCACGATAGTTATTAAGCTATTTTGTCCCATGAGCTATATATTGTAAAGGTAAAGAATGGAAATTTTAAAGGTAGCACTCAAGTAATTTACTTTGGAATGGCGGAGAAATACCATGTAGTAGGTAGGTATGGTGGACACAAATAGCATGGTTATTGGCTCAAGGATTTGGATGCATGAGAAGAATTCCCTCTCAATACAAGGCTAGGCTAGCAAGGTTGTTTGAAGCAAACTCAAGTATAAAAGGTGCAGCAAAGCTCACATATGAACATATTGTAACTATTATAAGACTTTACATTGTCTCCTTGTTGTTCAAACACCTCAACCGAGAAAATATCTAGACTCTAGAGATCAATCATGCAAACCAAATTTTAACAAGCTCTATGTAGTTATTCGTTAATGAGTACAAGGTACATGATGCAAGAGCTTAAACAAGATCTATATGAGCACAACAATTGCCAAGTATCACATTATTCAAGACATTAAACCATTTACCACATGCGGCATTTTCCGTTTCCAACCATATAACAATGAATGAAATAGTTCAAATTTCGCAATGAACATTAAAGATAAAGCTAAGAACATATGTGTTCATACGAAACAGCGGAGTGTGTCTCTCTCCCAAACAAAGAATGCTAGGATCCGATTTATTCAAACAAAAACAAAAATAAAAACAAACAGACGCTCCAAGTAAAGCACATAAGATGTGACGGAATAAAAATATAGTTTCACTAGAGGAACTCGATAAGTTGCCGATGAAGAAGGGATGCCTTGGGCATCCCCAAGCTTAGACGCTTGAGTCATCTTAAAATATGCAGGGATGAACCACGGGGGCATCCCCAAGCTTTGACCTTTCACTCTTCTTGATCATATTGTATCATCCTCCTCTCTTGACCCTTGAAAACTTCCTCCACACCAAACTCGAAACAAACTCATAAGAGGGTCAGTGCATAATTCATATATTCAGAGGTGACATAATCATTCTTAACACTTCTGGACATTGCACAAAGCTACTGAAAGTTAATGGAACAAAGAAATCCATCTAACATAGCAAAACAGGCAATGCGAAATAAAAGGCGAGAATCTGTCGAACAGTTCGTAAAGAAGAATTTTAAAGTGGCACCGGACTTGCTCAGATGAAAATTCCCAAATTGAATGAAAGTTGCGTACATATCCGAGGATCACGCACGTAAATTGGCAGATTTTTTGATTTTTCTACAGAGACTACTGCTCAAATTCGTGACAGCAAGAAATCTGTTCCTGCGGAGCAATCCAAATCTAGTATTGGCTTTACTATCAAAGACTTTACTTGGCACAACAATGCAATAAAATAAAGATAAGTAGAGGTTGCTACAGTAGTAAACAACTTCCAAGACTCAAATATAAAATAAAGTGCAGAACTAAAATAATCACATGGGTTATCTCCCAAGAAGTGCTTTCTTTATAGCCATTAAGATGGGCTCAGCAGTTTTAATGATGCACTCGCAAGAAATAGTAGTTGAAGCAAAAGAGAGCATCAAAAAGAAAATTCAAAACAAATTTAAGCCTAACCCACTTCCTATGAAAAGGAATCTTGTAAATAAACAAATTCATGAAGCATAATGCAACAAGCATAGAAAGATAAAACAAGTGCAGTTTCAAGATTTTCAGCAAAAAGAGAGGTGTTTTAGTAATATGAAAATTTCTACAACCATATTTTCCTCTCTCATAATAATATCCAGTAGCATCATGAGCAAACTCAACAATATAACTATCAAATGAAACATTCTTATCATGAGTCTCATGCATAAAATTATTACTACTCCCAACATAAGCATAATCATTCTTATTAATTGTACTGGGAGCAAATTCAACAAAGTAGCTATCATCAAATATAGGAGGCATATTGTAATCATAATTAAATTTATCCTCCATAGTAGGCGGCACCAGAAGACCACTATCATTATAATCATCATAAATAGGAGGCAAAGTATCATCACAGAAAATTTTCTCCTCAATGCTTGGGGGACTAAAAATATCATGCTTATCAAAACCAGCTTCCCCAAGCTTAAATTCTTTCATAGCATTAGCAACAATGGTGTTCAAAGCATTCATACTAATAATATTGGCATTATCATGCATATAAAGTTCCATAGGTTTTTTAATTTTCTCTTCAAACACATCATGTCCTAATTCAAGATAAAGTTCATAAAGATCTCTCATATTTTTGTTGTTTTCCATTATGCCTTACTGGTGAAATCACACAACTTAGTGTTCTCAGGAGTATTCATTTTAGCAGTAGTAAATAAAGCAAACTAAATAAAGTAAAGGCAAGTAACTAATTTTTTTGTGTTTTTGATATAGAGAACAAGACAGTAAATAAAGTAAAACTAGCAACTAATTTTTTTGTGTTTTGATATAATGCAGCAAACAAAGTAGTAAATAAAATAAAGCAAGACTAAAACAAAGTAAAGAGATTGGAAGTGGAGACTCCCCTTGCAGCGTGTCTTGATCTCCCCGGCAACGGCGCCAGAAAAATAGCTGTTGGCGTGTAGTTGACGTGGGAGTTAGAAATCTTTGTGGTGTAACTTTTCTTCAGTTCCCCGGCAACGGCGCCAGAAAAGTGCTTGATGTCTACGCACGCTTCTATTCCTGTAGACAGTGTTGGGCCTCAAAGAGCAGAGGTTTGTAGAACAGCAGCAAGTTTCCCTTAAGTGCATCACCCAAGGTTTATCGAACTCAGGGAGGAAGAGGTCAAAGATATCCCTCTCAAGCAGCCCTGCAATCACGATACAAGAAGTCTCTTGTGTCCCCAACACACCTAATACACTTGTCAGATGTATAGGTGCACTAGTTCGGCGAAGAGATAGTGAAATACAAGTAATATGGATGTATATGAGTGGTAATAGCAATCTGAATAAAATATGGCAGCGAGTAAACATGCAACAGAACAGTAAATAAACGGAGTTTCAATGTTTGGAAACAAGGCCTAGGGATCATACTTTCACTAGTGGACACTCTCAACATTGATCACATAATAAAACCACTCTACACTCTTTTGTTGGATGATGAACACCACTAATTGCGTAGGGCTACAAGAGCACCTCAATGCCGGAGTTAACAAGCTCCACAACATTCGATGTTCATATTTAAATAACCTTAGAGTGCATGATAGATCATTGCAATTACACCAAGTACTAACATAGCATGCACACTCGTCACCATCACACTATGAAGGAGGAATAGATCACATCAATACTATCATAGCAATAATTAACTTCATAATCTACAAGAGATTACAATTATAACCTACGCCAAGTACTACATGATGCACACACTCGTCACCATTACACCATGGAGGAGGAATAGACTACTTTAATAACATCACCGGAGTAACACATAGATGAATAGTGATACAAAGCTCATATGAATCTCAATCATGTAAGGCAGCTCATGAGATCATTGTATTGAAGTACATAGGAGAGAGATTAACCACATAGCTACCGGTACAGCCCTTAGCCTCGATGGAGAACTACTCCCTCCTCATGGGAGACAGCAGCGTTGATGAAGATGGCGGTGATGTCGATGGAGATGCCTTCCGGGGGCACTTCCCCGTCCCGACGGCGTGCCGGAACAGAGACTCCTGTCCCCCAGATCTTGGCTTCGCGATGGCGGCGGCTCTGGAAGGTTTCTCGTACCGTGGCTTTTCCGTACTGGGGGTTTCGCGACGAAGACTATATGTAGGCGGAAGGGCAGGTCAGGGGGCCACACGAGGGCCCCACACAACAGGCCGGCGCGGCCAAGGCCCAGGCCGCACCGCCCTGGTGTCTGGCCACCTCGTGGCCCCACTTCGTAAGTCCTCCGGTCTTCTGGAAGCTTCGTGTAAAAATAGGCCCCTGGGCGTTGATTTTGTCCAATTCCGAGAATATTTCCTTACTAGGATTTCTGAAACCAAAAACAGCAGAAAACAACAACTGGCTCTTCGGCATCTCGTCAATAGGTTAGTGCCAGAAAATGCATAATAATGACATATAATGTGTATAAAACATGTAAGTATCATCATAAAAGTAGAATGGAACATAATAAATTATAGATACGTTTGAGACATATCACCGTGCTCATGGTTTTCAGATTCACACCCAGGAGCAATTCACTCATGGGAACATTGCCTTCTGCTACCCTCCAGAGCCTACACATGCTCCCCCAACCATCTCAGGGATGTACTACTCTTATCAAGTGCTTGCCAATATATTCCATCAAAGTCTCGTCAACAAGTCAGGAGACTCAAGCGAATGCCGAGCCTATCATCTTAACCTCATGCACTACTGCCGTCCTGAAAATGTTAGGACGATTGATGGTTGTGATTTCCTCTCCAATGAACTGAGACGCTTTGTTCGCAACCGTATGACTCCAAACTTTGCTCAGTATGTTCAGCAGCTCATCAATACAGTTGTGCCAACTCCTCACAACAAGAAAGATCAACTAATAAATATGGAACCATTCAAGATTCCTCAACAGGGAAACAAACTGGAAATTCCTGAGATGATGCCTTCTGAGTGCCGGTCCAAGGAAAGGCATGACCCTGCTGCTAGCTCCAGCGCCTCTATGCGCCCAAAGCCGGGTGCCTCTCGCTTCTTGGCTAGTCTACGATAGATGTGCAGGAATACCAATGATGTGGCTCATCAAAGCCTTGCCTTGAACCAAGAGACAAGGAGGCGCCAAAATGAATTTATGGCTGCAAGAAACCATTTTGTTCCTCCAGCTGGTCCTGAAATAGAGCCAGTGGTTGCTCCAACTTGGGATATGCCTCCCATTGATGATGGCATGTTCCAGAACTTTGACTTCTCCATGTTTGCTCATGGTGGAGCTCCTCCTCCCAGGACTAGGTCTGCTCATGCTCCTCATACTGCTGCTTCTTGAGATGTTGATGAAGCCAATGAAGAGTATGATGAAGATGATGATGAGAATGACGATGAGGGTTCCCCACATACTGGGGAAGAGTTCTATTGATGGGAACGCTAGCATCCCTACTCTTTCCTTCGCCTTTTTGGTGTTCCGATGCCAAAGGGGGAGAAGAGAGTAGAGTTTAGGATCACGGGGTTCATTGGGTTCCTCGTTTGTTGGTGCACAAGACATTGATACTTTATTTGCTTCTTATTTGGCTTGTGCTATTTGTTTGCTTTCATTTCCGGAACCATTTGCTAATTTGAATAATTCGTGTATGGACAAGTTATTGTATGCTTAATCTCTATGCTAGGATGATTGTGCTTAATGCCTATATCTTGATATATACTTGTCTACACCATGTTTTTTTCCTAAAGATATTGGGGGAGCTTCTCATATTCTACAAATGGTGCACTTTGCATTCAAACTCAAACTCTCCAAGTGCACACATTATGGGGGAGTTGTCTCAATATCTTATATGGAATCAAGGTTTGAGCTTGTCATAATATTTATATGTGACTCTAGCTCGGTTTGTCATCGTATACCAAAAATGGGGAGATTGTAAGGGTATTTTACCCTTATCCATTATTTTGGTAACAATGACACCGTTGCTAGAGTAATCGGACTAATACATGGCTATAATATTATTCTCATGTATTAGTCTAACATGCATAACGGTGTATCAATGAAACAAGAAGGTAAAGGGAGACCCCCCCACTTCGACAAAAATAAGGAACAACATTTCAGCCTCTGGCCGGCATGTGGCCCGGCGGCGCCGGCCGTGGCACCAGGTGGCCCCGCCCTGGCACTGGTGACATCCGGAACACATGCTCTGTAAGTCTAGAAGATGGCCCGGTTCTGGCCCGGTGCACGGTCCAGTTCCTGCCAGACGGTCCGACCCGTGGCCCGGTGGCACCGCTGTTGGAGATATGCCCAAGAGGCAATAATAAAGTGGTTATTATAATATCTTTGTGTTTATGATAAATGTTTGCATACCATGCTATAATTGTATTAACCGAAACATTGATACATGTGTGTTATGTAAACAACAAGAAGTCCCTAGTAAGCCTCTTGTATAACTAGCTTGTTTATTAATGGATAATCATGGTTTCGTGATCATGAACATCGGATGTTCTTAATAACAAGGTTATGTCATTGGTTGAATGATATAATGGACACACACCCAAATGAGCGTAGCATAAGATCAAGTCATTAAGTTCAATTTGCTATAATCTTTCGATACATAGTTGCCTTAGTCCTTCGACCATGAGATCATGTAGATCACTTACACCGGAAGGGTACTTTGATTACATCAATGCCATTGCGTAAATGGGTGGTTATAAAGATGGGATTAAGTATTTGGAAAGTGTGAGTTGAGGCATATGGATCAATAGTGGGATTTGTCCATCCTGATGACGGATAGATATACTCTAGGCCCTCTCAGTGGAATGTCGTCTGATTAGCTTGCAAGCATATGATTGGATCATAAGAGATTACATACCACGGTACGAGTAAAGAGTACTTGTCGGTAACGAGGTTGAACAAGGTATGGAGATACCGATGATCGAACCTCGGACAAGTAAAATATCGTGTGACAAAGGGAATTGGCATCATATTTAAATGGTTCAATCGATCACTTAAGTCATCGTTGAATATGTGGGAGCCATTATGGATCTCCAGATCCCGCTATTGGTTATTGCTCGGAGAGGAGTCTCGACCATGTCTGCATAGTTCGCGAACCGTAGGGTGACGCGCTTAAGGTTCGATGTCGCATAAGTAGATTCGGAATATGAGATGGAGTCCGAAGTTTTTGTTCGGAGTGTCGGATGGGATCCAGGACATCACGAGGAGGTCCGGAATGGTCCGGAGAATAAGATTCATATAAGGGAAGTCATTTTCCGGGGTTCGGGAAAAAGTTCGGTGATTTGACCGGAGCTTCTAGAATGTTCTAGAAGGGTCACCAGTGGGCCCACCACCCCGGGAGAGGCCACATAGGCACCACATGGCATGGTGGGTCCTGCCCACTATGACATGTGGGCCCAGGCCGGCCCACCCCTAGAGATAGAATCTATCTCTAATTTAAATGGTTTAAATTTAGAGATAGAATCTATCTCAAGATTAAAGTGTTTAAATGAAGAGATAATGGGGCAGACTTGGGGGGAAGACTTCCCCCCCTCATGCGCCGGCCAAGGAAAGAGGTGGGGCCAGGGGGAAACCCTAGGCTGACCCCTCCCCCTATATAAAGAGGGGAGGGGGTGGCCGGCCAACACACCCCTCATCCAACCCTAGCCGCCCCCTCTCTTCCTCCTCCATACGCTGTGCAGGCTTAGGCGAAGCCCTGCAGCAATTCTTCTCCACCACCACCACCACGCCGTCGTGCTGCTGGGATTCCGTGGAGATCTACCACACCTCCGCTGCCCGCTGGAACGGGGAGAGGAAGGGGCTTCATCGACACCGTACGCGTGATCGAGTACGGAAGTGCTGCCGGATTGCAGCACCGGGGACGATCGTCTACACCAACAAAGAGATTAATCTCGTAAGCTTTGGAATCTTAGAGGGTTAGTCTCATCTCCATCTCGTTGCTTCGATCTTGTAGATTAGATCTTGGGTGTTTCATGGATTAGATCTTGGATTTATTCGTCTTTGCGGTAGGAAATTTTTTGTTTTCTATGCAACGAACCCCATCAGTGGTATAAGAGCCATGTCTATGCATAGATCTGTTGCACGAGTAGAACACAATGGTTTTGTGGGAGGTGATGCTTTTGTTGCTTTAGTTTGTGTACTTTGCATCTTGTGGGATGGTGGGATGAAGCGGCCCGGGCTAACTTTACATGACCGCGTCTCATGAGACTTGCTCCACGCTTGACATGCAACTTGTATTGCATAAGTGGCTTTGCGGGTGTCTGTCTCTCCCACCATAGTGAAGATTACAATTTGCACTTCTATTGTCAACACTAGTATCACCGTTGTGGTTCATGTTCGTAGGTAGATTGGATCTTACTCGAAAACCCTAAACCACGTAAAATATGCAAACCAAATTAGAGGCGTCTAACTTGTTTTTGCAGGGTTTGGTGATGTGATATGGCCATGATGTGATGATGATTATATTTGATGTATGAGATGTTCATTGTTGTATTATGGCAACCGGCAGAGCCTAATGGTTGTCTTTAATTTTTGTTAAAGACTCGCGTGCCTATTCATCATGTAATAGCTTTATTTCAAGTAGTTGTTATAGTAGCTATAAGTGATGGACAACCATGAAGCGGCGCCACTGACCTTGACGCCATGCTGGTGATGATGGAGATCATGTCCATGCTTTGGATATGGAGATCAAAAGCACAAGAAGAAAGGCCATATCATATCACACATTATGAATTGCATGTGATGTTAATCCTTTTATGCATCTTATTTTGCTTAGATCGCGACGGTAGCATTATAAGATGACCCCTCTCACTAAATATCAAGATAATAAAGTGTTCACCCTTGATGACCCACAAGTATAGGGGGTGTATCGTAGTATCTTCGATAAGTAAGAATGTCGATCCCAACGAGGAGCAGAAGGTGTTGACAAGCAGTTTCGATGAAGGATTCACTGTAAATGCTCACAGACAAGTATTCAGGGGGTTTTGATGTAACAGATGAATAAAGTACGAGTAAGTAAAGTGCGAGAGTAATAATTGCAGCGAGTGGCCCAATCCTTTTTAGCACAAAGGACAAGCCGTTTTTTTTTACTTATAATAACCAAACGTTCTCGAGGACACACGGGATTTTAGTCTAGTGCTTTCGCTACATACGGCTAATTAATCTTCATTGTTTTGATAAGTGTTGTGTGGGTGAACCTATGCTAATGTACCGCCCTTCCTAGGACTAATACATACTTGTGATTATACCCCTTGCAAGCATCCGCAACTACAAGAAAGTAATTAAGATAAATCTAACCACAACCTTAAACTGCGAGATCCTCGCTATCCCTCCCGCATCGATATACCAACGGGGTTCGGGTTTCGTCACTCCGGCAACCCCGCAATTGGCAAACGAGTACAAGATGCATTCCCCTATGCCCATAAAGGTGAAGTGTCGTGTAGTCGACGTTCACACGACACCACTAGAAGAATAACACCACAACTTAAATATCATAACATTGAATATTACTCAACCATACTTCACTACTAACATTTAGACTTCACCCATGTCCTCAAGAACTAAACGAACTACTCACGAGACATCATATGGAACATGATCAGAGGTGATATGATGATGAATAACAATCTGAACATAAACCTTGGTTCAACGGTTTCACTCAATAGCATCAATAACAAGTAGAAATCAACACCGGGAGAGTTTCCCCTATCAAACAATCAAGATCAAACCCAAATTGTTACAGCGGTGACGGCGTGCAGCGGTGGAGACGGCGGTGATGATGATGAAGATGATGATGATGGTGATGGAGATGATGTCCAGCTCGATGACGGTGATGATGGCGTCGATTTCCCCTCCGGGAGGGAATTTCCCCGGCGGATCTCAGCCTGCCGGAGAGCTCTTTCTCTCTCGGTGTTCTCCGCCCCGCAGAGGCGGCTGTGGCTCTTCGCGATGTACCCCCGGAGCTTAGGTTTTCGGGACGAAGGCGTACGCGAAGGAAAGGAGGCGAGAGGGGGCTGTGGGCCCCCTCCTCACAGGGCGGCGCGGCCAGGCCTTGGGCCGCGCCGGCCTATGGGGTGGGCCCACCTCGGGTCCCCTCGGCTCCCCCTTCTGGCTCCCTTCGTCTTCTCGGAAAAATAGGATTTTTCATATAATTTCCGTCAACTGTTGATCTTCCGAAATATTGCATTCCGACGACGCTTTTTCCAGCGGAATCCCGACTCCGGTGCGCGATCCTCCAATAATCATGAAACATGCAAAATAGCTGAAATAACATAAGTATTATCTCCAAATATGAAATATATCAATGAATAACAGCAAATTATGATATAAAATAGTGATGCAAATTGGACGTATCAACCCTTAGTATGCACCGTTGCTAACACTTGTAGTTTCGAAGCATCTCGTGATGATCGGGTGTGATAGACTCTACATGTGCATACAACGGGTGCAAGCCAGTTTTGCACACGCAGATACTAAGGTTGCCTTGATGAGCCTAGCATGTACAGACATGGTCTGGTTACACGGGATACCGAAAGGTAGAGCATGAGTCATATGAATGATATGATGAACACTTTGATTGTTCGCCTTTGAAGCTACATATTTTCTCGTGAAGATCGGACTTGGTGTAGTGGATTTGGTTCGTGTAATCACTAAGACAATGCGAGGGATGTTGTTTTGAGTGGGAGTTCACCTACTTAATTTAAGAATTAAAATTGAACTCATTTTATCATAAACTTAGTCTAAACTCTTTGCAAATATGTTGTAGATCATGGCGCCCCCTCCATCAATTTTAACCAGTTCCTAGAGAAAGAAAAGCTTAAGGGCAATGGTAGAAACTTCACTGACTAGTTCCGTCATGTGAGGATTTTCCTCACTGGTGGAAGCCTGCAATATGTGCTCGATGCACCGTTAGGTCCCCCACCACCTCCTGCAGTATCCGAGGATGTAAAGAATGTTTACGAGACTCGGGCAACTCGGTACTCCGAAGTTCAGTGTGCCATCCTGTGCAGCCCAGAGGCAGAGCTCCAAAAGCGTTTTGAGCACCACGACCCTTGTGAGATGATGCGTGCGCTCAAGCTTATCTTTGAAACTCATGCGGCCGTGGAGGGCTATGAGGCCTCGAAACAGTTCTTTAGCTGTATGATGGAAGAGGGCAGCTCCGTTAGTGAGCACATGTTCGCCATGTCCGAACATGCCAAGAAGCTCAGTGACATGGGGATGATGATCCCTAACCAGTTGGGTATTCATCGTGTCCTTCAATCACTGCCACCAAGTTACAAGAACTTCGTGATGAACTACAACATGCAGAACATGAACAAAGATTTACCTGAACTCTTTTCCATGCTGAAATCTGCTGAAGTAGAGATAAAAAAGGAGAATCAAGTGTTGATGGTCAACAAGACCACCAGTTTCAAAAAGCAGGGCAAGCCTAACAAGGGCAACTTCAAGAAGGGCAGCAAGAAAGTTGCAGCGCATCCTGAGAAGCCTAAGGCTGGTCCTAAACCCGAGACTCGTGTGCTATTACTGCCAGGGGAAGGGGCACTGGAAGCGCAATTGCTCCAAATACTTGGCCGATCTGAAGAGCGGCCACGTCAAGAAGAAAGGTATATTTGATATACATGTTATAGATGTCTATCTTACTGGTTCTCGTAGTAGTGCCTGGGTATTTGATACTGGTTCGGTTGCTCACATTTGTAACTCGAAACAGGAACTACGGAATAAATGAAGCCTGGCGAGGGACGAGGTGACGATGCGCGTTGGAAATGGATCCAAAGTCAATGTGATCTCCGTCGGCACGCTCCCTCTACATCTACCTTCGGGATTAGTTTTAAACCTCAATAATTGTTATTTGGTACATGCGTTGAGCATGAACATTATATCTGGATCTTGTTTAATGCAAGACGGTTATTCGTTTAAGTCTGAGAATAATGGTTGTTCGAGTTATATGAGTAATGTCTTTTATGTCCATGCACCTGAGATGAATGGTTTATTCTTGTTAAATCTCGATAGTAGTGATACACATGTTCATAACATTGATGCTAAGCGAATTAAATTGAATGATAATTCTACTTATATGTGCCACTGTCGTCTTGGTCATGTTGGAGTGAAGCGCATGAAGAAACTCCATTCCGATGGACTTCTTGAGTCACTTGACTTTGAGTCACTTGACAGATGCGAGGCATGTCTAATGGGAAAAATGACTAAGACTCCATTTTCTCGGTACAATGGAGCGAGCTACGGACTTATTGGAAATCATACATACCGATGTGTGCGGACCAATGAGTGTAGCATCGCGCGGTGGTTATCGTTATGTTCTAACCTTCACGGATGATCTGAGTAGATATGGATATATTTACTTTATGAAACATAAGTCCGAGACTTTTGAGAAGTTCAAGGAATTCCAAAGTGAAGTAGAAAATCAACGTAACAAGAAGATTAAGTTTCTGCGTTCAGATCGCGGAGGCGAATATCTGATTTATGAGTTTGGCATGCATTTAAATAAATGCGGAATACTTTCACAGTTGACACCGCCGGGAACACCACAGCGCAATGGTGTGTCCGAATGTCGTAATCGAACTCTCTTAGATATGGTTCGGTCTATGATGTCTCTTACCGATTTGCCGTTATCGTTTTGGGGTTATGCATTAGAGACAGCCGCATTCACTTTAAATAGGGCACCATCTAAATCCGTTCAAACGACACCGTATGAATTATGGTTTGGGAAGAAACCTAAGATGTCGTTCCTTAAAATTTGGGGTTGCGAAGCTTATGTAAAGAAGTTACAACCTGACAAGCTAGAACCCAAAGCGGAGAAATGCGTCTTCATAGGATACCCTAAAGAAACAATTTGGTACACTTTCTATCACAGATCCGAAGGCAAAATCTTTGTTGCCAAGAACGGATCCTTTCTTGAGAAGGAGTTTCTCACTAAAGAAGTGACTGGAAGGAAAGTAGAACTCGACGAGGTTGATGAACCTTCTCTCATAGATCAGAGTAGCGCAGTGCCGGAAGAAGTTTCTGCGCAGCCTACGCCGATAGGAGAGGAAGCAAATGATGATGATCATGAAACTTCGAACGAGGAAGCTACTCGAACCTCGCAGATCGACGAGGGAACGTACCACTCCTGATTGGTATGATCCTCGTCTAAATGTCATGATTGTGGACAACAATGATGAGGACCCTGCGACGTATGAAGAAGCAATGGTGAGCCCAGATTCCAACAAATGGCAATAAGCCATGAAATCCGAAATGGGATCCATGTATGATAACAAAGTATGGACTTTGGTAGACTTACCTGATAGCCGCAAGGCTGTTGACATAGGCATCCCCAATGGGCCTGCCGGAGATGGTACCCGGGGTTTATTGAAGGCCCACAACCCGAAGGATAAGAAGATTCGGAAGCCCAAGATACTATTAAGGAAAGCTAGAGTTGTAATAAGAGTCATTGTTTGTAATCTTGCGGGATGGGTTAGAAATCCTCCCGGACTCTGTAAACTTGTGTATCACGAATCCCTCGGCTCCACCTCCTATATAAGGGGGAGTCGAGGGACAAAGAAAGTATCGAATCATTGTCTCACAAACCCTAGTTTTTACATCGTCGAGTACTTTTCGGCTGAAACCTTCGAGATCTACTTGCCCTCTACATCCAACGAAACCCTAGTCTACAACTTGTAGGCATTGACAAGTTAATCCCTTGTCAATTGGCGCCGTCTGTGGGATCTAGAGGCGACAAGGAGCTGATCTTGATGGCACGTTCAAGATCGTCGACTTCATCGGTAGCAAGCAACATCATGGACAGAGGTAAACAGATCGAAACTGGTCTCGTTGATTTTGTTCCTCACCCGCCCTCCCGTTTGGATGCATATGCGTATCTGGAGGAGCCCATGGAGATGACGTTCGGAAAGTTTCACTTCCGCGTCGAGAAAGAAGGAGCATATCGTCTCGAAGTTCCGATCTCGTCGGGATTATCGGCGGTTGATCCTGATTTTTCGAGCTCAGCATCATCCATCGAGTCAGGCGACGAGGAGATTTCGTCGCCACGCTTCATCAGCACCAAGGCAAGTGAAAAACTCGCCAAAATCTTCAGCGACATATCCTTCCAGTCATCCGCGCACTCCTATATAAGCGATGACTCGAGTGACACCGACAGCTTCAACTTCATCGACAAATCCATCACTATTGGAAAGGTCTTCACCAATCTCTATGATGGTGTCACCAAACCAAGCAAGGTTCAGAATTCAAAATATCATCAGATTTATGCCATTGGAGAAGCAAGTCGCGATCAGGAGGAGACATCAGAGGCTTTCGACGAATTGCGAAATCCATATGTCGATCTCTCTGACTTAAGGCGAGGTTTGGGCAATAAATATGTCGGGCCTACACCACGTATTAGGGTTCAACTGCCACAAGCAGCATGGGATAGAGCCGCAAGAGCTATGGACGGTTCAGAACCAATGGCGACAACTGCTACAATTGAAGAATTGCAGGCCTACCAATATAGGCTTGCTCGAGCTGGAAGAGAATTGGAAAAAGAGGCAGCTGCTCTGAATAGAAGAAAGGAGGCAGCTTCCGCATCAAGCAGGCCAAGAGCGGACTTAAGTCGACAATCAGGAACTTCGGGAGATAGCCACAGAGAAGCTCGAAGGAGACCAAGATCTCGGCTGCAAAATATACCCGAGGCTGAAAGAGAGACTTTAATTCAAAACCTCGATATGTCTTTTATGTCAATCGACAAGAGGGGGAATATCATCCCGAAAACACCAGAAGCAGGATACATGGCAATGCAAGCTTTCATCTTAGCGTCCAGGCCACCTCCTGGGGACCCAAGAGAAGCGTTGTATAACATGGCCATGGCAGGATGTGGAGCCATGGGAGCGGCGTTCGCAACCACACCTCCCGAAGGAACTGCAAGACAAAATAGCCCGAGACCTGCTGCAGCAGTGCAAGACCCACCAAGAGCAAGTGGAGTCAGAGATACGGCGACTCAAGCCAGGGTAGATAGAGCGCGACAAGATAGAAGAGAACATCGGCGTTCACCAGAACTTGCTGAAGAGGATATGTGTGGACTCCCGTGTTTCACACGACGGGTCCGAAAAACTCGAGTCCCAACGGGATTCAAGCTACCCGATAGTTTCAAGAAATTCGATGGCCTGCAAGATCCCGAGGATTGGCTAGTCGATTACCTCGAGACGGTAAAATTGATTGGTGGAACCAGAGCAACGGCCATGCAGAGTATTCAAATACACCTAAGCGGAGCCGCCAGATCATGGATAAAGAAGCTTCCCCCAGGTTCCATCGACAACTGGGATAGTTTTAAGGACGTGTTTGTCAAGAACTTCCGATCAACCTGCAAGAAACCTGCGACACTAGAGGAGTTGAGGTCATGTCGACAAAAGCATGATGAATAAATGAGGAAGTACATTCAAAGGTGGAACATCATCAAGAACTCGGCAGAAAATATATCTGACGAGAGAGCGATAGATGCGTTTGTAGCAGGAGTGCGACGAGGAGATTTTGTGGAGGATTTGGGAAGAACGAACCCAAAGACAATATCAGCATTAATGGAAATAGCAAACAGATGGGCATATGGCGAAGATGCAGTGCATAATAAACGACACAGGTCACCAGAGGAGGACCGCAGATCGAAATTTTCAAAATAGGCGCCGATTTCCTCGACAATTCTCAAGTTACGATGCCCCTGGTCAAATATCGGCTGGGTTTCGAGGAAACAACGGAGGAAACAACTATCAAAGGAGTAATGAGCAGCAAGGCGACAATAGAGATGATCCTCGGAATAACAGGCAAAATAGCGGGTCAAGGTTTCAAAGATCTTTTGTAACTCCCGAAGATATGATGAACGGGCCGTGCCAGATGCATTTTTATCTCGATAGCAATGGGAAAAGGCAGTCAGGACATCTGCAGAAAGACTGCCGCAATTTCCAAGCAATGCTGCGGGTTGCAGGGATAGCCAATGCTCAAGTAACAAATAGAAACCCCAGGGGCCCAGGAGTGAGATTCACTTACCACCTCCTCCCGCGATCACGGACGAAAATCGGCATCAGCTCAGAATAGCGGCAGCACCACAGCCACCTCCAAATGTTGATCCTAACTCCAATGGTGCGGTCTCGATGATCCAGAAAGCTAGGCCATCTAACAGGGCTCAGAAGGTAATTTCGCGGCAAGTGTTTATGGCAGAGAAGATGCCTCCACCAACGGTTGAGTACCTAAACTGGTCAGGGCAAGACATTAGCTTCACAATAGCGGATCACCCGCAGCAAGTTCCTCGACCAGGGCAATCAACACTTATCTTACCAGCAGTAATTGCGGGATTCGACGTATCTAGAGTGTTTATAGATGGCGGCAGCAGTTTAAACCTTATGTATGCAGATATGCTAAGGAATATGAACATCTCCCTAGCAAATTTGAAACCAACCGACACACGTTTCCATGGAATCACACCAGAGAAGCCAAGTTACCCACTGGGGAGGATCAATCTCGACGTTCAGTTTGGGACCCGAGAAAACTACAGGATAGAAAGGCTGGAATTCGAAGTCGTGGATTTCCCGTCGTAGTATCACGCTTTGTTGGGACGACCAGCATATGCCAGGTTCATGGCGGTACCACACTACACGTATCTGCTTTGGAGGTTACCTGGACCTAAGGGACCAATCACAGTCAAAGGAAGCTTCGCGCTAGCCGATAAATGTGACAAGGATTTTCATCGACTGTCAGAAACTTTCGGGATGCAAGCAGAATACATGGCGTCGAGACTTACAACTGACTATGATGTGCTGCCAGATGTAGGGAGGCCCAACAAGGAATCAACCTTCAACACAGTAAAAGATTCTAAGGAAGTGCAGATTCACCCGACAGATCCAAAGAAAATGACGTCCATCACAACAAACATGGACCTCGCATAGGAAAGCGCGCTCGTCGAGTTCCTCCGTGAGCACTAGAAAATATTCGCATGGTGTCCAGCTGACATGCCAGGAGTACCCAGGGAACTTGCCGAGCACCACCTAAACTTGGATCCACTAGCGAGACCAATAAAACAACCTTTGCGGCGTTTTTCGGAGCCAAACCGCAAAGCCATGCTGTCAGAGATTGATCGACTAAGAGAAGCTGGTTTCATCAAAGAGCTACATACAGAGGCCACGTGGGTCGCGAACCCAGTATTGGTCCCGAAGAAAAACACTAAAGTCCTTCGCATGTGTGTCGACTTTACGTGTCTCAACAAATATTGTCCAAAGGATCACTTTCCCCTCCCGAGGATCGATCAAATTATCGACTCCACAGCAGGATGTGAACGTCTTTCCTTCCTGGATGCTTACTCTGGTTATAACCAGATCAGATTGAAAGAAGAGGACGAGGTCAAAACAGCGTTCATCACACCTTACGGCGTGTTTTGCTATAGAACAATGCCTTTTGGTCTGAAAAACATGGGAGCAACATATCAGCGGATGATGCAGAAGTGCTTAGCAACACAGATTGGAAAAAATGTACAAGTGTACATCGATGACGTCGTCATAACATCAGAAAAGGGGGCAACGTTAATCGAGGACTTGAAGGAAACCTTCGACAACCTCGACAAATTTTGTCTCAAGTTGAATCCGACGAAGTGTTCTTTCGGCGTCCTTGCAGGAGAACTTCTCGGGTTCCTAGTCTCAGCAAGAGGGATCGAAGCTAATCCCGAAAAAATCCAAGCTATCGTAACAATGAGGAAGCCAACAAAGTTGAAAGAAATACAGCAGCTAACTGGACGAGTCGCAGCTTTAAGCAGATTCGTCGCCAGACTGGGAGAAAAGGCGTTACCGTTTTACGCCCTCATCAAGCATGGAGATAAGTTCCAGTGGAATGAAGAGGCAGATAGAGCTTTCGAGGATCTTAAACGCGCAATTTCGACACCACCAATCTTGGTGGCGCCAAAAGAGAAGGAACCCCTCCTGCTATACATTGCGGCTACACCCCGGTGGTCAGCACGGCGCTAGTTGTCGAAAGAGAAGAAGAAGGAAAACTCCATGGAGTGCAGAGGCCGAGTATATTTCATTAGTGAAGTATTATCGCCTTCAAAACAGAGGTACCCACAAGCACGTAAGCTAGCATACGGGGTGTTCACAACCGCAAGAAAATTGCGGCACTATTTTTCGGCGCATCCGATAATAGTGGTCAATGAGGCGCCTTTATCCAATATACTCAACAATCCAGAAGCTAAAGGTCGTGTCTCCCTTTGGGGAATAGAAATTTCTCCTTGGGACATCACGTATGAAAAAAGAAAAGAAATAAAGTCGCAAATTCTGCCAGACTTCATCGCAGAGTGGATGGAATTACAAAACACAGGACCCCCAGATCTATCGAGAACCTGGACTATGAACTTCGACGGGCCCAAGAGGTTAGAGAGAGCTGGAGCAGGCGTGATACTAATATCACCTGAAGGCGACAAACTAAAATACGTCTTACGGATGACGTTCCCAAATGCGTCTAAAAATGAGGCAGAATACGAAGCTCTTATACGCGGGATGAAGATGGCGAAAGCTTGTGGTGCAACTCGACTAAAAATCTTTGGCGACTCAGAATTGGTAGCTCAGCAAGTCATGAACCAATGTGATGCAGTCAATGATAGCATGGTGGCATACAAAGAAGTATACAATGAGCTCGAGAAACTATTTGATGGATGCGAGGTAAATCACATCAGCAGGCTTAGCAATGACGAAGCCGATGTTCTTGCAAACATCGGGTCGCAGTGTATCGCGATTCCTCTGGGTGTGTTCTGGGAGGAGATAACAGAGAGATCCACAAAGCCGAAGAAATCAACAAAGAAGGAGAAGGATGAGAAACCCTCGGGGGCTGCGAAAGAAACATCGGAAGAAGAGGAGGAACAGGATCTAGTATTGATGGTACAAATACCATGGATGCAGGCGTACATATCATACATCCTAAGGAAAACAATACCCGATGATCCAGTGGAAGCAAGGCGAGTTATTAGACGATCCAAAGCTTTCACGGTGGTCAAAGGGGAGTTGTACAAGCGAAGTATCTCGGGTGTGTTACAAAGGTGCGTTACACCCGAAGAAGGAAGGACAATCCTGAAGGACGTACACGAAGGAATATGTGGTCATCATGCAAGCAGTCGAGCTATTGCAGCCAAGGTTTTTCGAGCTGGATTTTATTGGTTGACAGCGATTGAGGACGCAAAGGAGATAGTGCGAACTTGTGACGCGTGCTAGAGATATGCCGCAAAGCCTCACTCCCCGGCAGCGGAATTGATGCCAATACCCTTATCTTGGCCCTTTGCTCAGTGGGGTCTCGATATGGTGGGAAAGTTACACAAAGCTTCGCCAGGAGGATACGAGTACATGCTCGTCGCTGTCGACAAATTTACCAAATGGATAGAAGCGAAGCCGATAAATTCACCAGATGCAGCGTCAGCAATAAAATTCGTGAAGAGCATTGTTTTTCGGTTTGGCGTACCTCATAGCATTGTTACGGACAACGGCAGTAACTTCACATCCAAGGCATTCAAGGCGTACTGTGCAGAGGTAGGCATCAAATTGCACTTCGCGTCAGTTGCGCATCCTCAAACCAATGGCCAAGTCGAGAAAGCCAATGGTATCATCTGCAATGGTATCAAGAAGCGTTTGTTAGGGCCATTGGAAAAAGCTCGACATACTTGGCTAGAGGAGCTGCCAAGTGTGCTGTGGAGTATCCGAACAACACCAAATACGGCGACACAGGAAACTCCGTTTTTTCTGGTCCATGGAGCTGAGGCAGTACTACCAATAGAGATAGAGCATGATTCTCCAAGAGTTACGGAATATGATGAGGAGGCTTCTAGAAAGGCATTGGAAGACGATGTCGATGCGTTGGATGAAGCCAGAGACGAAGTATTGTCTAGGGTCACTAAATATCAGCAAGACCTAAAAAACTATCACAGTCGACATCTGCGACCAAGATCCTTTCAGGTTGGAGACTTTGTTCTGCGACTCAATCAAGATCGTACTGAAAAACTCGAGTCACCATGGCTTGGCCCTTACATCGTCACGGAAGTCATCGAAGGAGGAGCATACATGATCAAGGATAAGAAGACGGGGGTTCCCGAGAAAAACCCCTGGAACGTGGCACAGCTAAGGCGTTTTTACGCTTAGTGTCGAAATATAGTCCTCCTTGTAAAAATACAATGTACTGAAACGCCCGCGAGTTTTCAGACGCACTCTTTTCCTTTTTCGGGGCACCGAGTGGGGCCGGGAAAGGTTTTTAATGAGGCGGGCTCGCGGTGCTGCAATATAATAAAGATAGTGGAGATACATATCTTTTTTCTTCGACATGCTCGGGGGCTTACGCCTCGAAGTTACAATATATACACAATATAGATGAATTTAACTGGCAAAAAATATTTCGCCTTGGTACCAAATACCTCGCCAAAT
The DNA here is from genome assembly GCF_022539505.1 of Lolium rigidum. Classification (NCBI taxonomy): domain Eukaryota; kingdom Viridiplantae; phylum Streptophyta; class Magnoliopsida; order Poales; family Poaceae; genus Lolium; species Lolium rigidum. The sequence continues at coordinate 128,734,213 of NC_061508.1, forward strand.
AAAAAGAAGGTACAAAATAGCAATCAGCAAAAGAACAAAATACTCGGGGGCTTGTACCCGCAAATATAGTATATTCAATAAGAATTTGGGTGCCTTGGTTTAAAACCTCGCATACACAATAAAGAGATTTACCACCGAAACACTCGGGGGCTTGATGAGGAAAAATAGAAATATTTATTAACTTTACAATGAAGAATGTGTTTACAACATACAGGACGCAATTCCTGAGAAAACTCGACAAGCTAGAAGAAAAAATATCAATGGCGGCTCAGTATATTATCTATGGTCATCCGTCCAGTATTTGAAGCACGAGTACTATGTTCAGCATAGCTGCCCCTTACAAAGAACTCATCATCCATCCGAAGAAGTTCATCCATCATATCTTCGGCAACAGGGGTCACATGATCCTCAAGCTTGCTAACATCCCTTTTCCTTTTCGCCATCTTGGCTAAGCACTTGGTAACAATTTGGCTCATGTCAAACTTGGGATAGCAGATTTTGATCATCATCATAGCAAACCTGGCACCGGCAGATAGTTGAGCTCGCACAAAGTTATGGATACGAGGAGCATCTTGAAACTTTTCCAACAAACCAAGAATAGTGTCGGGCGCCTCGTTCCGAGGAAACAACGTCTTGTAAACCAGGGTCAATGTTCTGGTGCAGAAATCAAGGAACTCGCGAATGACAGGCGCGGTCTTGAAACCTAACAATCTGTCGGGTTCGCTCTGGAGTGGCCCAGAACAAAGAACCATGGTCAAGAGAAAGGTTAACGAGAAGATTTGTCCTTGCGTTTACCCTCTCTTCTTCAGCACCATCGTCGGGAAAGGAACCTATTTGGCGACAGCACAGGAATTTCAAAAAGGATACAGCAGGAAGACAGAAGTTTTGATTTGGAAAAGCATACCTGACATATCCACACTAGCTTCATTCATCAAATCGAGCATAAAATTCTCTCGAGTGGTTGCCTTTTCAGCTTCAGAAACGGCGGCTTCCTTGGCAGCTATGGCTTCTTGAGCTTGTTGAAGTGCAATTTTCTCTTTTTCGGATGCTTTGCGAGATTGCTCCATCATCACAAGTATCTGTTTCTTCGCATACTGAAGTTGATGACGAAGTTCTTCCAAGTCTTGTGGTAAATTCTCACTCGAAGAATCTCTATCAAATTCAGTATCAACAAGCGCTTTCTTCGAGCGAGACGGAGTAGGTAACACATCAGAAGGACGAGGAGTTGCAGAATAGTTGTCAAAAATCAACTGAAAGAAAAGGCTCGACATCAATCATCAAGCAAAGATAGATTCTCATTGATTTTCGAAGTATGTACATTGCTATTAGAAAAGAAGGGTCCCTAATGGACTATTGAAGTAGATGTGGCCAAAACTACTAGGGCGACAGCGTCAAAAGACAGTAAAAACTAAAAGAGAAGACAGGGTGGTCTACTTGACCTCCGGCTTGGATGCGCTTGGAGCAGGAGTTGGTTTGACACCAAGGAAGGAAAGGATTGGCTTTGAGGGAGGCTTGGCAGCTCTAATTAAAGATTGCCATTTCTTCGTCTCCATCTCCCCTATGTGGCCAACCTTGGTCCAGTCGACGTCTTGCTGGTTATTAGCAATCAGCGCGATGGTGCCCTCAACGCCAATCTTCAGGCCCTCTTGGCGAAGTTTGAGCCCAAGATCTTCCGACACGTTGAAGGCTTTGGCAAGAGCAACGAAAGTGTTGGGCTCCTCTTTTTTCGGGAAGAAGTAGGGGAAAAGCTTCGAGAGACCTGCCTCAGCGTCAGCAAGGCCTTCGCGTGCTTCATCCCCATGAATTTCAAGAAGAGTCAGCGCGTCGAGAAGTTCGTCGCCTTCAGGACCATCCACTTCATAGTCTTGATGAGTTCTCCCTGAAGACAAATAAAGGGTAGCTCGTAAATAACATGCTCGGAAAAAATGCAGTAACCCGAGAAAAAACAGCAGGAGTCAAAGCACTTACTCACAAAACGTCGACTTTGCGACTCCAGGCGAGCGAGGATTTCTGTTTCTCGAGCAGATTGCTGTTCTATATTCTCGCTCAAAGAGTTTTCCGCGTCATGAAGTCTTTTTCGAAGATCTTCGACAGAGGCAGCATCGGCTTCAGCTTTCTCACGAGCCTTTTTGCTCTGCTCTAACTTGGTAGCAAGAGCATCAGCACGCTTATTGGCTTCCGCAAGATCTCCTGGTAAAAAAAGCGACAATCAAATGTTATGACAAAAATAGTGGAGTACACGCAACAAAGGAGGAGGATAACAAAAATACCTTCCAGCTTCTTGGTATGATCACGATACCCAATGAATTGGGTACCAAGACAGATAAATTCCTTCATTAAAGGCTGAAGAGAGGACCAAAAGAAAGAGAAGTCAATACAGCCAGTCTAGGTTCGATAACATATCGCAAGAAACAAAGGAGAGATGAAAGTACTGAAAGGCTCGGAAAATAAACAAAAAAGAGAAGACTGAAACACTTACGTCATCTAATGAAGGTGTCGAAGAGCTACCAGGGAACAGGATAGGTTCCTTGGATGGTTCGACCCTTGACCTCTTTGGCGAAGGAGCACGGGGGCTTGCAGGTGGAGTCGAATGCTCGAAGTTTTGCTGAGGAGGCGAAGTTTCATCCCCATCATGATGAGCTTCGGACACAACTAAAGTACGCGACGTACTCATTCGAGCAGCCGCGTCAATAGGTTGTTCTTCTTCCTCGTCACCACTACAACAAAAATGGCGACAATATAAGAAGCAAAAAAGATTTTTTTAAAAAAAACATCAAAGATCAAAAAAGTAAGGAGTAAGGAGTAACTTACGAGCTGACGAGGGCATCGGTGTATGGATTGAAAGCTGGTTTCCCATCTGAAGGATTAGCTTCTTCGGCTTTGGAGGTGCCGGAATCTTTGACTTCATTCCTTTTCCTCTTGTTCTTTGGAGAAGCAGGAGGAGGGGAGTGTGTCGAAGCAGTGGCTTCGCACTCAAGCATCCTTTCTCGAAGAAGCCGCGGATCTGTGAGAACCCGCGACTTCACTGTCAGGGCGCGCAGTGCCTTGGTTGTCATCATCGACAACGGTACGGTCTTCAACTTCTCCACCCTCAGGAAGGGGAGGAAGAGAAGTGAGAGAGGGATGGTTCTGAGAAAAAGAAAGAATGTCGATAAAAAATAAAGAGTGTCGATAAGAAAAAGGAAGTTATGCAAAAAAGCCAGCAATATAGTAGTCGACAAATAATAAAACTCGAGCAGTTAATATAGCAACCAAAAGGAAAAATTACCTTGGGAAGGGGATTGGCGCCACTATATGGCGCAACGCGGCAAGAAGTAGGAATGCTGTCCTTCTTGCTAAGCTTTGACATCCTTCGGATCAATTTTTCCAAGTCCTTCACAGGAAGGTCCTTGGAAATTCTCTCGACATCTTCATCACCAGCATACATCCAAAGGGGATTTTTGCGAGCTTGCAGAGGCTGCACTCTAATCCTAAGGAAGTATGCTGTGATCTGGATACCCGACAATTCCTTGCCGCGGGTGTTCTGGAGTTCACGGATGCGAGTCATCAGCGCCCCTGTCGCTGTTTTCTCTTCTTCGGTAGCTTCAGCATCCCAGGATCGGCGGCGAAGAATCTTGGTTTTTCCGTCAAAGGGAGCAATGTTGTACTCCACTGAATCAGAGCCCTCCTCATGTATATAGAGCCATCTTTTGCGCCACCCTTGGACAGAATCAGGGAATTTGACGTCGAAATATTCGACATCGGGACGCACACAGATAACGACGCCGCCGATGTTATAGGCGACGCCGTGGGCGCCATTACGGCGGATGCAGAAAATGCGCTTCCACAGAGCCCAATTCGGATGGACTCCGAGGAAGCACTCACACAGTGTGATAAAAATCGACACGTGGAGAATGGAATTGGGCGTCAGCTGATGTAGCTGAAGCCCATAAACAAAAAGAAGACCACAGAGAAACTCGTGGATGGGGGGAGAAAGACCACGGATGAGATGGTCGACAAAACTGACCCGATACTCCATTGGAGGTGATGGGTAGCTTTCCTCCTTGGGGAAGCGCAGCGTGTTCTCCTTCTTGGTGAACCCCAGCTTCTTTAGCAGGTTCATATCTTGATTGGAGATCTTGGATCTCTCCCACTCCAGATCTTCGGCGGCCATCTTAGACTCTGGAGTGCTATGCCTAGTCAATCGGATGCGAGGCGGCATCAATGAGCTTGGTGGCGAAGGGTGTGAGTATGGCTGAGCGCTTGAAGCAACGAGAGCAATGGAGGATCTTGCAGAGGAGAAGCAGAGATGCGGCGCGAGCGAACGGACTAGAGGAGGAAGACGATGCCTTTATATAGAGGTGCGCTGAACGGACGCGCCGTTGGATTGAGAAATTGCGGGACATATGTTGTACACGTGGACAAGGGGTAAAAAGTAATTTCAAATAGACGAGAAAGCACAACAGCTACAGTACGTGCGCCAGGAAAAGCGGAGGACGTGTGTCCCCCACTTGCACGACGTGTCAAATTGACAAGATTTCTGGGCCCACAAGGCAGAGAGATAGTGGTTCTCGCGTTTTCCCGATACATTGGTCGTGGCTGTCATCAGCAGTGATGTCACCTTGGTAAAATAAAATCTCGGATATGAAGCTTCACAAGAATGCCGACAGCAGAAGATTATTGTTTCGAGAGCCTTTGATCAAATACAAGTTTTTGCTCAAATGCTCGGGGGCTACTTTGGAAAAAAGAAACATTCGAATATGGCAAAATAGAAATGGCGAGAGCCTATGACCAAGCGCAAGCATTTGTTCATAGCCTCGGGGGCTACTCCCATCGGGAGCGCTGTTCGCGCACCCGATAGATATAAAACCTCGAGAAAGAATGACAATATAGTGACATGAGGCATTAGAATGTTGAGCCTACAACCAAGCACAAGTCCTTGGTTGTAGCCTCGGGGGCTACTCCCATCGGGAACGCTGTTCGCGTGCCCGATGAAGTTATAAAAAAAAGAGAAGAGAAAGAAAGAAAGAAGTGAGTATATTTCGAATTATACAAATAACTCTAGATATACTCCCATCGGGAAGGCAATATAAGTCATATATTGACTCGGTAAAATGTGCTATTCCAACAGCCGAATAAGCACTCGACAATATATTCTCAGAACGCCAAAGTTGCGAACAATTTCTGAATGCCGCAAAACTTTGCGAAGGTAAGACCCCGGATCCGTTCTGTGTGGCGTGGCACCGTCTCTGACGTCGGTTTGCTACTTTTTTCCGTATCAACAGATACGAAGAAAAATCCTAACGGACGTGTTAGGTACCCGATAAATATGACTGGGACTCGACAGAATGGTAAGACCTTAAGCGACACCTGTCGAAGTTTACACCAGTATCCCGAGATCATGTCCAGGGACGTGATCTTGAAGTAGGTTTTTGCGGATTGCCACTAGAGCAGTTTAACTAGTACCTGATCCGTCAGATGAACTAGCCCCAACTACCATTATCCCTGTACAATATAGAAATTCGTATGCAAAGATATGTGGTAAAGTTCAGAGTTATCGAATAAATATAAAGGTGGAGATTTTCCCTGACTCTGCGATTCAAGCAAAATCTCGGGGGCTACTGACATAGGCATCCCCAATGGGCCTGCCGGAGATGGTACCCGGGGTTTATTGAAGGCCCACAACCCGAAGGATAAGAAGATTCGAAAGCCCAAGATACTATTAAGGAAAGCTAGAGTTGTAATAGGAGTCATTGTTTGTAATCTTGTGGGATGGGTTAGAAATCCTCCCAGACTCTGTAAACTTGTGTATCACGAATCCCTCGGCTCCACCTCCTATATAAGGGGGAGTCGAGGGACAAAGAAAGTATCGAATCATTGTCTCACAAACCCTAGTTTTTACATCGTCGAGTACTTTTCAGCTGAAACCTTCGAGATCTACTTGCCTCTACATCCAACGAAACCCTAGTCTACAACTTGTAGGCATTGACAAGTTAATCCCTTGTCAGCTATCGAGAATAAATGGATCTTCAAGAGAAAAACAGATGCTGATGGTAATATTACTGTCTATAAAGTTCGACTTGTCGCAAAGGGTTTCCGACAATTCAAGGAGTTGACTACGATGAGACTTTCTCACCTGTAGCGAAGCTAAAGTCTGTGAGGATTTTGTTAGCAATAGCTGCATTTTTCGATTATGAGATTTGGCAGATGGATGTCAAAACGGCGTTCCTTAATGGTGATATTGAGGAAGAGTTTTATATGGTACAACCCAAAGGTTCTGTCGATCCTAAAAATGCTGACAAGGTATGCAAACTTCAGCGTTCCATTTATGGACTGAAGCAAGCATCCCGGAGTTGGAACCTACGCTTTGATAGGGTGATCAAAGATTTCAGTTTTATACGGACTCATGGTGAGGCCTGTATTTACAAGAAAGTGAGTGGGAGCTCTGTAGCGTTCCTGATATTATATGTAGATGACATATTATTGATTGGGAATGATATAGAACTATTAAGCAGTGTTAAAAGTTATTTGAATAAGTCTTTTTCAATGAAAGACCTTGGTGAAGCAGCGTACATTTTAGGCATCAAGATTTATAGAGATAGATCAGGACGCCTAATAGGCCTTTCACAGAGTACATACCTGGACAAGATTCTAAAGAAGTTTAGAATGGATGAAAGCAAGAAAGGGTTCTTGCCTATGTTTCCAGGTAAGGTCTTGAGTAAGACTCAAGGTCCGGCTACAGCAGATGAAAGAGAGAGGATGAGCAAGATCCCCTATGCTTCGGCAGTAGGCTCAATCATGTATGCCATGCTGTGTACTAGACCGGATATCGCACATGTTGTTAGTTTGACCAGCAGATATCAAAGTGATCCAGGAATGGAACACTGGACAGTGGTCAAGAATATCCTGAAGTACTTGAAAAGGACTAAGGATATGTTTCTTTCTTATGGCGGTGACCAAGAGCTCGCTGTAACCAGTTACACCGATGCAAGTTGGAACACTGATCCTGATGACTCTAAGTCTCAGTCTGGGTACGTGTTTATATTGAATGGTGCGGCAGTAAGCTGGAGCAGTTCCAAGCAGTGCAAGGTGGCGAAATCTTCAACAGAATCTGAATATATAGCGGCTTCAGAGGCTTCATCAGAAGCGGTATGGATGAAGAGGTTCATTGTTGAGCTTGGTGTGGTTCCTAGTGCATTGGACCCGTTAGTCATTTATTGTGACAACACGGGTGCCATAGCCAATGCAAAGGAACCAAGGTCACACAAGAATCTAAAGCATATCAAGCTGCGTTTTCATTCGATTCGCGAGTACATCGAAGATGGTGAAGTAGAGATTTGCAAAGTACACACAGATCTGAATGTTGCAGATCCGTTGACTAAAGCTCTCCCTAGGGCAAAGCATGACCAACACCAGAATGCTATGGGTGTTAGGTACCTTACAATGTAATCTAGATTATTGACTCTAGTGCAAGTGGCAGACTGTTGGAGATATGCCCAAGAGGCAATAATAAAGTGGTTATTATGATATCTTTGTGTTTATGATAAATGTTTGCATACCATGCTATAATTGTATTAACCGAAACATTGATACATGTGTGTTATGTAAACAACAAGAAGTCCCTAGTAAGCCTCTTGTATAACTAGCTTGTTTATTAATGGATGATCATGGTTTCGTGATCATGAACATCGGATGTTATTAATAACAAGGTTATGTCATTGGTTGAATGATATAATGGACACACACCCAAATGAGCGTAGCATAAGATCAAGTTATTAAGTTCAATTTGCTATAAGCTTTCGATACATAGTTGCCTTAGTCCTTCGACCATGAGATCATGTAAATCACTTACACCGGAAGGGTACTTTGATTACATCAAATGCCATTGCGTAAATGGGTGGTTACAAAGATGGGATTAAGTATTTGGAAAGTGTGAGTTGAGGCATATGGATCAATAGTGGGATTTGTCCATCCCGATGACGGATAGATATACTCTGGGCCCTCTCGGTGGAATGTCGTCTGATTAGCTAGCAAGCATATGATTGGATCATAAGAGATGACATACCACGGTACGAGTAAAGATTACTTGTCGGTAACGAGGTTGAACAAGGTATGGAGATACCGATGATCGAACCTCGGACAAGTAAAATATCGTGTGACAAAGGGAATTGGCATCGTATGTAAATGGTTCAATCGATCACTTAAGTCATCGTTGAATATGTGGGAGCCATTATGGATCTCCAGATCCCGCTATTGGTTATTGCTCGGAGAGGAGTATCGACCATGTCTGCATAGTTCGCGAATCGTAGGGTGACGCGCTTAAGGTTCGATGTCGCATAAGTAGATTCGGAATATGAGATGGAGTCCGAAGTTTTTGTTCGGAGTCTCGGATGGGATCCAGGACATCACGAGGAGGTCCGGAATGGTCCGGAGAATAAGATTCATATAAGGGAAGTCATTTTCCGGGGTTCGGGAAAAAGTCCGGTGATTTGACCGGAGCTTCTAGAATGTTCTAGAAGGGTCATCAGTGGGCCCACCACCCCGGGAGAGGCCACATAGGCACCACATGGCATGGTGGGTCCTGCCCACTATGACATGTGGGCCCAGGCCGGCCCACCCCTAGAGATAGAATCTATCTCTAATTTAAATGGTTTAAATTTAGAGATAGAATCTATCTCAAGATTAAAGTGTTTAAATGAAGAGATAAAGGGGAAGACTTGGGGGGAAGACTTCCCCCCCTCATGCGCCGGCCAAGGAAAGAGGTGGGGCCAGGGGAAACCCTAGGCCGACCCCTCCCCCTATATAAAGAGGGGAGGGGGTGGCCGGCCAACACACCCCTCATCCAACCCTAGCCGCCCCCTCTCTTCCTCCTCCATACGCTGTGCAGGCTTAGGCGAAGCCCTGCAACAATCTTGTAGATTAGATCTTGGGTGTTTCATGGATTAGATCTTGGATTTATTCGTCTTTGCGGTAGGAAATTTTTTGTTTTCTATGCAACGAACCCCATCAACCGCCCCAGCACCGGACCACTCGGAGCAGGCCGGCTCTACACTGGTGACATCCGGAGTACATGCTCTATAAGTCTAGAAGCCGCCCGGTTCGGGCCCGGCGCACGATCCGGCGGCACCGGCCCCAGGCCCGGCAGACCGGCTCCCTCGACTGTTTGCTGAGCTGGACAAGTCACAATGGCTGGATTCTAAGTAGACATATATATACCCCTTCACCTAGCTCAGAACACTCCACTACACTACAAACTATTCTTGAGCTCTCTCTCTCACATACTCCATTGATAGAAACACCAAAAGCCTCAGATCTCCCTCCTCCTCCACCCAAATTCGAATCCCTCCGGGGAAAAGATAGAGGAGGCCTTGATCTATAGTTCCACCAAGCCAAATCTTGTTCCCCCTTGTATTCATCGAGATACTGTTATCACCAGAATTTGACCAAGTCAGAGGTGGGCCGCGATCAAGATGGTCTGAAGATATATATACATGGAGGAATACGTGGATCGGCCTTTTATACCAAGTTGGGCTTAATTGCCCATGTATCTGTAACATATTAGATCGTATTTTAGTTTAGAGATAGAATCTTACTCGTGCACGGTTTAGTGCACGCCCTCATTAGAAAGTCCCCTGGACTATAAATATGTACCTAGGGTTTATGGAATAAACAACAACTCACGTTCAACCCCAAAACAAACCAATCTCGGCGCATCGCCAACTCCTTCGTCTCGAGGGTTTCTATCGGGTAAGCGACATGCTGCCTAGATCGCATCTTGCGATCTAGGCAGCACAAGCCCCACGTTGTTCATGCGTTGCTCGTATCGAAGCGCTTTTGATGGCGAGCAACGTAGTTATCATTAGATGTGTTAGGGTTAGCATTGTTCTTCGTTTAAGCATGCTTACGTAGTGCAACCCTTGCATATCTAGCCGCCCTCACGCCTATCTCAGGTGTGGGGCGGCACCCCGCTTGATCATTATTTAGTAGATCTGATCCGTTACGATTGCTCCTTGTTCTACAAGGATTAGTTTAATATCTGCAATAGTTAGTCCTTACAAAGGGGGGGAGGATCCAGTGGCACGTAGGGTGGCGTTCGCAAGTCCTAAACGGGATGTTCCGAGGATCAACTTCATGTTGGTTTTTAGGCCTTGTTTAGGATCGGCTTACGAGCACCGTGCGTGGCCGCGAGGCCCAACCCGGAGTAGGATGATCCGATTATGCGGTGAAAACCCTAAATCGTCGTAGATCTCATTAGCTTCATCTTGATCAAGCAGGACCACCAAGTATTCGTGCACCCCGTACGAATCATGGGTGGATCGGCTCTTTGAGCCGATCCACGGGATAACCTGAGAGCCGATCGAGGCTCGTATTTAATGTTTACATGTATGCCCCGCGGAGAAACTAAGCGAGGCATCCCCATCACCTTCCCGACCAGGTATAGGTCGGGTGGCACGCCCTTGCACTTCGCATCGCCGCGTGTGACCGGAAGAGCATTGCGGGCCGTCGCTCGGAGGGGTCTCAGCCAGCCGCAGCTCTAGGCTCTTCCCGGCTCTACGGTGTTGACAAGGCCGCTGCCCGCCGGTGGGTTTTGGCAGTCAACACATTCTGGCACGCCCGGTGGGACTATCGTCTACATCAACCACATCGCCATCTACATCTGAGATGGCGGACGGCACGCCAGTCATCTACGAGGATCTGCCTGACGACCTCAAGAAGCAACACAACGAGATCAAGGCCACCCTCGAAGCCGACCTCATCGGCTCTTTTCAGAGAACCCGTTCCCATGGCATCAGATGGAAGGGATTCTCACCGCAAGGTGCGCTCGATGGGATAGACCTCTCTACCCCGTCGGAGGAACGCACCGGGGTCTCGCGGCAGGAGATCAACTACCCGGTGGCTCACTCGCTACACCGCCACTCGAGAACTTGGTCAACGTGTTGGAGCGTGTCGCTCGCGCGTGATCCAGGAGATCATGAGCCACCGGTACTCGCCGTCAGGACCAGCTCCCGGGACTCATCAAGGAGAGTTGCCATCCCAGTCCCGTCTACCAAGCAGAGGAAAGCCGATGGCGAGACTTCGGCTGATGCGAACGCATTGCTCGTCCTCCCGACGGAGCCTAGTGCTCCAGATTTCCACGAGGGGAACTACGATACCTTCATGAGAGGGCTTTGACCCAGCGAGCCGGCGAAGATTATGTTCACCACACGGTTTGCTTGGGTCCAACGACGATCTAACGAACAGCGACCACGTCGGCTACACGAATCCCAACGGAGCTGACGTGCGAGTACACGCAAAGCTGATATCTGTAGTTACCAGACAGATTCGGCTCGAGGGAGGCATATGGTCACCACACCAGACAGATGGTAAATGATAGCCGGTGGAAAATCGGCCAGTAAAAAAAAAACAAAAGGGAGAGAAGCAAAACGTTGCAAATATAGCGATTAACACATCAAGGCCCTATCGAGAAGCAAAATCATCTCTGTCTATGAAGGCCCTACCGAAGAAACACACCGAGGGCGATGATGGCATCAACACGGATGCGTTCCGCCTCGGCGATCTCAGCCTCGTCATCCGCGTCTTTGCCCGTCACCGGCTGATTGCTCGGGGAACGGATTTCAGCCAGATCGGTCTTCGGATCGGGCTGTGAGACCTTTTGCTTCTTCTTCAGAGCGGGCAACAAGGGCCTCCTTGTCTTGGATGATCCGTTTGGTCACCCTTACCCTCTCTTCAAGGTCCTCCAGCTCCTTGTGCAAGGTCTCGAGTTCGGTGCGGGTGGCAGAAGTATCCGTCTTGGCGTCCAGAGCAGCCTTCTTCTCATTGAGCCGTCGGCACTTCTCGGCAATGTCGGCTCTCAGCGGAAGTTGGGAGTGGCGAAGAGTAATCCTTTGGCGAGCTGATTGCACCCGTGACTTAAAGACCGACAGGGTGACAGCGGGCCAAAGCTTCACTTGCAGGGTCATAGGGAGATGAGGATGGATATCCTCGAGGATGCCTTTGACTTCTTCGGAATTCTCAATCGAGCCTCAATAGAGGTAGAGAGCAAGTCCTTGAGGCGCCGGAGCTGGCCACGGACCGTGCTGATATCCGGCTCCCCACTTGCCTTGGAAGGAATGGGATCGATGGATGCTGGGTCGAACGTAAGCAAGCTCGAGAGATCACAACCCTGATAAGGCAAACACAGTGAGTTTAACAGGTAACGAGGAACTGATGGAGCCGAAGAGGAGAGACATACCTCTCCCAAGGGAGAAGGAGCAGCCGACGCAGTAACGATCGGCTTTTCTGGGGGCTCGGTTGGATCAACCGCTCGTGCAGCCGCTGGCGTCGGGGCAGCTAGATCCAGGGTAGCGGGCGGCCTCGGTACCTCCTCAACATCCCCGCTAGACGTTTCGGCGGCCTACAAGAGGAAGTGATTAGCCGATCCAAATGATAACGGGACAGCATGAAAGCGTGACCACGAAGATAATTACATTCGAGACCTCCTGGCTTGATGAAGAGGTTGGTGGGTTCTTACGAGCCCTTTTGACACAGCGGTGCTTCGTACGTAACCCTGATCTGGTCGGGGCCTGAGGAGCAGGGGTTCCGGTGATCAACCTTTTCTTGGAAGCCGGCGCTGGCGAAGCCGTCTGACTCCGGGTAGTGGACCTCTCGGAATCACCCGAGTTCGATTCTCCCTGGCTGGTTTCTTCGGCTCCGCTGGAGGATCCTTCGCAGGAGGCCTCGTAGGAAAGGATACAAGCGCGTCATGAACAAATTCTTTGAAAAAAGCGGACGAGCGCCGCAGGGTCCGAACCAACTTACACGCAAGCTTTCCCGGGCCGGAGCTTTACGCTTCAGGGTTTTCCTGGCCGCTACCTTCCTCACCGCCGTCCTCGCCTGAGTCGAGGCTCGGGGGGCAACGGGCCCCGAAGATGCTTTACTCTTGGAAGCCGATTTCGGTGAAATCGGCCGACTCTGCATTATAACTTTCTTCAGGGGAGGCGAGCTCTGGCAGAAGAGAACCACTGGTGCCGGAGGAAGAAAGACGAAAGGGGAGCCGTCGGCTTGTGTAGGAGCTGGGCCATCTTGTTGCTGCCGGGAGAAGAGAGTCGGTTCACTGGACAATCACCATAAGGCAGCTTACAAGAAATACTTAAGTGACGGTACCTGGTCGGCAGGGGGATCATATTCGGCGTCAAGCTCCTTCAGCTGCGGTCCTAGTGCCCTCCTGAAGACATGGGTCTTCCACATAGACCACCAAGTTTCAAAACCGTCGGTGGTGAAGGAGAAACGGAGGTCGTGGGGAATTGGTATGGCCAAAGCGTCAAAGAAGGTATAGCACCTTTGGGCGGTGAGGATGTCAGGCAGTTCAGCTCTACTTGCTGTCAGGTGGTGTAGGAAGAAGTGTGGAGGCACCTGTCCGAGACCAAGCTGCCGAGCCGCTACTACTGGTTGATAACACTCATAACCGGGCTTGATGATCCGGTTCGAGGTGCTCATGCCGACAGGGAGAAAGCAAGGACGAATCATGAGGGAGTACAAGTGCTGTGTGCCGGCGTCATCGGCAAAGTCGTCCAATCGGAAAGAGACGGGGTTTTCAAAATTTGCCGATTCAGTATAAGGGTGGAACAGGGGGTTGTCTAAACCTTGGAAGAAAATCTTAAACCACCCTGCTGCTTCCTTGGGGATCAATCTGCTACCCGGGAGACCATACAGGGCTTGGCCGTAGCTGGTGCATCGAATTTCCTTGCCATTTTCATCCGGAAAGGTGCGGTTGGTCAGCGATGGGAAGTCTGGGATTTGGCTTTGGAAGTATAGTTGGGCCCACAGTTGAATGAACCACCAGGGGCCGCCAGTTTTAACTGTCTTGCGAGTGAACAGTTTGACAGACATCAGTTGAAGGGATCGATAATGTGGGGACCCCGAACTAGCTGTCCGAAATACCCTGTTATGTATACAGTTCACGTTCCCATGATCAGTGTGCCGTGAACACATAACCGAACTGATATCAAATTACATCATCCTTTACAAAACGGAATAAGAAAATTACAATAAGGTCATATGATCAACCTTTACATTATAGCCTCGAAGAGCCTAACTAAACATCAGAGTAGGATCATCATTTCAGCAGCGTAGAGCCCAAGTCATCTGCCATAAACCCTACAGGCAACTGACTGGGAAGACGTTCCTAGCTCGCATAGACGTCGTCCAAGTCCTTCTTCATTTGTCGAATTCCTCCAAGTCTGGCCAAGTAAATAGCCAGGGACAAAGCCGTGAGTACATTTGAATTGTACTCGCAAACCATCAAGAAGGTGATAACAATTCTAACTAAAGAAGACAAGAGAGGAAGAAAAGTTCCTCTTGTGGATATAGCATGTAGAAGAGAAGAGATGTTTTTGGTGGAGATAGCATCCCAACTTCTCGATTGAAGGGGGACACTTCAAGAATTTATCTAAGACATCTCCATATCTCTATTGAAGAAGATGCTTCAAAAGAGTTCTACAACATAAAACACTAGGGAGGGGTAACCCAATTTTGTTTCCTTTCCGACCATCTCCATATGGTCAACCAAACCATTCCCGTACCCTTCCGGTACTTCAAAACAAGTTCTTTCCTTTCCTTTGTCAAACAATTTTGTAAAACAAAACTCATCAGGCTAAGCAACAGCCATTCCAACCGTCCATGACCGCGGACACGGCTATTCGAATAGATTTGACTCTGCAGAGTTTGCACACTTTCCCCACAAGATCCGCGAGTTCATCATGTGGGCATCATCCCCGCATATCAACTATGCCATGACAAAAACTCGGACATAGCCTTTCGCCTATTCGTCTTAGCACGGGATCCTACCCTATGGAGTATGTACCTCCCCGGCACCGTGGCAGCTCACCTCACTTTGAGCGTGGCTCCACCGCCAAGCCAGGAGACCCATAGTGTCTTCCGGACGGGTCAGCCCCGAAGGCCTCCCGTTATACTATTGTCTCCACCAACGACAATCCGGATTCAGGGGTAACCTTACCCTTATATAGTTGTGCGGTGTCCCATGTTAAGAAGAACAAACTACGAGCTAAGCCCCGTCCCACTCCGGGGTAATGTGGTTGCGCGGGTTAATTGTCACGGGTGAATACTTAGGCGCCAAAGTTTTCGAAAACAAGATTTTCTTTTCAACCATCTTTGTCAAGATCCTTTCCTTTCATAAACACACGCTTGGGTAAGTCCAACTCACCCAAGGTTTTCAAAAATTCTTTTCAACAAGGTATTTTTCCAAGGGGTTCCCAACCTATGGTTTCATGTAAGAACTAAGAGACAACAGTGGCATGATGCCAACCATCATACCACTAAGGAGGTGATAAATGAGGTGTCAAGGGGATCATACATACTTAGGATAAGCATGCATAGGGACAACATAAGTAGTATGATTAAACAAGGGTCATGATGTTAATCATCATGCCACTAAGAAGATGCTAATATAGGTGGTCAAGGGGGCATACATGCTTAGGGTAAGCATGCATCACATCAACAAGGGGTTCACATACTTAAGAGTAAGTATGCATCGTGTAGGGGACCAAACATAACACAAGGTACAAGGAGCCAAGTATATAAGGGAACAATTAACACAACAAGGAGGATAAACAACAAGGGATCAAAAGATGGCTTGCCTTGGTTGGCTTATTTGTCCCTAGACTTCTTCAACTCCATTCAAATAAGAATTCCAACAATATAAATAAAATCCTCATCCGAACCACTTCTTCTTCTTCTCCGGAATTGTTCGCATCTATCGCCGGAAAATATAAGAGGAACACAATCAACACATTGAACCAACAAAACAAACATTCAATAATCAACAATCAATAGCTAACCATTCAACTAAGGTTTAACATACTAAGGGCTTATAGTTATTTCAAAAACAACTTTTGAAAGGGAAGCCAATTTATTTTACTTAACAAAGGTATGAGAGTATCAAAAATAAGCAAATGCCTCTATGGGTATTACCAAGGCACAAGTTATATACCCCCTGGTAGATAACACCACCAAGGAGACAAGTGAATCGTTTTTGGCTCAAAAGCATCCATATTTTATCTTCAAACATTTTTGGAAAGGCACAAATCATTTTTCCTATTTTATTTTTGCTTGCACAAATACTACCCAATACTAGGAAGTAAATAATATGCCATACCATTTTGAAATCTTAAGAAAAACAATAGAACTTGGTTTAATCTCGGGAGGTTTTGTTTGGCAAGAATAAAACATAGGTTGGGTATTTTTAAAACAAAGAGATGGCAAGGGTTTTAATAACTCAAAGGGATTTCAAATCCAACATTGTATGTGACATATCTACACTTGCAAACAGAGACAAAATTTCTTGAACAGAGACTAACAGTATTTTTACTATATGGCCAGTACTAAAACAAGACCAACCCAATTGGATTCACACAAAAATATTAATCCTACAATTGTTAAAATTACAAACACTAAACATGATGCAGTGATCATGTTTAATGTACTAAAAATCGTACAAAAATCCTAAAAATACAAGGCCAGTGGCATTGGAAAGGTATTGGAATTTATGAACTAATGCAATTGGTTTCGTTCGATTTGGGTTCGTAGAACTCGAGATATTCACAAAACAGTGCCACTGGTTTCTTTCATAAATTAACAGCAAAGATCAAATTTTCAAACATTTAAAAACGGGCGGGAATCAACTGGGCCATGCGGGAGTGCAGCGTTGGGCCGGCCCAGGTATGTTTCCAGGTGGAGAGGTGGGGAAAAAAAAATAAAAAGAAAGAAGAGGGAGGGGGCCCGGGCGGGCCAGGCCACTTGGGCTGACGTGGCCAAAACGGCCATGCAGCCCCATGATCGGGACGCGACCTGGGGTCGTCGTCTTTCCTCGTCTACGCACGCGAGCGGCTCGGGAAAGAAGGATGGGGCGGCCAGAGCTCACCTGCGCGGGAGGGCGGCGGCGTCGGCGTCGTTGGGGCAGGCGGCGGAGGCTCGAGGCGGTCCAGCCGCGCGTCCAGGGGCGGCTCGGCGGCCACCTCTCCTCCGCAGCATCTCCTCCCGGTGGCGATCTCCTCACGGTGTCCTCGGGCAAGGGCGATGGCGGCGGACTCCGGCGGGCCTGGGCGACGTGGACAGCAGGGTTAGGACGAGCAGGAGAAGGGGAGCAATATGGAACGAAGAGGGACGGCAGGGAACGCCGGAACTGGGCGCCATCATCCCCGCCACCCGTCGGTGATCATAGACGGAGGTGATTGCGCCGGCGTGCAGCGCCTAGAGGAGCGCCCTGATGCTCTCGCGTGGGCTAAGGAAGGTGGAGAGGAGTGGTGTGAGGAGAGTGGAGTGGTGTGAGGCGAGGGAGAGGCTGGGGATGGCTTTTATAGCCGAACGGGGGTGCATCGTGGGCATGGTGTATGGGAGATGGGGGCGACAAAACACGGACACGATTGGGAGGAGGGGCGGTGCCATTGAGTAGGGCATCCAAAGGTGGATTCAGTGCGGCTGGAATTAAGGAAAAAGGTGGGCTGGTTTGTTTGAGACGAGGTGATGTTTGCACGGTCAGCGAGGTGCTTGATGTGTCGTGCTCGGTCGTGGGTGAAGGAGGGAGGCGTGGCACCATTGCGTTGGGGTCGTGACACGATGCCCTTGCAGGCTACGGGTAGGGGTGGCCAAAGGAGGTCTACAGCACTGGGAACGCGCGTGCATGGTCAGAACGGGTGATCACGTCCATGGCGAGCATGGGAGAGGCTCTTGCGGGGCAGGGCTCGCCTCGGGACCATGCCCGTTGGTTAGAGGGGTACCAGAGCATCTTCATGGCGAGGCCTAGGAGGCTGGGGTGCTGGATTTCTTCTTGACCAAGAATATGGTGACCACTAGGTTGGCATGCTTGGAGGAAATGATGGGAAGCCTTGGGGCTCGGGGGAGTAGCTCCACACGCCTCCCGGAATCAAGGGAGAGGTGCTTGACAAGGCTAGAGGCGCAGGGTGCAGGTCTAGGGCTTTTGGGTCAAGGACTATGTCACTCATGGCATGGGGAAGGGGAAAGTGAGAGGAGAAGCTAGGGCTAGCTAGGTAGGCTTCCATGGTGTCCCGGGGTTATGTGAGGGTTGGCTCGCTGGTTGTCATTGAGTGGAGGGAGGAGGGGTAGGTTGCAAGTAAAGATCTTTCCATGATCTTTGCCATAAGTATGCACAAGGGTGTCCAACTTCTTTCCTCACTCCCAAAGCTAATCAATAAGGGGAATTATGGTGCATGGACGACCGGAGGGTGGAGAGAAGGGTGGAGGGATCATACTTTTAATGAGAGGGAGAAGGGAGGGTGCATGGTACAAGCCCATGATCACATGGCCGGCCACTTCTATTGTGTCCAACCTAGAGGGTCATGCACAATGCCCAAAGGTACTAAGGAAATATTCTAGGTGATGTTACTAATGATGGCAAGGGTGGAGATAAGTTTGATCAAGGTAGAAGGAAGTGGAGAGTTGAAATATGTGATATCCAAATATGGATAAAGAGAAAGAAAAGGAGGTGTGAGCATGATCACATGCAATAATGCATAAGCATTATTAGGTGTCAATAAAGGGGTGTAGTTGATGCACAAAGGTTATTTTATAAATATGGCTCAAGAAATAAGGTTGGAATCTCTCCTATGGCTATGGCAAAATTTTGAAATGAAAGGTAATTTGAAAATGTTGAGAGAAAACTAGGTGGAACATAGGAGTTCAAAAATTTCTACTTAATTTATAAAGCAAGGCAGATTTTCTCATGTTTAAAAACAAACAAGAAATGATATAAGTACCATATCATGCATTTTGTTAGAAAACAAAACCAGGAGAATTATTATAAAGCAAATATTTTTGGGAGGAGATAAGGTGATATGAAATACCACACTCATTTCCTATTTTGTTTGAGAAAATAAAATTTAAAAGCTTTGCTAAAACTAGGATTAGTTTTGTAGTGAAAATTAGAGAAGATTCTTAAATAGGACTCTTGGCAAATAAAATATTTTGGGAGAAGTGATCTCAAGGGTAGAGGGTGTGGCTACATAATGTAGCTACCATCTTCACTCTTGGTTTTGTGGAGATTAATCTTGGAATAAAGATAAACAAAAGATAAAAGTTGAAAAGGGGATCTAGTGGTGCAACATTGGATAGGGTGTAAGATCAAGTTGAAAATATAGGTTGCAAGGGTATTATGGGACATGCAATACGTGGAAGTTGTAGAGGGTGTCGCATAGATGAGATCCATGCATGGAGGTAATTAATAACAGTTGTGGGTGCTTAGATATAAACTGCCAAAGTTTGAACTTTTTAAGCCTGCCAAAAACAGATTTTTGACTTGGCCTCAAAACAGACGAGGATAAATGAGTATAAGAGGGATTTGGTTCAATACAAGGACATGGTTGGTAAGTGCTTAAGATAAGGTAGGTTTAGGACCAGATTCATTGCCTTGGATGGCAAGGGGTAGCTTAATCCACGGGCTCCAAAATGGGACCTGATAACAGTTTTAGGACTTAGCCAAATTTGTGATGCCTTAGGGGTTTTGACTAGGGTATAAGAGAGGGATGTATTAAGGGGTAGATGATCCCAAGTTTTGAATTCAAGGATGATTTTACCACTAGAGGTGTTGTTCCTTGAGGTAGCTCAAGACAAAACTCAACAATTAAATCAAGACAATTTATCTACCACCAGATCAAAGCAAAGCATCTTAACAAACAGATCAAGGCAATGCATCTAATTGGCTTTTAGAAAAAGTTTTTGTTCCCCCTGATTTTTGCATTAAGGACAAAAAAACAGGGTTGCAAAAGTTGGGGTGTGACAGATCTTCCACCCTTAAAATAATCTCGTCCCGAGATTACAAAGCGTAGGACTAGAGGGGTTGTAAAGTTTAACTAAAGTTAGACTCCATTCTTCTGTAGATGTGCCTCTGTTGAGAGGGTTGCAACTTCAGCTTCTGAGAGACACGGTAGATTCTGGCCGAGAGCAAGCTTCGTGAAGAGGGTGACTACTCCCAGTAGGTGTTGGATATGTAGTTTTCTTAAGGATCCTAGCAGGGTTCATGATTCTAGGGGAGGTAATGCAATCCAACGGTGCCCTAACAGAGTCGAAAACTTTTTAGAGTTAGCTTTAAAAATTTAGTGGAAGACGAAGTCTTCCACCCTTAAGATTGTTCAACGGGGGTTCTAGAGACTCGGAGCTTCTAGCACGGGTCTTGTTGGTGCTTCGAGGAAGTGATATCTCTCGTCTTGTGTAGAACATCTTCAGAGGGTGATGTGTAGTCCATAGCTTCAAGAGGCACTCACGGTGTTTACTAATCCATATAACGCGCGGTAAGTTAGTAAGTCGAAGAAGCGCCTGGTTGTTGTCCAAATGAAGCATCATCAAAGGTCATCGGAGACAATCTTCGGCTTGAGGGTCGGTGCTGACTTACACCAGTTAAGAAGTGAGCGGGTAAACTACACCTAATCTTGAGTCTTGAGGTATCTTCAGGAGCTTCACTTGATGAGGACCAGATGAACCATGTGATGTAGCTTGGCTTTGACGCTATTGTCCTCTCAGCTTGTTAGACGGTGTGTTAGAGGGTAGTTTCAAAAAGTTATACTAGAAGTTAGCGCAATTATACTCCAAGGTTAGACAAAGTTAGTATGTCTTCTCGCAGAGATGCAGTCACTCATGAAGGTAGGGGCTTCTGTCTTCTCGGCTTGGTAGAGATGCTTCAGCTGATCTTGAAAGTAGTTGGCGTGGATAGGGGTCTGGGTTAGTTTCTCTGACGGTTGAGAATCGATGGTTAACAGAGTTAACTTATCCAATAACTAGCAGTTAGTACTCTAACGGCGTGGTTGATGAGGGTAAAAACATCTTAGGGAGGCTGTCTAAGCTAGGTTATCACACCGAGGGTGTTTTTCAAACCGAAGGATCAAGACAATCATGCACACAACAAACGAGATAAAAACACTCAAGACAACACACTAGGAAACAACAAACAATCATCAAACCAAACATGGTCCTCTAAGTACCCGGAAATTCTTAATGCGCGGGGTAGCTCAATCAAAGCGATTGAGTTTGTCCTATCCATCCTATTGGTTTGAGCTGGTCACATATGTTGATGTCTTCATACCGCCGGCATCGGCTTCAATAAGGACTTTCGAAGCTGTTGGTGGTGAAGCAGGCCTGGTGTTGAGTCTCCGATGTTGAGGTGGAGGCGAAAACTGCATAGTCTTCTGTTCTCAACATCCCGGGGACGAGAGGTCTTCGAAGGGGTAGCCGCTGAGGTGCTCTCCGAAGTCAAGATCTTCTTGTGGCTGGCCTAAAAATTACTAGTCAAGAACAGAGGACTTGATCCCTGACGACTGCAAAAAGTGCAAGTCCACGGAGGAACAAGGTCAGCTCATCGACAGACTTTGGCGACAACCAAAGACATGATCTTCCTATCCCTTTATGCGTACGGCTAAGTCGACATCCAATCTTCAATAACTGCAGTTGGAGCTACTTGAGTCTTCCCGAAGGATTTAGTCATCTTTGAGTTCGACTCTCCGATCTGAGTTGGGGACATCGTCCAATATGCAAGTTTGAAGTGGATGAGACAATAGAGTAAGAATTTTCAATCCTTTTTATAAACCGGAGAGATAAGAATTTAGAAGTTTTGAAATAAAAGGAGTAGAAGCTATGCTTCCGACTAAGGAAAGAATTTATTTTGTAAATAGTTTTTCCCCAAGTACTTGTTTCCTAACTAACGTCCATGCTAACTAAGGTCTCCTACAGTCAGGATAGCTCTGATACCAGCTCTGTGGGGACCCCGAACTAGCTGTCCGAAATACCTCGTTATGTATACAGTTCACGTTCCCATGATCGGTGTGCCGTGAACACATAACCGAACCGATATCAAATTACATCATCCTTTACAAAACGGAATAAGAAAATTACAATAAGGTCATATGACCAACCTTTACATTATAGCCTCGAAGAGCCTAACTAAACATCGAGTAGGATCATCATTTCAAGCAGCGTAGAGCCCAAGTCATCTGCCATAAACCCTACATGCAACTGACTGGGAAGACGTTCCTAGCTCGCATAGACGTCGTCCAAGTCCTTCTTCATTTGTCGAATTCCTCCAAGTCTGGCCAAGTAAATAGCCAGGGACAAAGCCGTGAGTACATTTGAATTGTACTCGCAAACCATCAAGAAGGTGATAACAATTCTAACTAAAGAAGACAAGAGAGGAAGAAAAGTTCCTCTTGTGGATATAGCATGTAGAAGAGAAGAGATGTTTTTGGTGGAGATAGCATCCCAACTTCTCGATTGAAGGGGGACACTTCAAGAATTTATCTAAGACATCTCCATATCTCTATTGAAGAAGATGCTTCAAAAGAGTTCTACAACATAAAACACTAGGGAGGGGGTAACCCAATTTTGTTTCCTTTCCGACCATCTCCATATGGTCAACCAAACCATTCCCGTACCCTTCCGGTACTTCAAAACAAGTTCTTTCCTTTCCTTTGTCAAACAATTTTGTAAAACAAAACTCATCGAGCTAAGCAACAGCCATTCCAACCGTCCATGACCGCGGACACGGCTATTCGAATAGATTTGACTCTGCAGAGTTTGCACACTTTCCCCACAAGATCCGCGAGTTCATCATGTGGGCATCATCCCCGCATATCAACTATGCCATGACAAAAACTCGGGCATAGCCTTTCGCCTATTCGTCTTAGCACGGGATCCTACCCTATGGAGTATGTACCTCCCCGGCACCGTGGCAGCTCACCTCACTTTGAGCGTGGCTCCACCGCCAAGCCGGAGACCCATAGTGTCTTCCGGACGGGTCAGCCCCGAAGGCCTCCCGTTATACTATTGTCTCCACCAACGACAATCCGGATTCAGGGGTAACCTTACCCTTATATAGTTGTGCGGTGTCCCATGTTAAGAAGAACAAACTACGAGCTAAGCCCCGTCCCACTCCAGGGTAATGTGGTTGCGCGGGTTAATTGTCACGGGTGAATACTTAGGCGCCAAAGTTTTCGAAAACAAGATTTTCTTTTCAACCATCTTTGTCAAGATCCTTTCCTTTCATAAACACACGCTTGGGTAAGTCCAACTCACCCAAGGTTTTCAAAAATTCTTTTCAACAAGGTATTTTTCCAAGGGGTTCCCAACCTATGGTTTCATGTAAGAACTAAGAGACAACAGTGGCATGATGCCAACCATCATACCACTAAGGAGGTGATAAATGAGGTGTCAAGGGGATCATACATACTTAGGATAAGCATGCATAGGGACAACATAAGTAGTATGATTAAACAAGGGTCATGATGTTAATCATCATGCCACTAAGAAGATGCTAATATAGGTGGTCAAGGGGGCATACATGCTTAGGGTAAGCATGCATCACATCAACAAGGGGTTCACATACTTAAGAGTAAGTATGCATCGTGTAGGGGACCAAACATAACACAAGGTACAAGGAGCCAAGTATATAAGGGAACAATTAACACAACAAGGAGGATAAACAACAAGGGATCAAAAGATGGCTTGCCTTGGTTGGCTTATTTGTCCCTAGACTTCTTCAACTCCATTCAAATAAGAATTCCAACAATATAAATAAAATCCTCATCCGAACCACTTCTTCTTCTTCTCCGGAATTGTTCGCATCTATCGCCGGAAAATATAAGAGGAACACAATCAACACATTGAACCAACAAAACAAACATTCAATAATCAACAATCAATAGCTAACCATTCAACTAAGGTTTAACATACTAAGGGCTTATAGTTATTTCAAAAACAACTTTTGAAAGGGAAGCCAATTTATTTTACTTAACAAAGGTATGAGAGTATCAAAAATAAGCAAATGCCTCTATGGGTATTACCAAGGCACAAGTTATATACCCCTGGTAGATAACACCACCAAGGAGACAAGTGAATCGTTTTTGGCTCAAAAGCATCCATATTTTATCTTCAAACATTTTTGGAAAGGCACAAATCATTTTTCCTATTTTATTTTTGCTTGCACAAATACTACCCAATACTAGGAAGTAAATAATATGCCATACCATTTTGAAATCTTAAGAAAAACAATAGAACTTGGTTTAATCTCGGGAGGTTTTGTTTGGCAAGAATAAAACATAGGTTGGGTATTTTTAAAACAAAGAGATGGCAAGGGTTTTAATAACTCAAAGGGATTTCAAATCCAACATTGTATGTGACATATCTACACTTGCAAACAGAGACAAAATTTCTTGAACAGAGACTAACAGTATTTTTACTATATGGCCAGTACTAAAACAAGACCAACCCAATTGGATTCACACAAAAATATTAATCCTACAATTGTTAAAATTACAAACACTAAACATGATGCAGTGATCATGTTTAATGTACTAAAAATCGTACAAAAATCCTAAAAATACAAGGCCAGTGGCATTGGAAAGGTATTGGAATTTATGAACTAATGCAATTGGTTTCGTTCGATTTGGGTTCGTAGAACTCGAGATATTCACAAAACAGTGCCACTGGTTTCTTTCATAAATTAACAGACAAAGATCAAATTTTCAAACATTTAAAAACGGGCGGGAATCAACTGGGCCATGCGGGAGTGCAGCGTTGGGCCGGCCCAGGTATGTTTCCAGGTGGAGAGGTGGGGAAAAAAAATAAAAAGAAAGAAGAGGGAGGGGGCCCGGGCGGGCCAGGCCACTTGGGCTGACGTGGCCAAAACGGCCATGCAGCCCCATGATCGGGACGCGACCTGGGGTCGTCGTCTTTCCTCGTCTACGCACGCGAGCGGCTCGGGAAAGAAGGATGGGGCGGCCAGAGCTCACCTGCGCGGGAGGGCGGCGGCGTCGGCGTCGTTGGGGCAGGCGGCGGAGGCTCGAGGCGGTCCAGCCGCGCGTCCAGGGGCGGCTCGGCGGCCACCTCTCCTCCGCAGCATCTCCTCCCGGTGGCGATCTCCTCACGGTGTCCTCGGGCAAGGGCGATGGCGGCGGACTCCGGCGGGCCTGGGCGACGTGGACAGCAGGGTTAGGACGAGCAGGAGAAGGGGAGCAATATGGAACGAAGAGGGACGGCAGGGAACGCCGGAACTGGGCGCCATCATCCCCGCCACCCGTCGGTGATCATAGACGGAGGTGATTGCGCCGGCGTGCAGCGCCTAGAGGAGCGCCCTGATGCTCTCGCGTGGGCTAAGGAAGGTGGAGAGGAGTGGTGTGAGGAGAGTGGAGTGGTGTGAGGCGAGGGAGAGGCTGGGGATGGCTTTTATAGCCGAACGGGGGTGCATCGTGGGCATGGTGTATGGGAGATGGGGGCGACAAAACACGGACACGATTGGGAGGAGGGGCAGTGCCATTGAGTAGGGCATCCAAAGGTGGATTCAGTGCGGCTGGAATTAAGGAAAAAGGTGGGCTGGTTTGTTTGAGACGAGGTGATGTTTGCACGGTCAGCGAGGTGCTTGATGTGTCGTGCTCGGTCGTGGGTGAAGGAGGGAGGCGTGGCACCATTGCGTTGGGGTCGTGACACGATGCCCTTGCAGGCTACGGGTAGGGGTGGCCAAAGGAGGTCTACGAGACCGGGAACGCGCGTGCATGGTCGAACGGGTGATCACGTCCATGGCGAGCATGGGAGAGGCTCTTGCGGGGCAGGGCTCGCCTCGGGACCATGCCCGTTGGTTAGAGGGGTACCAGAGCATCTTCATGGCGAGGCCTAGGAGGCTGGGGTGCTGGATTTCTTCTTGACCAAGAATATGGTGACCACTAGGTTGGCATGCTTGGAGGAAATGATGGGAAGCCTTGGGGCTCGGGGGAGTAGCTCCACACGCCTCCTGGAATCAAGGGAGAGGTGCTTGACAAGGCTAGAGGCGCAGGGTGCAGGTCTAGGGCTTTTGGGTCAAGGACTATGTCACTCATGGCATGGGGAAGGGGAAAGTGAGAGGAGAAGCTAGGGCTAGCTAGGTAGGCTTCCATGGTGTCCTGGGGTTATGTGAGGGTTGGCTGCTGGTTGTCATTGAGTGGAGGGAGGAGGGGTAGGTTGCAAGTAAAGATCTTTCCATGATCTTTGCCATAAGTATGCACAAGGGTGTCCAACTTCTTTCCTCACTCCCAAAGCTAATCAATAAGGGGAATTATGGTGCATGGACGACCAGAGGGTGGAGAGAAGGGTGGAGGGATCATACTTTTAATGAGAGGGAGAAGGGAGGGTGCATGGTACAAGCCCATGATCACATGGCCGGCCACTTCTATTGTGTCCAACCTAGAGGGTCATGCACAATGCCCAAAGGTACTAAGGAAATATTCTAGGTGATGTTACTAATGATGGCAAGGGTGGAGATAAGTTTGATCAAGGTAGAAGGAAGTGGAGAGTTGAAATATGTGATATCCAAATATGGATAAAGAGAAAGAAAAGGAGGTGTGAGCATGATCACATGCAATAATGCATAAGCATTATTAGGTGTCAATAAAGGGGTGTAGTTGATGCACAAAGGTTATTTTATAAATATGGCTCAAGAAATAAGGTTGGAATCTCTCCTATGGCTATGGCAAAATTTTGAAATGAAAGGTAATTTGAAAATGTTGAGAGAAAACTAGGTGGAACATAGGAGTTCAAAAATTTCTACTTAATTTATAAAGCAAGGCAGATTTTCTCATGTTTAAAAACAAACAAGAAATGATATAAGTACCATATCATGCATTTTGTTAGAAAACAAAACCAGGAGAATTATTATAAAGCAAATATTTTTGGGAGGAGATAAGGTGATATGAAATACCACACTCATTTCCTATTTTGTTTGAGAAAATAAAATTTAAAAGCTTTGCTAAAACTAGGATTAGTTTTGTAGTGAAAATTAGAGAAGATTCTTAAATAGGACTCTTGGCAAATAAAATATTTTGGGAGAAGTGATCTCAAGGGTAGAGGGTGTGGCTACATAATGTAGCTACCATCTTCACTCTTGGTTTTGTGGAGATTAATCTTGGAATAAAGATAAACAAAAGATAAAAGTTGAAAAGGGGATCTAGTGGTGCAACATTGGATAGGGTGTAAGATCAAGTTGAAAATATAGGTTGCAAGGGTATTATGGGACATGCAATACGTGGAAGTTGTAGAGGGTGTCGCATAGATGAGATCCATGCATGGAGGTAATTAATAACAGTTGTGGGTGCTTAGATATAAACGCCAAAGTTTGAACTTTTTAAGCTCGCCAAAAACAGATTTTTGACTTGGCCTCAAAACAGACGAGGATAAATGAGTATAAGAGGGATTTGGTTCAATACAAGGACATGGTTGGTAAGTGCTTAAGATAAGGTAGGTTTAGGACCAGATTCATTGCCTTGGATGGCAAGGGGTAGCTTAATCCACGGGCTCCAAAATGGGACCTGATAACGAGTTATAGGACTTAGCCAAATTTGTGATGCCTTAGGGGTTTTGACTAGGGTATAAGAGAGGGATGTATTAAGGGGTAGATGATCCCAAGTTTTGAATTCAAGGATGATTTTACCACTAGAGGTGTTGTTCCTTGAGGTAGCTCAAGACAAAACTCAACAATTAAATCAAGACAATTTATCTACCACCGAGATCAAAGCAAAGCATCTTAACAAACAGATCAAGGCAATGCATCTAATTGGCTTTTAGAAAAAGTTTTTGTTCCCCCTGATTTTTGCATTAAGGACAAAAAAACAGGGTTGCAAAAGTTGGGGTGTGACAGATAAATCTCTCCAAGGAATAGCTTGCCTAGACCAAGTTGGGTGCCTTTAGCGAGTTCATAGGCCAGGGAGAGGTAATTCTTGGTAGGAGCAAGTGACGGACCACAGAATATGAAGTGCTCCAACCAGAAATTCAAGAAGGCTGTGTGCTCCCTCTCTCGTCACGGGGCCTTTGGTTTTCATATAACGATTGAGATAGGCACCCCGACTGGTACACTCTTTTTAGAGGAGAGAGTGAAAGGGACCTTTGGCAGCTTGAATGCGAAGGGGCTGGGAGATGCAATGTCTAGCCCTGTGATCATGGCCACATCCAGCAGGGTCGGAGTCATAGGACCATGACCAAACATGAAACAGTTCAGTGCGTCAGACCAGAAGTAGCCGATGGTTTTCAAGATGTTCTCATTCTTCTCAAGAGGAGACAGCGATAATGATAGGGCATCGGCTATTCCTATGGTTTCCCAAGTGGCATAGTGGGATTTTGATACCCTACTGTACCATGCCACCCAACCTTCAGGGGGATTGGGCCGGGCTCGCGGGCGGTCGGCCCGAGGAAGTCGGATCTAGGTTTTGGCTCACAAAGGGGATTCCGTTAGCTTCGCATGAGATTAACAGGGCAGGGCTCTCGGAAGAACGAGGACCGAGGCACATCGAATTTGCGAGAGAAGGATGTGGCGGAAGAATGTCTGAAACCTAAATTAGTGGCGGAGCGAGGCATTAATTCAGGTGTTTGCATTAATCCCGTGTCAAAGTCAAACGGCGAGAGGAGGTTGAGGATTACCTTCAGTCCGGAAACCGTGGTATCGGTGTTAGCTGATTCCGCCATGAGATGCGTTGAAGAAATTGGAAGCCGCGCGGTCGAGATCTGTGTAGGGGGTGGTGGATTGGACCTGCTCAGGCGACGATTTGGGGATCTGACTCTGTCTTTGCAGATGGAGGTCGCGGGTTACCGTTTGGAAGGATGGCTAGCTCAACGTTACCCGGTGTGTTTATGAGAGAGACCGATGCGGCGCCATCGGTTTCCTTTTTTAAAAGATCGTGTGACTTCGACTATCGGCAAAACGGCTGGCTGGAAACGCTTCTTCAGTATTAAAAGAGGGTTTTTAATAAAGAGCCGATTGCTCAAGGAGAGCCGATTGTTTGCATACCACTGATGCCATGTTACTAATCCTCGCTGCCTTCATTATCGGCATCATGGCTCCTCACTGCAAAATATGAAGAGACAAGAGATACTGCAACGGTGATGCCACGACATGACCCGACGAGAGAAGAGCATGATGATTTTGGAAATGATATTTCCAAAACCAGGGGGGCATGTGTTATCACCAGAATTTGACCAAGTCAGAGGTGGGCCGCGATCAAGATGGTCTGAAGATATATATACATGGAGGAATACGTGGATCGGCCTTTTATACCAAGTTGGGCTTAATTGCCCGTGTATACGTAACATATTAGATCGTATTTTAGTTTAGAGATAGAATCTTACTCGTGCACGGTTTAGTGCACGCCCTCATTAGAAAGTCCCCTGGACTATAAATATGTACCTAGGGTTTATGGAATAAACAACAACTCACGTTCAACCCCAAAACAAACCAATCTCGGCGCATCGCCAACTCCTTCGTCTCGAGGGTTTCTATCGGGTAAGCGACATGCTGCCTAGATCGCATCTTGCGATCTAGGCAGCACAAGCCCCACGTTGTTCATGCGTTGCTCGTACTTAAGTGCTTTTGATGGCGAGCAACGTAGTTATCATTAGATGTGTTAGGGTTAGCATTGTTCTTCGTTTAAGCATGCTTACGTAGTGCAACCCTTGCATATCTAGCCGCCCTCACGCCTATCTCAGGTGTGGGGGCGGCACCCCGCTTGATCATTATTTAGTAGATCTGATCCGTTACGATTGCTCCTTGTTCTACAAGGATTAGTTTAATATCTCGCAATAGTTAGGCCTTACAAAGGGGGAGGATCCGAGTGGCACGTAGGGTGGCGTTCGCAAGTCCTAAACGGGATGTTCCGAGGATCAACTTCATGTTGGTTTTTAGGCCTTGTTTAGGATCGGCTTACGAGCACCGTGCGTGGCCGCGAGGCCCAACCTGGAGTAGGATGATCCGATTATGCGGTGAAAACCCTAAATCGTCGTAGATCTCATTAGCTTCATCTTGATCAAGCAGGACCACCAAGTATTCGTGCACCCCGTACGAATCATGGGTGGATCGGCTCTTTGAGCCGATCCACGGGATAACTCTGAGAGCCGATCGAGGCTCGTATTTAATGTTTACATGTATGCCCTGCGGAAACTAAGCGAGGCATCCCCATCACCTTCCCGACCAGGTATAGGTCAGGTGGCACGCCCTTGCACTTCGCATCGCCGCGTGTGACCAGAAGAGCATTGCGGGCCGTCGCTCGGAGGGGTCTCAGCCAGCCGCAGCTCTAGGCTCTTCCCGGCTCTACGGTGTTGACAAGGCCGCTGCCCGCCGGTGGGTTTTGGCAGTCAACAGATACCTGCTCTCTAGGGTTCCTTGGAAACCTTAGGTGGGCAAAAGAAGTCCGGAAGCATCCGGGTTGTGGATTTTCTCCTGACAAGATTGTGAAGGTTTGGAGGCTGCCTCAAAGTTTACCACAAGTGAGTGAGCTATTCCTTCGTGGGATAGGCTACGAAGAAGAAGGTGAGCCTTCGTGGCGTTGGGGAATCCTTCATGGGAACCCCACCTCTCCAAACGTGACTTACCTTCTTGCAAAGGAAGTGAACACAGGAATAAACCTTCGTCTCCGCGTGCTATCGGTTATTCCTAACCGATCTCTTTATTTGTGCTATATTTGCCTGTGAGAGCCTTCGTGCTTGAGTTACTTGTATCGTCATATAGGGTGCCTCACCTAGTTTGCATTAGGCTCACCTTTATATTCCCCAAAGCCTAATATTGCAAAGAAACAATTAAAATCTGTAGAAACCTATTCACCCCCCTCTAGGTTTACCATCTCCGAACTTTCACTATGCTCATGGAAGTAGTTGCCCACGCAGATCCAATAGGAAAATTTCTTTTGCTCGGCACCACAAAGTGGATCTTGTGAAATCTCTATCTAAGCATTGCATAGCAACCTGTCCTCTTCAATGGTGTAGTTCGTCGTTCTTTGGCTGACCTTTTTTGCCATCGGCAACCATCGCGGCAAGTGATGCAGCCAGTGTCATGGCTATGGCTTGGGTGATGTCCTCGGCCATGTCTTGGGTGACGCCCTCGCCCATGGCTTGGGTGATGCCGTAGTTGCCAAACAATGGCTGGTGTCAATGGAGTAGCCCTCATGAGCCTCATTCATACTGAGTCTCGTCATATTGAGCATAGTCGATGTGTTCCTCCTCGGCGCCATCATTGATCATGTTATGCAAGAGGGCCTCGCCATTGTTCTCCATAAATTTCAACACGCATAGTGGCCATGACAAGCCGCGGGCAGGACCAAGTAGCAATGCAAAAAAAAATTACTAGAAACAAGCAAGAAATTACCATCTTGCTCGCTGACGGTAGATCGCCAGTCACTCCGTCCAACAGGTTGACTGGCGACAACATATCAATGGTAAATATTTGTCGTTGTTTCTTCGCCCCTGCCAGCGATGATTTTCCGGCCTTGGGAGTGCGGTTGAGGTCGATGCCTTGCCCAAACGTATCTGACGACATCGCGCGTGGATCACCTAGCCGGGACAACGCGCATCCAAACCTACCATGGATGTCGCGTTGGGATGACGTATGCGGCATGGGTTGAAGAGGGAGCCGGCCACTCGGCGTAGACGTGACGGAGCTCGTCGATCTGGCCACGAGATGGCCGAGGGGAGCCAAAGGGATAACTATGCCATGTCCGGACGCCACGTTCACCGCCTCCTGCTTCATCATCATGACGACATGTTGGGCGGCTTTCTTCACCAGCAGCTTGCCGTTGGCCTCCGCACGCTGGGCGATGATGCGGTCGTTCGCCTTGATCTACTCTTCTTCCAGCTTGGCAGCGGCCGCACGAACTCTGGGACGGCTCCTCTCCGGCTTGCGCGCTTGTTAGACTCGGCCCGACGCTCCTCTGGCGTCAAATCCTTGGAGAGCTTCTTTAGCTCGTCTGCTTCATGCCGGCGGTACCCGTGGCAAGCGTGGCGGCGGAATCCATCGCTTTCGCTGGCTTTCCCGCCGGCCAAATTTCTATGGTAGGGTTTTGGGAGGGAATTGTGCGCCACTGGTGGGAGGTACCATGGTCTTCTAGGGATGACGCGCGCACTGTTCGGCCCCGATGCATCGCTGTTCCAAATTTAGGGAATTGATGGGTCAGTCCGCGCGAGTCGGTCCGTCTGCGCCGTTGGAGCGTGCGCAGCTAGTCCGTCAGTCTATGCAGACCATTTCGAACTTCTCATAACAGAATGGGCCCTGACGCATCACCGTCCCAAATTTATTATCTTGAAGGTCGAATTTAATGTGGTAATCACCATAAAAAATGGACAAGAAGTCTATGGACACCACCTTGACGCCAAGCAAGATGCCACCCGACCTCCGTTTGGCCGGTAAAAATGCCAGATAAAATATAAACCACTCGAGAGATGAGCAAGGACATGCACTAGAAAAGCATTTTCCCGTTTCAGTAATTGCAACGAAATCCAAACCATGCTCAGTTACACAATCAACAGCATGCCAACTTTTAGCCAAGTCTTGAAGACCTTTGTTATTCCACGACATGATATTCATCACAAAATACTCCCTAAATCTGCCTAGTCCATATCAACCTCAATCACATCTGATGGGGATATGCCCATAGGAGGTGGGTCGCCAGTCCCACTCGCCGAGGAAACGGAGGCCCAGGCAGACCGCCAGTCGCCCAAGCGACTGGGCTTTAAGGCGACTGGGCCGTAACCCCAAGGAGGTGATCTATGCGACTGGATGAGAAGATTACTTGCAAGAGGGTTAGCGGATCCCGGATTAGTAGCAACTAGTACGATTCGGAGTTATCTCCATGTAACCCTAGATCGGGGGTGCCTATATAAACCCCCGAGCTTAAACCCTAGAGGACACCTTATTCGAGATCTAATCTCCCCTTGTAAGCTCTCGGCGTAGCCGCCGACTGAGCCCCCCCATTGTAATTCTCCACTGAGCAATAAAGATCTAGCAGGACGTAGGCCTTTTACTCTCCGGAGGGGCTGAACCTGGGTAAAACCCTTGCGTCTCTTGCACCTCGACCCGTAGATGGCGATGTTCCCTTCCCCTCGCATCAACGAAGTGCTACCCCTGTAGCATCTGCCGTGGTCACATCCACGACAGGTGGCGCCCACCGTGGGGCATGGGACATCAAGCCTCCGAGCTACGGCGAGGCCCTACTCGCCAGTGCGGCGGCCGGTTGCTTCCGGCAGGATGATCGCCACCGGCAATTTCTTCCACATCCAGCCAAGCACCTACCGGCCCGCCTCGTCGCCTCTCAAGCACGCCTGGATGGTGCCGATCGGCTCCATCAACCTCTTCGTTGGGCTCGCCGGCGTCAGCGACCCCGCTGAGCCTCGCCCCGGTCGGTCGCACGACCCCTTCGCGCCGGGACAGCTCCTCACTGCTACTCGCCCGGTCACCGGCGAGGTATACGCAGAGGCTGAGACGGCCCTGGAAGACGATGCGAGTCGGCGGTCGTGGCACCGACCGCCAACTCCACTGTTGCCTCGACAGCCGCCGACTCCGCCGACATCGTCCCAGCCATCGACTCCGTCATCGCCGCGATCGACACCGACTTCACCGACATCATCGCTATAACATCGATTGCCGGGTCCACCGCTGCGTCTCCGACTGCCCGCTCTGTTGCCACGGCGTCGGCCAAGGACTCTATCTCCTTGGTCTCCCACCCAAGCGACTTCGAAGGTGGCTTCGAGGACGACTCCATCCTCTCCCTCTTCGGCAGCGACTCCGACTCGGACTCCGTCGAGGCCCCACGCTACCGCTACCCGACCGCAGTCTTCATGGCAGGGGGCGAGGAGGAGCTTCCAGCCGACGCCTTCACCACCCCCCTCCCTGCAACCGCCACCGCAACGGAGATCGAGGCCCACCGGGCGGCCCTCGAAGAGCAGAGGAAAAAGGAGCTCGCCGAAAGGCAGAAATTTCGTCTCGAGCAAGATGAAGTGAGGGCCGTATCCCACTATCGTCAGCAGCGAAACCGCCGGCGCATGGAGCGCGCCCGCGCAAACGACTTCCCCAGCGCGCGCCTTAACTTCGACGACCCAGACGGAGAAATCCGGGTCGCCCGAATCCAGAACCCTGACATCCCGGAAGGAAGTCGGGCTGCCGCCGATAGAGCGGCGCGCGGAGCACCTCCGCCACCACCACCGCCACCACCCGAAGTTCCTCAAGCAGAAGTTGACGCCAACGGCCTACCGTTGCATTCGTCTCCAGCTGACAACGTTGCGGCTGCTCAGGCCGTCCTCGCAAGAATCCCCGAAACGGGAGATGGAGCAATCCTTGTCCAGCATGCCAAGGCCTTGGTCGCCAAGGCATTGGAGCAACAGCACGCCGCAGCCGATTCGCAAGGGCGACTCTATTCGCGCACGTCCGCCAGTCGCGCGGCGTCGTCGGACGCGGCAAACCGCGCAGTTGTCAACGCCAACAACGGCCCGCCGCCAGCACCGCGCGCGGCCCACTCGTCTAACAACCGAATCGAGCCGCGCCCCGCGCGGGTGATGATCGCCGCCAATGGACAGCCAGTCGACGCCCGAACCACATCGTCAACGACCAAGAATGGCGGGCGCGTAATCGGTTGAACGACCGCCACGCCGATGAAGCCCCGCGCCAGAGCGCGTTCACTCGAGTCGGCCCCGCTTGCTTCGGGCCAATGATCAGAGGCGAGCCGTACCCCGTGGGGTTCAAAGGACCCCGCGACATCGAGAAGTACGACACACATATCGACCCTACGGTCTGGATCGACTCGTACGCCATGGCAATGGGGATCCAGGGCCACTCCGAGCTACTCGCAGCACGCTACCTGCCCCTCATGATGGACGGCGTCAATCGCCACTGGTTCAACACCCTCACCGTCAACAGCATTGACTCCTGGGAAGAAGCCCGCGCCGCATTCATCCAGCACTTCGCCAGCGCGTACACACGTGCCACAACCATAGAAGACCTGGATCGCTGCGTCCAAGGCCCGCGCGAGTCGACCCGCCGGTGGGTGCAGCGCTGGCGGGATATGTGGACGACCTCCGGCGGCATCGGCACGGACACGGCAATCTATTGCTTCCGACGCTGCTGCCGGTACGAACCACTAAGCGCCAAGCTCCGTCGCGTCAGCAGGGATAATATCTCAATCTCCGAGCTCTTCGACATCGCCACCCGCTACGCCGACGAAGACCCTACAGTCGACTCGGACGACGAGTACGGTCAGCGACGCAATCGCCGCCCTGCGCACACGGAGCCCCGGCGTGGCGACTACCGATTCGCCGGCCGATCTAACAACGGCAAGCGCCGCGGAGAGGGAGGACACAACGAGCTGGTTGCCACCACCGATTACGAGCAGCGCGAGCCAAAATCGTTCCGGCGCGACACTCGTGCACCACGGGAGGATCGGCCTCAGCCCAAGCGCTTCGACGCCCGCAGCCTCCTAGATGCACCATGCATCTATCACAGCAAGGAGGGCAACCCCGCCAATCACACGACGGGAAATTGCTACTCCCTGAAGCAAATAGAAAGGGCCCGCCGCGCCAAGGAAAACGACGGCGGTAATCAGCACAAGGACCGCGCAAAAGACCAAGACCAGCACAAGGGGGAAGGCTTCGGTCGCAGCGCCGGCTCGCTCCACACCTTCACTGGGGTCGGCGACCGGCGGGACAGGAAGGTCCTCGCAAGGGCAGTGGCGGTACACGCAGTCATACTTTCTGACGTGCCCCGATGGCTTAACTGGTCCGAGCAAAGCATCACCTGGAGCCGCGAAGATCACGCCCCCCGCATCGAGTACCCCGGGCGAGTGGCGCTAGTCGTCGAGCCCAAGGTCGCCGACTACTGGCTACCAAAAACCCTGATGGACGGGGGAAGCTCCATCAACATTATGTACTACGAAACCTTCCAGCGGCTTGGTTTACCAGACTCACGCCTCGAGAACACCAAGGTTACGTTCCACGGCATCGTCCCTGGGCGGAAGGCCTTCCCGATCGGCAAGGTGACGTTGCCGATCACCTTCGGCACGCCCGTGAACTACCGCACCGAGCGGATAACGTTCGAGGTGGTGAACTTCCGCAGCTCCTACCCACTGCGTACTCGGCCGACGGAGCGTTCGCCCGCTTCATGGCGACCCCCCACTATGCATACAACATGATGAAGATGCCAGGGCCTCGAGGCGTCATCACCGTCCACGGGGATCCGGAGATGGCACTGGAATGCGAGGACGTCAGCGCCAAGCTCGCCGACGCCGTCATCACCGACGAACAAGACAACTCCGCCGAACTCGCCAAGTACCCAGTAGATCGCAACGACCCCTCCATCCTGGAGAAGCCAACCGAGCTCGACTCGTCCGCAGCAACCTTCAAGCCTGCAACAGGCACTCGCCAAGTAGATCTTGTAGAAAACGATCCAAGTAAGCAAGTTACCATTGGGACGGGCCTGTCCGCCCAATAGGAAAGCGCGCTCATCAAGTTCCTCCGTGAGAATCGAGATATCTTTGCATGGAAACCGTCTGACATGCCAGGTGTCCCGAGAGAACTTGCTGAGCACAAATTACACGTCGACCCCTCCGCGCGACCCGTTAGGCAGGCAATGCACCCTGTAGGAGAAGAACGGCGACGCGCAATCGCCGAAGAAGTAAACCGGCTACTCGCCGCCGGCTTCATCATCGAAATCAAACACCCAAAATGGCTGGAAAACCCAGTCCTGGTGCTAAAGAAAAACAAGACGTGGCGAATGTGTATCAACTACACAAGCCTCAACAGCGCATGCCCCAAGGACCCATTCGTCCTACCGCGAATCGACCAAATTATCGATGCGGTCGCCGGGTCCGAGTCGCTATGCTTCCTTGATGCGTACTCCGGGTACAATCAAATAAAGATGGCCAAGGAAGACCAAGAGAAGACAGCATTCATCACGCCCATGGGCGCATACTGCTACACGTCCATGACCTTTGGCCTCAAGAACGCCGGGGCAACGTACCAGCGGTGCATGAACAGCTGCCTGGAAAGCCAGATCGGCCGCAATGTGCATGTCTACATCGACGACGTGGTGGTCAAGTCGACCCACCAGACCGACCTCATCAATGACCTCGCCGAAACATTCGCCAACTTACGGCGGTACAAGATCAAGCTCAACCCTCTAAAGTGCACCTTCGGGGTTCCGTCCGGACAACTGTTAGGCTACGTCGTCTCCAAACGAGGCATCGAGCCCAACCCGGATAAGACGCTGGCGGTCATGCGCACCAAGCAGCCGACCTGCTTAGTCGACGCGCAGAACTCGCCGGCCGAGTCGCCGCCCTCAGTCGTTTCATACCCCGGCTCGGCGACAAGGCCATGCCACTCTACCGCTTGCTCAAGAAGTCGGAATCATTCAGGTGGACGGATGAGGCGCAGCAGGCCCTGGAAGAACTCCAGCACGCTCTTTCGAATTCCCCTATCCTCGCGGCCCCGCTGCCAGAAGAGACTATGCTCCTATACGTCGCCGCGTCGAACCGCGCTATAAGCGCGGTCATGGTTGTCGAACGGAAGGAAGAGGGAAGGGAGCAACTGGTACAACGCCCGGTCTACTACATCAGCGAAGCTCTAATCGAATCCAAGCAGCGGTACCCGCACTACCAAAAGCTGGTGTACGCAGGTCCTCGGGCCCAGAGGCGACTGGCCCCTTACTTCCACGAGCACCCCATCAAGGTAGTCGCCTCAACGCCACTCGCCGACATCATCCGCAACCGCGACGCAACTGGCCGGATCGCCAAGTGGGCAGTCGAACTCGGCGTCCACAACATCACCTACGAGTCGCGCCATGCCATCAAATCTCAGGCACTCGCCGACTTCCTCGCCGA
This sequence comes from Lolium rigidum, assembly GCF_022539505.1. NCBI lineage: Eukaryota > Viridiplantae > Streptophyta > Magnoliopsida > Poales > Poaceae > Lolium > Lolium rigidum. Next base: position 128,771,832 of record NC_061508.1, read on the forward strand.
GCCGGGAAGAGGCCCGGCAGCCAAGCTCCCCGCGGACCTTAAACACTCGGACACCGCACTTCGACGGTTCTAAAAACCTCGAAGGGGCAGGCGCGGGAGTCGTCCTCACATCACCAAAGGGCGACACAGTGAAGTACGTCTTGCAACTTAGATTCGAGCCCTGCACCAACAACATGGCCGAGTACGAGGCGCTTCTACATGGTATGCGAGTTGCAAAAGAGATGGGCGCAACACGGCTGCGCTGCCTCGGTGATTCCGACCTGGTCGCCAGCCAGATTTCCGGCACCTGCGACGCCACCGACGCCAACATGATCGCATACAAGCGCGCCATCGACCAAGCCGGCGCTAGCTTCGCCGGCCACATCGTCGAATGGGTCGACAGGCGCAAGAATGAAGAAGCCGATGCGCTAGCCAGAATCGGGTCCAAGCGACTCCAACCCCCTCCGGGCGTCGTCCTGGATATCCTCAGCCACCCCTCGGTGCGCGCACCCCGCGAGCTGGACATTGCCGAGCCACCTGCTCCCGACTCCACCTTAGTCGCACTCGCCGCCGACAGCATCGATTGGACCGAGCCATACATAAGCTACCTCGAGCGCCAGACACTGCCGATGGACGAAGCCAAAGCACGGGCCATCGTGCGCAGGTGCAAGTCCTTCACTATCATCAATAATGAATTATACAAGCGCAGTGTCTCGGGAGTGTTCCAACGGTGCGTCGCTACCGCAGAAGGGCGTAACATTCTGCGCGACATCCACGCAGGGGACTGCGGCCACCACGCAGGCGCGCGTTCAATCGTCGCCAAGGCCTTTCGTCACGGCTTCTACTGGCCAACAGCCCACGAAGATGCGGTCGCGCTCGTCCGTTCGTGCGCCGGGTGCCAAAAGTATGCAAGCCAGTCGCACATGCCAGGGTCGGCATTGAAGACCATTCCCCTCACCCGGCCCTTCGCCGTGCGGGGCATGGACATGGTGGGGAAATTCAAAACGGCCCCCGGCGGATATACTCACCTCCTGGTTGCGGTGGACAAGTTCACCAAATGGGTAGAAGCAAAGCCCATAAAGAAGTGCGATGGGAAGACAGCCACAAAGTTCCTACGCGAGCTTATCTATCGATATGGCTACCCTCACAGCATCATAACCGACAATGGCACCAACTTCGCCAAAGGGGAGATGGCTGACTTCTGCGAAGAGAAGGGCATCCGACTCGACCTCGCCTCAGTCGCCCACCCCGAGTCGAACGGCCAAGCAGAAAGAGCAAACCAGAGCATCCTTCACGGACTCAAACCGCGCCTGGTCGTGCCCCTGGAGCGCGCAGCCGGTTGCTGGGCAGAAGAGCTCTCTTCAGTACTGTGGGGCATCCGCACAACGCCAAACAGGTCAACTGGCTTCACGCCTTTCTTCCTGGTGTATGGCGCCGAAGCCGTTATGCCTACGGACATCGCCTACGACTCACCTCGGGTCGCCAACTACGCCGAAGAAGACAACGAGCGAGCTCGCCAGGATGACATCGACCTCCTCGACGAGGCCAGAGATCTCGCACTCTCCAGAACCGCCATCTACCAGCAGGATCTCCGTCGCTACCACAGTCGCCGTGTTCGGAGTCGCTCCTTCCAAATCGGCGACCTGGTACTCCGGCTAATCCAAGACAGGAAAGGCATGCACAAGCTGTCCCCGCCCTGGGAAGGACCATTCGCCGTCAGCCGTGTACTCGGCAACGACTCCTACTACCTCATCGACGTCCGCAAGGACGACAAAGGCGAACCGCTCACCAAAGAGGTAGAGCGCCCCTGGAACGTCAACCTCCTCCGACGGTTTTACACCTAAGGACAAAATGTAGCCCGCAAATTCAGAGGTTAATAAAAATCGCCGACCGCATTGATCCCCAACTTCGACTGCCTCTCCTTCATCCGCTAGATATCTCCATCTCTCATCCTGGTACATACCGGCCCAGTCGCCGCGATAAGCGACTCGGTACTGAGAGACCTCCGGTCGCCGCTGCTGGGAGAGCGAAGTCCACGATCGGCCAAGTAGCCGGGCTAACAAGGGCATGGCGGCGTGACCGGACGCAACACCAGGTCCGGTCACCCACCACCCCTTACGCCGTCGGGTGAAAACGGCGACTGGAACCCACAGCAGGGCCGCATGCTCGGCCAGCCCCACGGGCCATGGCGACCGTCTCGTGCTACGCTATACAACACACCAATGCCCTCCTCTACCTTAGGCTGGCGAATTGCGCGGCTAAGTACTTCGACTAGGGACCCCGCAAAACGGACCCGCGGCTCGCCAAGGAAAATACGCCCGCAATGACCCCCTTTGGAGTCGCCTAGCGACTGGCTCACCGAGCCACGACGAGTGGCGCGCTACATATGAACAGCGCAAACTACAACTTACCGCTACTCCACCCATGAGGCTGCTATTCGTACTATAACGACTACGTACTGCGACTGGGGACGCCCAGCTCGAAAAGGAAAACGATCAAGTCGATAGCCTTCATCGGGGTCGCAAGGCGACTGGCCCGAAGGCCATGGATAGTCGGAACCAACTCCAAAGCATCGCCGCCACAAATAACATAAATTCAAAAGCAACCACCGAATTATAATTAAGCAAAAATTATCACTTTATTAAGCAACCACCGAATTACGCGGGAATTCAAGTTACTTCTTACACAGGGACTTAGAAACCTACGAGGACGGCCCCGAAGCCCCTTCTACGACAGGTTCGGCGCCATCATCGCCGTGACGAAACTTCGGCGTATACAGAACGACCGGATACGTAGACAATGAGCCGGCGGCCGCGGCATGGAAGAGGCGCTCCGCGGGGTAGTCCACTGGGCCCGGCTCCTTCTCCGCGTCCCCAGGCGCCGCTTGGCTGGAGATGTGAGTCTCCAAGTCCGCAGTCGCCAGTACTCGGTCGGCAAAGGGGCGCACCGCATCCATCAAGCGCAGCACTTCGGCAACGTCGAACTCGCCAGTCTCCGAGGGGAAGCCAGCGGTGACCTCCTCCACGTCGAACCCCTCGGAGTAGTGCACCAGCACCATGCTCAGAGCCATGGTAATGCCAACACGGCAGGAGGAGCGGCGAAGCCAGTCAACAACGGCCGGAATATTGGACATGGCCTTGAAGACGGACGGCGTGTCCCGCGGACTCGGGTCATCGGAGCGCAGCCAGTATCTCCCCGCACAGGCAATGATACGCGTGGTCGCAGTCGACAGGCATTCCCGCGGAGTCGCCGTCTCCACGAAGTCGCATGTACCTACAACCACCGACACAGGGAAGAGAAAAATAAGAACTCGCTTTCGACATCGACTCGACATGCTCGGGGACTGGCCCCCGGAACCGACTCGCCACGCTCGGGGACTGGCCCCCGAAGCCGACTCGCCATGCTCGGGGACTAGCCCCCGGAGCCGGCTCGCCATGCTCGGGGACTGGCCCCCGAAGCCGGCTCGCCATGCTCGGGGACTGGCCTCCGAAGCCGACTCGCCATGCTCGGGGACTGGCCCCCGGAACCGACTCGCCATGCTCGGGGACTGGCCCCCGAAACCGACTCGCCATGCCCGGGGACTGGCCCCCGAAGCCGAGTCGCCACGCTCGGGGACTCGAAGCCCCGGCAAGTAAACAGCAAGCGCAAAGACAGGAACTTACCAAGAATCTGCCGCGACATCTCTCGGACGAAAGCCTCGAAGTTGGTCTTCTCGGCCTGTACCGCCAGGACGATGCCTTCGGACGCCTCCTTTTCCGCAGCCAACTCCTTGGCGTGCTGTTGCTTCAAGGCCGCAACCTCCTCCCGCAGAGACGCGGCAGCCCCACGCGCAGAATCCCGCGCATCAGTCGCGGCCTCCAGCTTTACCTTGTACTCGGCGATGACGTCTTCCAGTTCCCGGCCCTTCTGCTCCAGAACCTTCGTCAAATCCGCCACCTCCGCTTTCGCCCTTTTCCGGGCCTCTTCGGCCTGCTGCGCCCGGAATTCGGCTTCGCGGTAGAAAGATTCCTTGACGAATCCTTCCCGAGCTTCGGCAAGAGCCTTTGCCTGCGCCTCTGCTACAAAAAAAAAGAAGACGGTGAGAACGAAAGATCAGTCAGGGCCAGTGATACCGAGAGAGGAAGGCGAGCGGGCATGACTTACTGCCCAGAGCAATCAACTTCCGGTTCTTTTGCGCCGCCTCCTCCACGAGGGCGGTCAATCGCTTAACCCCCGCCTGCAAAAATCCAAAAACAATGCCAAGGTCAACAAAGGAAAACCAGACGGACAAAAGGAGACTCGACTCGCCCTTTCAGACCAAGTCGACCCTCGGGGACTGGGGGTGACTAGACTACGAGTTCAGAGACACTCACCACGTGTGCTTCACCAAGCGCCGTGTGGAGCTCAGTGAAGGTCAAGGTAGAAGGCGGTGGATGGCGCGACTCGGCCGCCTCTCCCGCCTGCATCACCGCCTCAGTCGACGGCACCTCGCCCGCCCGAGTGTCGGCGTCACTGGGCGGGGCTCGGTCCCTAGCAGCTTTGGACCGGCGCTCCTTCAGCGGCTCCGAGAGGCCGCCCTCCTCGACGACGTTCTCTTCGACCTCGGGCGCCTTCTGCCCCTCGGTCGACCCAACGACCGCCGACCCCTCCTCCACCACGGGTGGAACGACGTCCGGTCCCATCGCTGCACTCGCCATGCCCCCGCGAACCATGCTGGGTAGAGGAAAGGCTTCGGCGGTGGGCTCGGCGTGGCTGGCGCCCACCTTCTCAGCTTGGCTCGCGGTGACGGGCTCTCCCGGAGCCGACCCCGCGCCCCCAAGGTCGGATGGCGCCGCTTTCTTCTCCGCGGCCTTCTTCTTCGCCTCAGCCGCCCTCGTGGCCGCCACCCCAGCCACGGCCGGTTTCGCCAAGGTCTTCTTCTTGGACCTACAGGGAAAAAAGGTGAGTCGACACCCAATCCCGCCACAAGGAGAACAAGTTTGACAAGGAGCACTTACCTCACCGTGGGGATTGCTTTTACGCCTGGACCGGCCCGAGCTCCCGCATCGATCGCGTCCTTCAAGGGGCGCTGAAGCCTCATGGAACCTTCCAGGAGAGTGGGGCGCAGTCGCTTCGACAGCGGCTCGGCCCCTTCCTTGGAAGGCTCCGCCTCGCCCTCCGGGCGAGAGGTCGCCTCCTCTTCAACCGCGCCCTGGGACGAGGACCCGGCACCCCTCTTCGTCCCGCGCGGGAGTCTGATGAAGTCCCGCGCCTCGGAGTCCGACTCGGTGCGCTCCTCCTCGTCGTCGACCTCTTCTTCTTCGCCTTCGGTCATTTCCGGAGGCTCCTTCCCGGCGAGGGGGGGAAGGTGGTCAGCGATCTTCTGCCAGCGCTACATTTGAATCAAGGAAACAAGTCAGAAGAGAAGAAACGCGGCCAAGCCGGGCGGAGTCACCGTACGGAGCGTTACCTGAGGCGCTGGGGTATCTTCGGAATAGGGCTGCAGGCCGTCCTCGAAGGAGGTAAAGGTGGCCGTGGTGATCTTGGCGAGCGCCTTCCGGTACTCGCTCTCGTCCCACTCAGTCGCTGTCGACCGGGTGCAGTCGTTTTGCCCCCGGTATTCCCACATGGGGTGAGCTCGGCACCGCAGGGGGATTAGCCGCCGGCCAAGCCAGCGAGTTATACACATTGACCGCCGTCGGGCCGTTATCCTTCGGCGCACGGATCGCCCGGCGCATCTCCTTCACCACCTCCTCCTGCTCGCGCGGCAGCGACCGGACGTTGAGGCGTCGCGGGATGCTGGGCTCGGGGCTGAACTGAGGAATGCAGACCTCGCCGGGGGGAGTGTACTCCTTGGCGTAAAACCAGAAGCGGCGCCACTGCGACTGTGCCTTCTTGGGGAGCGCCATGTCGATGAAGCTTTCCCCGGACTTCACTTGGAAGGTGATTCCGCCGTTCGGGATGAGCGCCTCGCTGCTCTTGCTGGCCCGAGTCGCCCGCCCGTGGAAGATTGATACCCACAATGGGAAATAGGGCGGACAGCCCAGGTAACACTCGCACAGCGCCACGAACAGTGAAATCTGTTGGACGCTGTGCGGCCCGAGGTCGGAGACCTTGATGCTGTAAAAGGCTAACAACTGCCGGAGGAAATCGGAGGTGGGGAGAGCGAACCCGCGGTCGAGGAAGCTCAAGAAGATCACGAACTCCCCGGCCGCGGGAGGGGTTCCACCTCGTTCGCCGGCGGAACTCGCCACCGCTCTAGCTTGAACTCCGGGATGACCCCGGAGGCGACGTACGGGAGCAGAGACTCCCGCGTGACCTTCGACTTGCCCCAGCCTTTCGCCGCCATGGATGCGTGTGGAGCTTGGAATGAGGATGAGATGAGGAGAAAATGAGAGAAGAGGGCGGAGGAGTGGTGAACCCTAATCCCAGGGGCAGCCCTTTATACCGCCCGCACTCGCCCAGATTAAGGATGAAATCCGTTCGTTAATTCGTCCCGGAATCGCCGCCCCGCAATCAACGGTCAAGATTTGCACCAGCTCCGGCTGAATAGCCGTTAAACTAGCCGTTAGCAGTCACGTCAGGCCCAACGGTCAACAACATGCAAACGGTTCATGCCTCGGTCAACGTGAAATCTAGCCGTTGGCTCTTCCACATGTCTCTATGGTGAATGCGCGTCGACTGGCAAACGACGACTGGCTGACGCCGACTGTCATACGCCGACTGACTGACCAAGCTCTGGCGATTGGAGACTGGCACCAAGCTCGCGACTTTATCTTCGGGAGCCCGGTGGCAATTCACCTTGATCCATCACTATGCCTTTCCAAGACTTGCTCTAGATCCGCGCTTCATCACCACCGCGCTCGGGGACTACTGATGGGGATATGCCCATAGGAGGTGGGTCGCCAGTCCCACTCGCCGAGGAAACGGAGGCCCAGGCAGACCGCCAGTCGCCCAAGCGACTGGGCTTTAAGGCGACTGGGCCGTAACCCCAAGGAGGTGATCTATGCGACTGGATGAGAAGATTACTTGCAAGAGGGTTAGCGGATCCCGGATTAGTAGCAACTAGTACGATTCGGAGTTATCTCCATGTAACCCTAGATCGTGGTGCCTATATAAACCCCCGAGCTTAAACCCTAGAGGACACCTTATTCGAGATCTAATCTCCCCTTGTAAGCTCTCGGCGTAGCCGCCGACTGAGCCCCCCCCCTCCCCCCCGTAATTCTCCACTGAGCAATAAAGATCTAGCAGGACGTAGGCCTTTTACTCTCCGGAGGGGCTGAACCTGGGTAAAACCCTTGCGTCTCTTGCACCTCGACCCGTAGATGGCGATGTTCCCTTCCCCTCGCATCAACGAAGTGCTACCCCCTGTAGCATCTGCCGTGGTCACATCCACGACAACATCTTTAACTAAATGAGAGAGAAGCTGACTATCATGAACTTCCTGTCTTCCTCCTCATATAGTTAACAAAGGTAACACATTTTGTGTTTTTTAAAGAAATCATTAGATGGTCATTTCTCTATGTTTTACTTATGAATAGGCACGCTAGTTTTAATGAATTACTGCCTAAGGCTACACCAATATTACCAACGTTCAAGGCGATACGACAATCCAAAAATGAAATGAAATAATTTAGGATATGCATATTGGCAGTGGAAAGAACAAGGATGGGCGGGGTTGAGGAGCAAGGCGGCAAGGTGGCGGCTAAGGCATTGATGACGCTACCCAACACATGGCTCATTTCCAATGGTGACATTAGACAGTTCGAGATCATTCACACGCAAGTGCTCGCCAAACATAGGTCACCCCACATACTTGGTCGCCCTAGAAAAGAAGACAATGTGAAATTATACAGCTACTCCTCCCTCCCAATATTTTGTCATTCTTATTGTCACCAGACGTCTTGCCAGAAGATTGTTTACATCAGCATTGTTAAGACTTTAGAGAGATTGAGGCAATCGGTGGAATGACGAAAAAAAAACCTTGAAATGTAGATGGAACGAAAAAGTTGAGGTCTTTAGGGGGGGAGGGTGGGATAGGTGATCCGGAGAGACTATCTTATGTGTTGCGTGCATGGGCCGCCAATTAAACAACCCCCAGCTGCATGGAAACGATTCAACAGTGACGCATGCACGTAGCCGTTCACAAAGCGGGTGGGGAAATAATCTTTTAGAATTGATGTGAGACGCTGCTGCTGACCTTTGATCGACCCGTCTCTCTCTGGTTAGTTTCTCTGTTCCTCTGAAGGCGCTTGACAATAGCGGTTCAGCAGTCAGTTCCTTCACCTTGACTCCAAGCATAATATGTCTCTCCGGGCAGAGGCCAAACGGCTGCAGGACAAACCTACGTGAAGTCAGCCAATCATTTATTATGAATATGTGTGTGCTGCATGAGGAGAAATGTGTCATCTAATGCGTCACACCACCTAATCAACCATGAAACAACAATGCACGTAGTCTACGTGTACCCTCTTCTTAATTAGCTCCAACATGCATGCAGGTAACTATGGCACACGTACAATATTCTGCTTTTTTTTGTTGGCTTGCGCTACATTAGGCTAAGAGTATTGCTATCATTATATTATTGTGTTAAGCTGCTCATAGGCACAGGAAGTCTAACTTAATGGGTTAAGCTGTTTAATTTGGTCGCGTGCAACCATTCTCTCTCAAGTCAGAAGAGCGAACATTATCATTCCATTAGGTGGAAGTAGAAGGTGGAGAGCGAAGCAAAGGAAGAAAACTAGCCGGGAATGGTGACACACCATGGGGAGATCGACACATCGGTGGTCTCCTTACGGGTTTCAGTGGGGCTACATGGCTTAGAGAGTAGTTTGAGCGGGCTACCTATTGTCCCTGGTGTGGCAGTAACAATGGCAATAATGGAGCGGGAGAAAGAGGGGTTGAAGGACTGCGTTGAGGAGGAGGAAGAAGCGGGCGAGAGAGGAAGTTGTGGTAGTAAGGCACTAGATGAGACAAAGGAGGGAGGCGATAGGTGTTCTCTCTCTAAGGCACACCCCATTTCAAATTTCAAATATTTTATGACTACATTGTTTACTACTACCATAGTTCTTTAGAAAAGGACGTGTCATTTTTTATGAAGTCAAATGATATAAAGTTTTAGCAAGTTTATAAGAAAAATATCAAGAATTATAATACTATATGTATAGATATGATATGGAAATATATTTAACTGGTTGTGACTACTTCTCAGCCGACTGATGATTGACTTAGTTCTCAGCCATGTGATGTCTGCGTGAACCATTTTTTCGTTATAACTCACTGCGATTTAAAAATATCAGTTGCAATCTGACTTGCAACCGTATAAAATATCAGTTGCAACTCGACTTACAAATGAAAAAAAAAATCTAAGTTGCAACCCCACCTGCAAGGCTGCAACTAAAACTTCGTTGCAACTTCACTTGCAACTCATAGGACACACGAATGGTGATGTAAATTTGTTGGTTTTGGACTTGACTTAGCACTAAGTTTATTCTAGCAATTTCCTATTTTATTATGTATCTAACAAGATTGACTTGATATTATAGAGGTTGATAGTTTTTTTTTCTAAACGTTTGGTGAAACTTTATATGTTTTGGCTTTTGAAAAAATGCATTTCTTTTACTGAAGGGAAGGAGCGCCTATTTTTCTTATTTGGGTCAAAGGTGATATATCTTTACATTCCAGAGCATACACGAAACTGAAGGTGAAAGGAGCCAAGGATGACCATTGGATAACACTATAACAGCATACTTTGGTCGATGTATCAGCAGGCAGCATACTTATTGTAAGTTTCTAACTTAAAATTTCCACACAACAAATTATAGTTAGAGGCACATCACAACACAATTGTAAACTGAGATATATAGTCAGTTAGACCAAGTCGACAAATACTAATACTAACTATCCCTCAATTCCTTCCAGCAGGACAAGAACCATGCTATCCTCCGGCCTCGAACTAAAATTTGCATTTCCTTGCGTGCGCAGACCACCAAGACACGTACATCCCTCTTCTGCACCAGAAACCGCTGCAATTTCTCACTAGAAAAAGCAGAGCAATCCACATATAACGAGACAAAACCCCACAAGTAGGGGGACAAAGATCACACACGCACGGAGGCACACATCAACACTATAAAAGCAAGCAATGCCTTGTCCTCCCGGTGGCGTCCACCACTACTAAAAGAAGAGGAGGAAGAAGCCCAAGCAGTTAGCAATGGGGAGGTCTCCTGGCTGCGACGAGAGCGGCCTCCTCAAGAAGGGCCCTTGGACGCCCGAGGAGGACGAGAAACTTCTCGAGTTCATCCAGAAAAACGGCCATGGCAGCTGGAGGAACCTCCCGAGGCTTGCAGGTACAGTCTACCTTCCTTAAATTGAGCATGTATATACGGACATCCCTAGCTAGCGTGTGTATAATTTTTTTCTAATCCCTTGACTGAACACCTGGTGTTTGTGTATGAAATTGCAGGGCTGAACAGATGTGGCAAGAGCTGCCGGCTGAGGTGGACCAACTACCTGAGGCCGGACATCAAGAGGGGCAAGTTCTCCCAGGACGAAGAGCAAACCATCCTCCACCTCCACTCCTTCCTCGGCAACAAGTAGGTCGCAGTAGCCCGTACTACACTATACCTAGATGTCCATTTGTCTGAACGCATGGATTGATCTCCATTTGTCTGATCAGGTGGTCGGCGATCGCTACGCACCTGCCGGGGCGGACGGACAACGAGATCAAGAACTTCTGGAACACGCACCTCAAGAAGCGGCTCATCCAGATGGGCTTCGACCCCATGACGCACCGCCCGCGGACCGACTTCTTCGACGCGCTGCCGCAGCTCGTCGCGCTCGCGGCGCTCCGGGGCCAGCTCGGCGGCGCCGCCTCCGTCGACCCCTCGGCGACGGCGCAGATGCAGGGTGCCGGCGCCGATATGGCGCCCATCCTGCAGGCCGCCAAGCTCCAGTACCTGCAGTGCCTCCTCCAGTCCGCGGCCACCACAATCGCATCGGCCTCGGCGGGCTCCAGCGCCGTCTCGGCGTCCGACGTCGAAGCGGCTCCTGTTGGCGCCGCCGCATGCTCGCCGCAGGGGACGACGTTGGCCGGTGCTTCTACTGCTGCTGCCTCAGCGTCAACGGCCGGCGATCACCAGATGTCGTACACGTTTTCCGAGGCGCCTGTCACCGTCAGCGATGACCTCCTCCTCGGCTGTGGCGCCGCCGGTGACTACGAGAATTATTGCCACGGTGGCTCGCTGCCTCCTCTCGCCGATCTCTCTGACGCCGCGGACGGCCGGTGCAGCGCGACGGCCTCGTCCAGCTTCGGTGGCGGCGTGAGCAGCCCCCTCCCCTGGCCGGAGTTCTTCCCAGACGAGGATCCCTTCATCACTGATTTCCTCTGACTTCGTAACATAACATACTCGATCTATACATGCGCATCCATAAGCACACGCTTTTATGCGTCTCATCCGTCGACTTGTGAATATTATCCAATATGTGCCTACACATACATGCTGCTGCATGCATGGAGGCATGGCCTACGTTTCAAAAATCGCTGTGATGCAGCTTTTTCGAAGTAGCTGGTCATTAGGAGAGTATGATTTTGTTGCTCAGAATAATAATACTGATAATGCAATTTTAAATAGAAATATAGCATGCCTTAATTAGATGCAGAATCATAATTTTGTAATTTTATTAGTACAAAGAAGCCAAACATCCATACCGAATTAACTACATAAGAAAAATCGAGACCAACCATATGGTCTTGGAATGGACCAAAATCCACATGTTGGACAAAACAATACATAATGACGAGGATGGTACTTAGACAATGCATTGAAGAAGAAATGTCCGGAATTGCTAGTTTTTTTTTTTTTCGAACTAGGCTTTCGCCCCGCTTTATAAATAAAGCCGCAACGGCCGAACCGATACAAGGTGGAGAGGAGAGCCTCTTACAAAGCAGATCAAAGAAAAACAAAAAAGAACACAGAGACCCCAAAGTTGCCACGAGGACATTGACGCGGGACCGAGTCGAAACGGGGCTCCACAACGACGCCCCCAAGAGGGAAAACGACGCATTGCGCCGCCGCCGTCGAGACCATGAGGTCAAGGGCTTTCACCCGGAGCCGTACCGCGGGGCGGATACCCACAACGACGCCCCCAAGAGGGTTGCGATACCCGCAGGCACCGCCGTCGTTGGCGCCGAGGCGCTGAGCTTTCGCCCGGAAGCATCCACACACCACGCCCGACAACTCAGCCGCCCGCAGTCCCCAAGTTGGGCATCCCAAACACGATCTGGGGGTTGCCGAGGCCGAAACGCCGCCAACACCAGGATCCCCCACCGTCCGCTCCACGCCATCCTCATGACCGAAGAGAGAGACCACCACCACCGCCGCGTTGCCCGCCGAAGAGCCAACCGCGCAGTCCACCTTCCAGGGCCGCCGCCCCGGCATCCCCACGAACTCGAGCCCATGGATGAACCAGCACGCCGCAACTCGAAATGGGCAGGGTAGGAAGGCACCATTGACAGCAGCCATCAAGCACACGGCAGCCCAAGGGAGGGGATCCACCCTCCGACACCCAAGGTGCCCGCCGACCGGACGCAGTAGCATGGTCAATGTGGCCTAAATCAGGCCCGGCCGCCTGCCAGGCCTCGATCACGCCCCATTAGCCGTGCCACCACACTGCTACGCCTAGGTCGCCGTCGCCATCCACCTGCAGCACCGGGCCGGACCAACCCATGCCACCATCGACCTGCCACGGGCTAACCGCACACCACGAGCGGCGTCGCCGCAACCTCACTCCTCGCAAAACGGCCTTGGCCGAGACCACGAACCGCCGCCAAGAAGCACCCCTGCCACGACGCCCGGGGACAAAGCCGCGCCGTTGTCGACGCCGCCATGCCGCCGGTCAAGCCGGACACTTTGTCGGCATCGAAGAACTCGCCACCGAACTCGAGCAAGAGCCTCACCTCGGCCCTCCCGGGCAGAAGATGGACTGCGCAGCCGTACTGCCGAGGACCGCCGGATCTGGGCCCACCTGGCCCAGGTCTGGCACCAACGGCGGTGCAACCTGGGAGGAGCCCCGCCGGCGCTGGCTACCTCCATGGCCCTCCTGGCCCTGGACGCGGCAAGCCTGGCCCAGATCGGGGCCCGCCTGGCCCAAACCCGGGCCGCCGCCAGCAGCCTCCTCCGCCGTCGCCCTCCGCCGTCGCCCTCCGCCATACGTTGCGGCAGCCCGCACCTCCGCCGAGAACAGCCGCCGAACGAAGCTTGTGCTCAGTAGATTCCTGCGCGTTAGATTTACATCATGATTCATGCACTTAAATTGCACGTTGGGTTGCAACTGAGTTTTTTCACTTGCAAATGCGGTTACAACTGAAAAATTTCAGTTGCAACTACGAAAAATGCCTCCAAACCGTAGATTTGCTTCGTGATCCGGGCTAATGGTGAATTGCAACATGAGTTACAACTGAGATTCGATGACATCATTCTACTGTGAACAAAGTTAGTTCTTAGTAGACTTTGAATCAATCACACCCAAAATTGTCAGCCATGGCCCATGCACTGATGCACAAATTATGTACTCCCTCCGATCCTAAAAAACTGTCTGACAACACACTTTGCAAAACAATCCTGAAAATTTACTTAGCATCAACCCGCACTCCATTATTGAACATATCAGGGATGGGATCTGGATTGGGACAACGCACGTGGAGGAGGGAGGATTGACCTGGGCTGATCAGAGGCACAATCAAGCGGGAGCGTAGCTGCATGGGATGCACGCACATGGGCAGTACTGGGCGGACTCGGCCGGGGCGGCAGAAAGCTGATGATGCGTGAATGGATTTTCCTAACCTTAGAAGGACTTAATTATAAAATGTAATTGTATTGGCCGTTGGACACTTTTTTAGGATCGGGGGGAGTAGAAATCTAGAATCTAACCAAGAAGTCGAACTTGGATGTATCACATCCACATTGAAGTTTTCAGGCAGCACCTGATTCAACAAGGGTGTGCAACACATACACGATGATTCTTAATCCAACTAGAGTTGCTAGATCATGGACTTTTGTCCGAAGAACGTGCATAATCATTTGCATTGTTGATGGCAGTCTGCCATAGTACAGCCTGCTATCGGCGAGTGCATGCTCACAGAAAGTATCACATTGTCGGTTTCTGACGTGGAAACCATTCTCGCTCAAGGAGATACCGCAAGAAGCAGGTTAAGGCCGCACGGCCATCGTTTATAATAGAAGATGTCTATCCAACGTATCTGGATCTGCCAACAAGATGTGCAAATTCGACACATTTCTTCTAAGTATACTACGAAATAACTATAGAAGTATGCCATGAAACGTCAAATCTAATTATACCCTATTCACTCGATCGACTCGACTAACCTTCTCTATAATGATGATAAATTTAGAACTTCTTATTTGCGCAAGTACCATCCACCATTTTCCGAATATTGTGGATGTAATGTATTAGTAATGTCTGACCTCTATTCGAAAATATATGCCTAGTACAATGCTAGTGTAGTTTCTTCTAGAACGAGTAACTAAACATGAATGGCAAATTTTCGGAACTGCCGTCGAGGCGAACTGAAATTCCCTGACACTACGCTATATGTGGACGATCCGTTTTGCAACTTGCTGAAAATCATGAGCATGGTACACGTACACGCGGAGATGCGTATTGACGCGAAAGGCAAAGGATATGTTGCTCTCTTGGGCCTTGCTTGATTGTTGGCGACCAAACCTCCTACTAATGAGACTACAATGTTTCAGCATCGTACATAAAGCTAGTGTGGGGATTTGTTTTTTTAAAGAATGAGAATAAGTGGCTATCCTTTTCTATGTTTTTCGTTGGGCAGGTATGAGCTGATTCACTGCTCACTGAAGCTAAAAGAATCAACTCCTAATTGTCGACATTTCACATGCTGACAGCGTTAACACCGTTGAGCCACATGGGACGTATTATATCATTGAAACCACTGAAGAGAAAAAAAAAATGGTATCGAGGTGGAGTTGGCTGTGGTTGCAAAGGAAGATTTTGTACTCTAAGAGATTGTCTATCTCCAAATTGTCCGACATTCAGTTAATAAGGATGCAGTTAACAACAGCACAATTGGTAAGGATGAAGTTGAGAAAATCACACTGAATCGTCTCAACTGCATCACATGTCTTAGGTGTATCTGTATCGTGTCAATGTCATACGTGGATCAACTGTACAATGTGTATCATATGCATCATTCCAACTGCACGGCCATTCACTCTTAATAGTGTACCACTTACAAAACCGATAAACAATTACTTCAAAGTTGCTCCCTTCAAAATTGCACACTATATTGTACTTACAAAAATACAGGAAAATTAGGAAAATAATTTTTTAAACCCACATTCCGCTAAAAGAGAGACTAGTAGGTAATTATCAGCAGTGACTATATTAGCAATGTAACCATGTTGATTTGACAAGAAATCCGGCTTCTCATACATACGAGGAAAGTTGCATACTATATATTTCATTGTGTTAGAACATGTTTTTAACTCGGGGTTTATTTAGTAGGCTGGGGCGTACTTTTTCTTTCTTTTTTTTGAAAAGGGGAGCGGAGCCCTGGCCTTTGCATCAATTGCACATAACATTTTTTTATTCATGGTGCAAAATCTAATAGTAGAACAAGTTTGATTTGGAAAAGAAAAACTCAAAGTCGTGTGCCTCTCGTCAATAACTTCGTCAGGCAACCACTAACCCTATAATACAAGACAAAAAAAAAACATAAATCCTAGGTTGGTCGCACCTACGTGGCATTGCACCCATCATGCAAATATATGACTCAATATTATTTGGCTTCTAGGAATCTAGGATAACAAGAGACAAAAGCCAAAACCGAAGAGAACTCGATTTCCAGCCGCTTCTCCTTGCTATACATGGCCATGGGCAGCCCGGCCCGAGACCTGACCCGAAATTCCTAGGCATGGGCCTAAAAAAGTATGCCCGATGGCTGGGCTTGGGTAGCCCAAAAACATGAAATAGGGAAGCAGCCCGGCCCTCGGCCTGATGGGCTTCCAGGATTTTTTGGCCGAGCCTAGACTGAGATTTTGCGTGTTGGCCTTTTCTCGGCCCGGCATAAAGTCCAACCCGACAGATGCCCATGTTTGCTCCTCACAACCGCTCCCTCCCAATCCCTCATAGTGGAAAGAAGCTACGGAAGGATGGTTTTCCAACCTTCTTCGGGTTAATACATCAGTATGTCTTTTTGACATGCTTTATCACAAATGCTGGTTGCTGCTTATCCAAAAAAGAAGTTGCTACGTGCTTACTAGGTTGGATACTACGACCACACCTTAGCTCAAGTTCAAAATGAAGGTCAAGCTATATGTAGTGTAGCGCTTTATCTTCAAAAATTCAAATAGAGTTTTAAAAATTCTAAAAAATCCATTGATTTTCCCAATCATGTACATATAGTACATACCTAGGAAATCTCAATGTGAAATACTTTGTATTGTAGGCTACACAAAAATAATAAAATTGGACATTTCAAAACTATCATTTTTTTTCATTTTTGTGTAGCCTAGAATATAAATAATTTCACTTTGAGATTTTGTATGATTGTAGGATATATATATCATTGGTTACATCCAAAAATTTAATTTTTTTTATTAAATAACGTTTAATCTGAATTTTTTAATACAGAGATGCATATAGCATCAATATCCATTTGTCCACACTCCACACCTTGACAAGAATTTATTTGTCCTTGATACGTCTCCAACGTATCTATAATTTCTTATGTTCCATGCTAGTTTTATGACAATACCTACATGTTTTATTCATACTTTATAATGTTTTTATGCATTTTCTGGGACTAACCTATTAACAAGATGCCACAGTGTCAGTTCCTGTTTTCTGCTGTTTTTGGTTTCAGAAAAGCTAGTTTACAAATATTCTCGAAATTGCGCGAAACAAAAGGCCACGTCCCTATTTTTCCAGAAGCTTCACGTAGTCCGAAGGAGAGACGAAGGGGGTGTCGAGGGTGCTCCTCGGCAATGCCCTCCGATAGGGGCTTAGGCTTGATGGAATCCTGCAAGCTGACACGAGACATCGGTTTACAGATAAGCGGGGAGAGCGATTTACCCAGGTTCGGGGCCCTCGATGAGGTAAAACCTTTACATCCTGCCTGTCTGTTCTTGATTATGATGATAACGGGTTACAATGGGGTGCCGAATAGTTCGGCTGAGATCTCGTCGAGATGGCTAAGCGCTAAGATGACCTAGCTTTAAGCTTCTGTTGGCTAAGATCGCTAAGATTGATTGTCCCTCGACAGCCCCTCTCCTGGCCTTTATATAGGAGGCCAGGTCTCAAGAGGTCTAATCGAGTACGACTAGGTTTTACAGCAGATCTATCTCTAGACTTTCCTTGCTCGGCCCCTTCAGCATCTTGTACTTCAAGGAATCTTCCGCCGCACCGTCCTAGTGGCCCACCTTGCCACCGAGTGCCTCCATGGGCCTCCAACTAGGAGAGACAGGATAGGGTAACATTGGTTAGCCGAAGGGTAATGCCCACGTCAGTAGCCCCCGAGTGTCTAGCCGAAGGTAGTTCGGGTAGAGACTAAAGCATGCCTTCACCCAATGTTCTTCTCCTTGATTGTTCTTGTTCTTCTTGAATCTGCATTATCTTCTTCTATCGGGTACGTGTCAGCGCTCCCGATGGGAGTAGCCCCCGAGTCTAGGTACGGATGCTTGCAATCCGTGCGTAGACTCAAGTTGTACCGCTCGAACATTTTGCTCTGCCGAAGTTTTTCCGCGAGTCTTCGTGGGTCATCCGATATACTTTCCTCATGCAAGGGATAATGAGTAACGTGCCCAACTTTTGCTGGTTAACTGCCGATGGCAAAACAATGTTACCCTACACAAAATCAAGTCCCCGGGCATGATCCTGGAGTGCGAAAAAGTTTCTGTCGGGTGTGCGGCCAGCGCTCCCGATGGGAGTAGTCCCCGAGTCTAGGTGCGGATGCTTGCAATCCGTGCATAGGCTCAGGTCAAACAACCACCTTTTCCTTCACTTTTTTCTTCGAGTCCTTAATTTATCGGGTGCGCGTCAGCGCTCCCGATGGGAGTAGCCCCCGAGTCTAAGTGCGGATGCTTCACAATCTGTGCTTAGACTCAAGTTTTCCATCCGATAACTTTTCATTTTTTCTTCGAGTGCTTGCAACAATCTCTATGACGTCACTGTTGACGTGCGGTGATGTCTACGGGTGCTTTTATTCTTGTAGACAGTGTTGGGCCTCCAAGAGCAGAGGTTTGTAGAACAGCAGCAAGTTTCCCTTAAGTGGATCACCCAAGGTTTATCGAACTCAGGGAGGAAGAGGTCAAAGATATCCCTCTCATGCAACCCTGCAACCACAAAGCAAGAAGTCTCTTGTGTCCCCAACACACCTAATAGGTGCACTAGTTCGGCGAAGAGATAGTGAAATACAGGTGGTATGAATAAGTATGAGCAGTAGTAACGCAGCAGTAGTAACGCAGTAAAACAGTAAACAAGCAGCGATAGCAGTATTTAGGAACAAGGCCTAGGGATTACACTTTCACTAGTGGACACTCTCAACATTGATCGCATAATAAATAACTCTTTCTCATATGTGCTACATACACTCTTTTGTTGGATGACAAACACCAGTCGTTGTGTAGGGCTACAAGAGCACCTCAATGCCGGAGTTAACAAGCTCCACAACATTCGATGTTCATATTTAAATAACCTTAGAGCATAATAGATCATTGCAAAATAAACCAAGAACTAACATAGCGCACACACTGGCCACATTACACTATGAAGGAGGAATAGATCACATCAATACTATCATAATGATAATTAACTCCACAATCTACAAGAGATCATGATCATAGCCTACGACAAGAACCACACGGTGCACACACTAGTCACCTTTACACCATGCGAGAGGAATAGACTACTTTAATAACATCACATGAGTAGCACACAACTAGTAGCGATACAAAGCTCATCATATGGATCTCAATCATGTAAAGCAGCTCATGAGATCATTGTATTGAAGTACATAGGAGAGAGATTAACCACATAGCTACCGGTACAGCCCCGAGCCTCGATGGAGAACTACTCCCTCCTCATGGGAGACAGCGAGCGTTGATGGAGATGGCGGTGGTGTCGATGGAGGAGCCTTCCGGGGGCACTTCCCCGTCCCGGCGGCGTGCCGGAACAGAGACTCATGTCCCCCAGATCTTGGCTTCGCGATGGCGGCGGCTCTGGAAGGTTTCTCATACCGTGACTTTTCCGTCTCGAGGGTTTAGGTCGAGGGGCTTCTTATAGGCGAAGAGGTGGCGTCAGAAGGGGTCTGGGTCCACCAGACAATAGGGCGGCGCGGCCAGGGCCTGGGCCGCGCCAGCCCCATGTGTGGGCCCCCTGTGGGTCCACTCTGGCGACTCTCGGGTGTTCTGGATGCTTCCGGGCAGAATAGGAACCTGGGCGTTGATTTCGTTCAATTCCGAGAATATTTCGTTACTAGGATTTCTGAAACCAAAAACAGCAGTAGAACAAAGAATCGGCCTTTCGGCATCTCGTCAATAGGTTAGTTCCAGAAAATGCACGAATATGACATAAAGTGTGCATAAAACATGTAGATATCATCAATAATGTGGCATGGAACATAAGAAATTATCGATACGTCGGAGACGTATCATGCGGCTGTTGTGGTTTGATTGACAAGACTTGACCTGACGGGCCCACCCTAGTTCTGCGTGGGCAGTTTGTAGGGCTTGACTAGTGCACGCGCGGCGACCGAGGCGTCCCCTCGATTTTCGCACAACGTGGGAATAATGGGCCGCCGGTTCCATTCTCCTTTCAAGTGCCACGTGTACAACCAGATCCGCTCCACCTCCCACGACGCCTGTGGAGTTATGGCCACGATCTCACACAGATTCTTACGGCATAAATAGAGGGCCTCCATGTTTTTACTTCTCACACCTCTTACTGCTCATCTTCCTCACCCAAACCTTCATGCTTCCTCTGTTTCTTCGTCAAAAGTCCCGCACGCCATGGGCAAGAAGAAGAGCGCCAGCACTTCGGACGCGGCCAAGGTTAGCCGTGATTGGAGTGCCTCCGCCATTTCCAACCGCGACATCAACAAGCTGCGCGCCCTCGGCTTCATCTCCGCATCTGAGGATGATATTCGTCTTCCAGGTGCGGTTTCTCGCCCAAAGCCCCCGAAGGGTTTCACTGTCATGTTCGTTGCCTTTTTGTTCCGTGGTCTTTCTCTTCCGGCCCACGAGTTCCTTCGCTCCCTTCTTTTCTTTTACGGGATCCAGCTCTGGCAGCTGACCCCAAACTCCATCCTCCATCTCTCTATCTTCATCACTCTTGCGAGGCCTTCCTCGGCATTGACCCTCACCGGGGTCTTTGGAGGAAGATCTTCTACGTGAAGCGCCACAATGACAAGCAATGCCCCCCCCGTCGTCGGTGGCGTTGGCTTTGTTGTTAGGAAGGAGGTCGACTACTTCGACTATCCAATGAAGGAGTCCGTCCAGGGCTGGCGCAACAAGTGGTTTTACCTGCGTGATCCCGTAGTGCCCGGGCGGCGCTCGAATCTCCCTCACTTTGATGATGTCTTGGTGGCTCACCAGAAAAAGTCCTGGCGAAACGCCCTTTCTCCCGAAGAGAGGGCGACAGCCGACAGACTGTTTGAGCGGGTCGTCGTCCTGAAGAACTCGGGAGGCTTGAAGATGTGCGGTACTGAAGTAGTTTCAGTGTTCCTACAACGTCGAGTGCAACCGCTAATGTCTCGACCCCACCAGCTATGGCTTTACACCGGCAAGACCGACAAGTCGAGGATCAGCTCTGCTGACCTGTCGGCAGATGAGCTTCGGGACGAGGTTCGCCGCTTGACGTGCCTTAGTATGAAGGATAACATCATCTTGACATCGGCTCGTCCTCCTCATGATTTTGACCATCTCCCGACCGAGGTAATCTCTGCCGCTCTTTGCTTGCTGTTGTTACTCCTTTTTCCGTTGTGTCTCACAAATTTCTTTTCTTCGACAGGCCCCCGCCGTTGCTCGATGCTATCCTCCTACACCCGAAAGCGGTGTGGTACTAGAGGATGACGATGATGATTCTGAGGGGACCGAGGATGCTCAGCATGCCCTCGAGGACAGCGATGTCCAAGAGGAAGAAGCTGCCGAGGATGATGCCTTCGTCAGGAGCAGGCGCCGTAAGCAGATACACGACGATTTTATTACAACGGCTGAATCAAGTCCTAGCGGAGGAGATAATGATGCCGATGAAATTGCTTCGCCTCCTCCTGCTAAGAAGAGTTCAACAAGTTTCTTCGCAGGCGAAGATGATCATCTATACTCTTTTCTTGATTTATTTCCTATCATTTTGTATGCTAACCGTGCACTGCACTTAAGTAGCTCTGATGATGATGATGAAGTTCCTCTCGCGAAGAGGGCCAAGTTAGCCTCTGGGAGAGCGGCATCGGCTAAGGAATCGAATCCCTCTCCCGCCAAGTCGACACCTCCCTCGCGAACAGGTGTAGAGAAGATTCCAGTGTCGAAGGTTATTCCTCCTGGCGATGCTCCCACTCTATCGGCTGGTCGTGATCATGTAAGTATTTAATCTGCCCTGCTTTGTCGAGTTTCTATCGACTGAGTCCTCTTGATTTTTCTTGCTGCAGCCGATTTACGCTACAGTCGATGTTGTAGCGGATTTCGTCGAACAATTCACCCGACTTGAGGCTGAAAACTTCCAACTTCGAAAGACTATCAGATCTTCGGCTGACCAGGTGCTTGAAGCCGACAGGCTTGCTACCGACGCCAAGAATGAGAACGCCTTGCTGAAGGAGGAGGTGAAGAAGCTAAAGCAGCAGATGAAGGATGAACAAGATGCCAGGCGTGCGGCGGCGGCTGCGGCTGCAGTCGACAGGAAGGAAGGCATCCTCCGCGAATCCATCAAGGATTTACTAGGTAAAATCCATGGTACACCGTTTCTTTCTTGGTGTTTCTTCATTGATTATTGATCTATTTTTCTTTCAGAGGCCGCCGACATAACTGTCGCTCGACGTCATCAGCTTCGGGAGGACTCTACAGCTGATGCCTTGTCGCTTGCCGCTGAGTCTAATGTCCAAGTCCTTGGACTTCTGCAAAAGGCCAAAGGAGCGTTGTCGAGGCTATACTCGATGATCTTCCCGAAGATGAAGCAGGACAAGACTCTCGACGAGATGGCGGATGCTTTCCTTGTTGATCCTTCCGAGCTCGTGGAGGTATTGAAACGCCGTAACCGCTTAGTTGGGGCGGTTCTTACTTTCCAGCTTGCTCATGGGCCATGGGATGGGGTCGGAATTGGAGAAGTTATCTAAGGCATTGCCTGTCGATGATGACAACCATTTAGTCGACCTTGAGCCTTTCAAAAGATCGGCAATAACTTGTGCCAATCAACTTCTGAAGCTGGTAGATGAAGCACAAGCCAAGCCTATTCCTGAATCTTCCCCTGGTTCATCATCGGCGAACCCTTGAACTGTTGTTTGACTTGTTGTAAATAAGATCAACCATAACTTGACGTAGTCCAGTTTTAATTCGGCTCTGTTGCCAATTCAAACATCCTTTTGAATGTATCATATATGCCAAACGCTCCCGATGGGAGTTTTTATGTTAATGCTTGTCTGAATTAAGGACTGTGCTGCAGATTCCTTCATCTTCTTCCCGTGCCGAGCTTTTTCCGAACCCTTTGAGTAATGATGAATCAGGCCTTGTTCGCCGCTTACGTGACCAAGTGTCTTGTCTAAATAAAGACATCACTTCTCTTTGTGCGATGGCAGCCTTGGTGAAGAAAAAGGGAGAGATAGCGACTGCTATCGAACAGTACGCTCTCGATGGTCTTCATGTTGCTACCGAAAGTTTGGGCTGTAAGTATTAGCCCATCTTCTGATTTCTGACATAGCTTGAATGTTCTTTTAACTGACATTCGTTCCTTTTCCAGTCGTAGCTTCAGATGCAACCGAGGAGAACAAGAAGATCCATGAAGAGGTCGAGGCGATGATTGACGTTGGGCACCCGAAGCATGATTTATGGTTGCATCGTCCGAAAGCTGTTGTCATGGCGAAGTTTAAGTACCAGGTGGGGAAGGCGCATTATTACTTTGATAAGTTCCACGCTCATCTCGCGATGGTTTGGAACACCTTGTTCCCTCTGGACCAAGCACCCGAAACCTTGTCTGCCCTGTTCACCCGATTCAAGTCTCCCGAAAGGATTCGACAGTTGGTGCGGAAGGAACTTCTGGCTGGTGCTGAGCTTGCCTTTGCTTCGATATTGGCGTGCCATCCGTCTTTAGACTTGGGAGCCGTAGCAAACACTGAGAGGAGTTTAGGCCAATATTATGATGTTGCTAGAGGTCCTGCTTACACCATTGTTTCTCGGATGGAGTCATGCCTTGAGAAGGATCTGAAGGCCCACTGGGACCGGGGAGCCCGATCATGAATGTAATAACCTTATACCTGCATAAGATTGTTTTGTATAAATTTACTGCGTACGTTGCACGCTATGTTAGTTTGATTGATATTTTATTGTCGAGGGCGGCTGAGTGATCAGTTCAACCTGCTCTCTCGACGACTTCGTTGAATTATGCAATGTTATTGCGAAGCCTATATGTAACTTTTGTAAGAGCGAGACCCATCGACTTAGTCGAGGGAATTAGACGCTTGGCTTCGTCACGCGGTGCACCGGTTTGAGCCTTATTTTGTGATAATGTAACCATCGACTGCAGCACTCGTGTATTTTTTCGAGGCTTGGATTGGTTGTTTTTGTGCATCATTAATCTTAGCTCCCGATGGGAGTATTTAATTAATGACACTGTGTGAGCGTATTTTTTAGGCCAGCGCTCCCGATGGGAGTAAGAGCCAATGGTAGGGGCCCCATACGGTATGTTCGGGTGATAAGGCCTGGAGCAAGGAAAAAAGGTAGAAAACCTGATTAGAACTTTTATTCATAGTGCAAAAGCAACCTTAAGGGCTGTCGAGTAATTAAAAACAATCGTATCCTATGTATAGAACCGTCGCAAATGTGCGATATTCCATGGATTCTCAACGTCTTTTCCTGAAACTGGGTTTTTGAGCCGATAGGCTCCTCCTGGTATCACTTCCGTGACGATTTATGGTCCTTCCCATGGGGATTCAAGTTTCAAGGGTCTCTCTTGCTTCAGCCAAAGTACCATATCCCCGACATTAAAGCTTCGACTGCGTATTCGTCGGCTGTGATAATTTCTCGACGCTTGCTGGTATACCGTCGTTCTTGCCAAGGCAATGTCTCGTGCTTCGTCGAGGAGGTCCACAGCATCCTGTAGCGCGATATTGGAAGAGGATTCTGTGTATGCTGTCACTCGAGGTGCTTCGAACTGAACGCCGGCTGGCAGGACAGCCTCGGCTCCGTGCACCAAGAAGAACGGGGTGTACTGAGTCGACCTGTTAGGTGTAGTACGCAAACTCCAGAGTACGGACGGTAACTCTTCGACCCAGGCTCCAGCTGCACCTGTAAGGCGTTTCTTGAGGCCATCCCCTATGAGACCGTTGATCCTTTCCACCTGTCCATTGGTCTGTGGATGGGCCACTGATGCAAACTTTAGTTTGATTCCTCCATCGTCGCAAAATTTCCAAAACTCTTTGGAGTCAAAGTTGGTTCCGTTGTCTGTGACGATACTGTGAGGCATACCAAATCGACAGGTTATTCCTTTGAAGAATTGAACTGCTGTTTTAGCTTTTTGATTTAGTACAGGTACTGCCTCGATCCACTTGGTGAACTTGTCGACTGCGACCAGTAAGTACGTGTGTCCTCCAGGTGACGACCTCGGCAATGGTCCAACTTGGTCAAGTCCCCATTGAGCAAAGGGCCACGCTAGCGGTATCGTCATCAAATCTGTCGCAGGGGCGTGCGGTTTGGTGAAAACCGTTGGCAGGGGTCGCACTTCATGACCAGGTCTCGAGCATCTGATGCCGCTGTTGGCCAGTAAAATCCCGCCCTGAAGGCCTTCGCCACGAGGGCCCTGCTTCCTGCGTGATGTCCGTAGGTTCCTTCATGTATCTCGCGCAACAGTGCTCTTCCATCGTCAATGGCGATACATCTTTGGAAAATACCAGAAATGCTGCGTTTGTAAAGTTCGCCATTTACTATGGTGAAGGATTTTGATCGTCTGACGATTCGTCTTGCTTCCACTGGATCTTCTGGTAACTCCTGCTTCGTTACATACGTTAGGAACGGCTTGGTCCATAGTGGCTCGAGGAGGAGGACTTGTTCAGCGGGAGGAGTTGGAGATTCTTCGGCAGCTTGCTGCGAGCTTGCCTCTAATTCATCAGCCGACGGTTTTGGAGGTGCCGACGCCTTCTCTTTTATCGATCGCTGAGCGATCACTTCGTAAAACACTCCGTCTGGAATAGGGGAGCACATGGACCCGATGTTTGCCAGAGTGTTGGCTTCCTCGTTGTTGGCTCTGCCGATATGTTTGAGCTCACATCCTTCGAATTTAGCTTCCATATTTTGATACAGCTGCCGATAGGCGATCATGTTGTCGCTGACCGCGTCGCACAGGTTCATCGACTGCTGCGCCACCAAGTTCGAGTCTCCGTAAATTTCTAGGCGAGTTGCCCCGCATGCCTTTGCCATCTTCATTCCGTGCATCAGCGCTTCGTATTCTGCTTCATTGTTCGTCGGTAGAGAGAAGTTCATGCGTAATATATACTTCATCTTATCTCCCTGCGGTGATATCAACACCACTCCTGCTCCTGCACCTGTACTCCGTTTCGACCCGTCGAAGTACATTACCCATGACCCCGACATGTCGGGTGTTGCTGGCGTCTGTGACTGGATCCAATCTGCCACGAAATCTGGGAGGATTTGGGATTTTATGGCTGTTCGATTGACGTAAGTTATGTCGTGTGGTGCTATCTCGATAGCCCATTGGGACACTCGACATGTGGCCTCCGGATTAGTCATTATGCTTTTCAGTGGCGCTTCGCTCACGACGATAATTGGGTGTTCTCTGAAGTAGTGCCGTAACTTGCGGGCTGACCTCCATATCGCGTATGCTAGCTTCGATGATGGGGGTACCTCTGTCTCGCGGGTGTGAGCACTTCACTGAGATAGTAAACGGGCCTTTGTACGCCATGAACTCTCCCAGCTTCTTCTCGTTCGACGACCAAGACGCTGCTAAAGACTTGGGCTGTTGCAGCTATATACATGAACAGTGTTTCCTTCTCACGGGGGGTTACAAGGATTGGAGATGTCGACAAGATTTTCTTTAGATTGTCAAAGGATTCCTGCGCCTCCTTTGTCCACTCGAACTTTTCTGATTTTTTCATCAAATTGTAGAAAGGCAAAGCTTTTTCTCCTAGCTTGGCGATGAACCCGCCGAGCGCCGCTAATCGTCCTGCCAATTGCTGCACTTGGTGCAGATTCTTCGGCAGCTCCATATCGAGAATGGCTTTGATCTTCAAAGGGTTGGCTTCAATCCCTCTGGCTGAGATGAAGTACCCGAGTACTTGCCCCCCTGGCACTCCAAAGAAGCATTTTTTGGGATTCAACTTGATTTTATACTTGTATAAGTTGTCGAAGGTTTCCCGCAAATCATCGACGAGGGTGGCCGCATGCTTCGTCTTCACCACAATATCGTCGATGTAGACTTCGATGTTCCTCCCGATCTGCTCTCTGATACGTCCCAAACGTATCTATAATTTCTTATGTTCCATGCTACTTTATTGATGATACTCACATGTTTTATACACATTATATGTCATTATTATGCATTTTCCGGCACTAACCTATTGACGAGATGCCGAAGAGCCAGTTGCTGTTTTCTGCTGTTTTTGGTTTCAGAAATCCTACAAAGGAAATATTCTCGGAATTGGACGAAATCAACGCACAGGGTCCTATTTTTCCACGAAGCTTCCAGAAGTCCGAAGAGGAAACGAAGTGGGGCCACGAGGCGGCGACACGCCAGGGCAGCGCGGCCTAGGCCCTGGACGCGCCGGCCTGTTGTGTGGGCCCCTGGTGGCGCCCCTTGACCTGCCCTTCCGCCTACTTAAAGCCTTCGTCGCGAAACCCCCAGTACCGAGAGCCACGATACGGAAAACCTTACAGAGACGCCGCCGCCGCCAATCCCATCTCGGGGATTCAGGAGATCGCCTCCGGCACCCTGGCCGGAGAGGGGAATCATCTCCCGGAGGTCTCTTCATCGCCATGAACGCCTCCGGATCGATGTGTGAGTAGTCCACCCCTCGGACTATGGGTCCATAGCAGTAGCTAGATGGTTGTCTTCTCCTCATTGTGCTATCATGTTAGATCTTGTGAGCTGCCTATCATGATCAAGATCATCTATTTGTAATGCTACATGTTGTGTTTGTTGGGATCCGATGAATATGGAATACTATGTCAAGTTGATTATCAATCTATCATATATGTTATTTATGTTCTTGCATGCTCTCCGTTGCTAGTAGAGGCTCTGGCCAAGTTGATACTTGTGACTCCAAGAGGGGGTATTTATGCTCGATAGTGGGTTCATGCCTCCATTAAATCTGGGACAGCGGGACGTAAAGTTCTAAGGTTGTGGATGTGCTGTTGCCACTAGGGATAAAACATCGATGCTTTGTCTAAGGATATTTGTGTTGATTACATTACGCACCATACTTAATGCAATTGTCTCGTTGTTTGCAACTTAATACCGGAGGGGGTTCGGATGATAACTCCGAAGGTGGACTTTTTAGGCATAGATGCATGCTCGGATAGCGGTCTCCGTACTTTGTCGTAATGCCCCGATTAAATCTCATAGTACTCATCATGATATATGTATGTGCATTGTTATGCCTTCTTTATTTGTCAATTGCCCAACTGTAATTTGTTCACCCAACATCTGTTTATCTTATGGGAGAGACACCGCTAGTGAACTGTGGACCCCGGTCCTATTCTTTACATCTGAAATACAATCTACTGCAATTTTTCTTTACTGTTCTTCGCAAACAATCATCATCATCCACACTATACATCTAATCCTTTGTTTACAAGCAGCCGGTGAGATTGACAACCTCACCGTTACGTTGGGGCAAAGTACTTTGATTGTGTTGTGCAAGTTCCACGTTGGCGCCGGAATCCCCGGTGTTGCGCCGCACTACACTCCGCCACCAACAACCTTCACGTGCTCCTTGACTCCTACTGGTTCGATAACCTTGGTTTCTTACTGAGGGAAACTTACTGCTGTGCGCATCACACCTTCCTCTTGGGGTTCCCAACGGACGTGTCAACTACACGCAGCACTCTCTAAGGCAGGCCTGCATGCAACGTTGATAAGTTGCTCCTGCGTTTTTCAACCCGAAGGTCATGACGTTGTAACAGAAAACGCCGTGTGGGGTGATGAACGCGGTTAGCTCCTGGTCTTCTTTCTTCAGCTTGATCTGATTGTATCCGGAGTACGCATCAAGGAAGGAGAGGCGATCACATCCGGCTGTGGAGTCGACTATCTGATCAATACGAGGCAGCAGGAAGTGGTCCTTTGGACAGTGTTTGTTGAGGCTGGTGTAGTTGATACACATACGCAGAGTGGTGGTGTCCTTTTTGGGCACCATGACAGGGTTGGCCACCCACTCAGATTCCTTGAGTTCTCGGATGAATCCTGCTTTACGGAGTCGATTGACTTCCTCGCCAATTGCTCTCCTCTTAGGTTCGGAAAATCGGCGCATTGACTCGCCGTACTCGGTTTGGTCTGTCGGGTCAACATTAAGGGCGTGCTCGGCGAGTTCCCCGGGGATACCTGGCATGTCGGATGGTTCCCATGCAAATATCTCCCGCGCTCACGGAGGAACTCGATGAGCGCGCCTTCCTATGCGACCGTAAGGTCAGCCGACGTATTGACCGTTTTCTTCGGGTCAGTGGGATGCACCTGCAGCTTCTTGGCTTCCTTTGTAGCATCGAATTCATCGGATTTTACATTTCGATTGTCGGCTGGTGGTTGCGTATGATCTGTGGCGGCGTCGATTGCGTTGAGTTCTTCCTTGGCACCGAACTTTGAAGCGATCTTCTTGAACTCCCTATCGCAGGTGTCTGATCGAGCAAAGCTCCCATGAACGGTTATTGGGGTCCCGTTGTTGCCTGGCATTTTCAGTTTCAGGTACGCATAATGAGGTATGGCCATGAATTTGGCAAACGTGGGCCTGCCAAGGATGGCGTGATATTGAGACTCCCAGTCGACTACTTCGAACTCGATCTTCTCCTTCCTGAAGTTGTTGGGCGTACCAAAGACTACATCCAATGATGTTTTACCAAGAGAATAAGCGAGTCGAGTCGGTATGATGCCATGGAACCCTGTGTCGGACTCTCTTAGCATGTCGACTGTTAAACCCATTGCTCTCATTGTGTTGGCGAATAGTAGGTTCAAGCCACTTCCTCCATCCATGAATACTTTGCTCATGTTGTATCCTCCAATCTGCGCCTCAAGGACAAGGGCCGCATGACCTGGTCTAGGGACGGCTTTCGGGTGGTCTGTCCTGTCGAAGGAGATGCTTTGCTCCGACCAGTCGATGAATTCGGGTGTGTCAACCATAGCCACTTCTGCATACTTCACTTCTCGCGAGAATTTCTTGATTTCCCTCTTTGAAAGCTGGTTTTATGGATCATGTTGACCTGTCCGCGTGGCTCTGGAATGCTTCGACTGGTACATACTCGTCTCTTTCCATTGGTTCGTACGGCTCTGGTACATATGGTTCTGGCTGATAGTTGTAAGACCTTGCCCTCTTCTCCATCATGTGAACTCTTGATATAGCTTCGGCTCTAAGATCATCACAGAACTGTCGAATCTCCAGGAAGTGTCGACAGTTCCTCAACAGGTGACTGGATTTCTCTCGACCATCCTTTGGATCAATGTAGGAGTGGAGGTAACATGGTGCCTCGAGTTGCTCCGTAGCCGAGAGGTACGGAGAACGGGTGCGGCCCCTGATTGATGAAGTGTCGTGGCATCCTTGTTCGAACTGGCGAAGGTGAGCTGCTGTTCTCCATTCCTCCTCGTGGTGCGAGCCCTTTCGTCTTTTCCTCTGTCCTGCCATGACGTCGAAACTTCCTCGGTTGCTCTCTTGTATGCTCCTGGGTGGAACTTTTAGGGCTGATGTTGGAGGAACGCCTTCCGAAGCCGCGGCCTTTGGGTCGGATGCGCCGTCCCTAGGGAGGCGAAGAAAACCTCCAGAGTCGATGATGAAGTGGACACCACCGAAAGTAGCATCCATGTCGCGAGATGATCTCGCAGGGATTGAGTGAAGTGTTTCGCGGTGCGGCACGAACTCGAAGGACCCACAGCCGGATCGAATCTCTTGGTTCCGCTCGGTGTCGGTGATTCGAGTAAGAACGCCGCGGACGTGACCGGTACCGCCGATGACCCGCCTTGTGCCGACAGGTTTCCCACAGTACGGCGCCAATTGTCGAGGGTGCTCCTCGGCAATGCCCTCCGATAGGGGCTTAGGGTTGATGGAATCCCGCAAGCCGACACGAGACATCGGTTCACGGACAAGCGGGAGAGCGATTTACCCAGTGTTCGGGGCCCTCGATGAGGTAAAACCCTTACGTCATGCCTGTCTGTTCTTGATTATGATGATAACGGGTTACAATGGGGTGCCGAATAGTTTGGCTGAGATCTCGTCGAGATGGCTAAGCGCTAAGATGACCTAGCTTTTAGCTTCTGTTGGCTAAGATCGCTAAGATTGATTGTCCCTCGACAGCCCCTCTCCTGGCCTTTATATAGGAGGCCAGGTCTCAAGAGGTCTAATCGAGTACGACTAGGTTTTACAGCAGATCTATCTCTAGACTTTCCTTGCTCGGCCCCTTCCGCGTCTTGTAATTCAAGGAATCTTCCGCCGCACCGTCCTAGTGGCCCACCGTGCCACCGAGTGCCTTCATGGGCCTCCTACTAGGAGAGACAGGATAGGGTAACATTGGTTAGCCGAAGGGTAATGCCCACGTCAGGGGGCCACGAGCTGGCCACACCATAGGGGGAGCGGCCCACCCCTCTGCCGCGCCGCCAGGTGGGAAGCCCACCTCGGGACTCCACCGACATCGCCGCTTCGCCTATATATTGCCCCAGATGCGAAAACCCTAAAGAATCCGGTCTTCCTCCATGAAAAGTTACGTAGCCGCCGCCATCGCGAAGCCAAGTTTCGGGGGACAGAATCTCTGTTCCGGCACGCCGCCGGGACGGGGAATTGCCCCCGGAGTCATCTCCATCGACACCACCGCCATCTTCATCGCCGTTGCTATCGTCTCCCATGATGAGGAGGGAGTAGTTCTCCCCGAGGGTCGAGGGCTCTACCGGTAGCTATGTGGTTCATCTCTCTCTCCCATGGTGTGATCTTTATGTGATCATGAGCTTTGTAATCTAGTTGAATATGTAGATGTTACTCTTGTCTATTATGCACTCTAGAGGTTACTTTAATATGAACTCCGGAGTCATTCTCCACGGTGTGATGGTGACAGTGTGCGCATCGTGTGTGATTCCTTTATGACGTTGTGGAGCTTGTTTACTCCGGCTTGAGGTGTGCTTTTACAGCCCTACACAATGAATGGAGTTTGTTATCCAAGAAGAGAGTGTTTGAGAGTACCATTTATTTATGGGATTTCTATTTCCGTGCCCTCGGGTCCTTAGTTGTACTCAGTTTTCCCCAGCTCCTTAGTTTTTCCTCAGTTTTCCCCAATCCCTTGTTCGAAACCCG